>NC_136063.1:50798012-51321224 GCF_964261635.1 Lissotriton helveticus
CTACCCCTTACCTATTTTTATTAAGCATTGTATAAGCCCCTTGGAAATATGTTACCTGCTAGAGAGATAGAGTATAGGGGCAATGAAGGGGGTATAAGGTTGTTTAACAGATTTGAAAGGTTGTCTGGGTTGGAGGATTGCGATTGACATTCCCCTTTGTCTAGGGTTGGGATAGTCCATATGGAGCCCAGTCAGAGAAGATTAAGTATGGAATTAGACCTTCCTATAGGCAGTGCTAATGGCCATGTTGATAGAGTAATCCTTCACCACAGTGGAATTGAAACAGAAAATGAGAATACCAACCAGGACCATAGGTGTGTAGCAATATCAGCATATACACACACAGCGGAAGTAACAACCGTGACTCCACCATCAGGACCTGACAATGTAAACAGTCAATGCGACTTTTTGGGTAGTCCGGCCCCTGGTGGTGGTTTGTCTCACACGAATGGGAGTACCTCGATGATATCTTGGAATCTAACGGGCATGGGTCCTAAACTGGCGTCACCTGAGTGGTCTGATTTTATCAAACATTTTGACATCTGTCTCTTCCAGGAGACATGGTCAGTAGACCCTGTTTTCCACTTGGGCTATCTTAATTTTTATGTCCCAGCGGTTATGAAAGACATGGGTCGTCCAGCTGGTGGGCTAGTAATATGGGTCAGCCAGGACCTGAACTGTAACATCGAACAAAGCCCAGCATGTAGCAATGATATCCTCGTAGTGAGACTTAGTACTCCCTCAGGTATTAGTCTAGACATTTTTAATGTCTATGCCCGAGGCAACCCTGAGGGGAAAAAATCTGAGGTCTTAACCGCCCTAGAAGAGTTGCTGATGATCATGCCCTGTTTCCTTTCCAGAATATGACACCAGCAGTAAAAAGTTCATTTGCTGCAGGGATGAGAGCGATTGCCGATTGGATGACCTCCAACTGCCTACAGTGCAATGTGGGTAAGACGGAGGTCATGCTTTTCGGAGATGCCCCACTGCTCTGGTCTCCTGAGTGGTGGCCCCCTGAACTCGGTTCCGCTCCTTGTCCAAAAGAAAATGTAAAAAATCTAGGTGTCAAGCTTGATCAATCCTTGATACTCAAAGACCATGCCATACAGGTCACAGGAACCTGTATGAGGGTGATTGGATTACTAAGGAGAGTTTTTCCCTACTTAGCTGACCATCATAGGAAAACTCTGGTGCAAACCTTAGTAATCAGCAGACTAGATTATTGCAATGGGCTACTCATATCTGCCAATGAGGAACAGTTGGGGAGGCTACAAGTAGCTCAGAATACGGCTGCCAGACTGATCCTAAATGCTCCTGCTAGATCCCCCTCTCGTCCCCTGTTAACCAAGCTACATTGGCTTCCCATTCGCCAGAGAGTAAAATTCAAGATCTGTTGCACTATCCACAAGTGCTTGTTTGGAACTGGGCCCAAATATCTCACAGAAATTTTCACACCCTATCAACCTGGCCGAACCCTACGGTCAAAAAACCAAGCACTGCTTCAGATCCCTAGGATAAAAAGGGAAAGACAGGGAGGTAGAGCACTATCATTCAAGGGCCCCACCCTCTGGAACTCCTTGCCCCTCACTCTTAGGCTGAATTCCAATTTGCCTACCTTCAGGAAGTGTCTGAAAACATTTTTATTCTCTAGCCAGTAGCCAAAATTGATCCTGCCAGCATTGACAGACTCTACCAGCACTGTCAATCGGACCTCATACTCAGAACTGCTGTCGATAGAACGAAGCGCGGAGATATCTCTCCGGAGATCGAATTCCAGCGCTATAAAAGAGATTAAAAATAAAAAATAAAAATAAATAGCACCCTGCCCTTTATAGCAGGGGATTTTAATACTACTTTTGGGCCCATTAGGGCATGATGACCAGTATCTCACACAGGAGGAAGACTCTAGTTGGAATATTCCCCATCTGGAACTGACACCTATAAAAAAAAATAGACGGAGGTGGCCATTCAACTGAAAGGCTTGGGATTGGGTAACCACTTGAGGGCTGCTAATGGACGAACACCATCAGACAAGCTGGGAAATAATACCTATGATAATGGCCACAGGACTAGTCGTATAGACTATCTGCTTGTTCATCTAAGACTGTGGCATTATCTTAGGGATATGGTGGTAACCGGCAGGATAGAAAGTGACCACAACCCACTTACATCTATTTTTAATTTGTCACTATTTGAGGGTGTACCAGCCCAACAGGAGGCCAAAGTATCAGATCTTGTATTAGCCAATGATAAACGTCACTTAAAGTGGAGTAAAGTGGTTGACAATCCCGAAACTTTAGCTGAAATTAAAAAGGATTTAATTAATGTATTTGTTGAACTGGAGTCCAGTGATGCTGGAGTGGATTCCCGCTCCTTTGTGTCTAATGTCCACACAAATCTTTTTGATCGCCTAAAATCCCATTTTTGTAAGCCTAGTACAGGAAAGATCAAAAAGTGCAAAAACCCTGCGGGATGGTATAATGAGACATGCTGAAAAGCTCGGATTAGTCTCGGTAGGGCCTTAAGAATAGGGGACACATCCAAGGTAAGGGCAGCTCGGGCTGTTACAGGAAGACTCAGGCGGAGGCAAAAAAGTCCTGGGAGGATGATAAGTGGCAGGAACTTAAAGATGCCTGTGTGGCTAAGAACCCCAAACAGTTCTGGGATATATTTAAATGGGATAGGGGAGGTTGCCCGTATCCCCCTCCGAATAATGTGGCCCAGCATGCTTGGGTTGATTTTTTTAAACGCAGTATGCCATGGGTAGTGACGAAGATTTGAGTATACCTATTATGATGGAGTGGTTTTTACTCCGGCAGATGTCGACAAGGCACTAGATGCGGTAGCAGGGGGTAGAGCCTTGGGTATGGACTGTATCCCGGCTGATCATTTTGTAAATGATAGACAAACCTGGCGATTATATATTGCCCATATTGCAAATGCAATTGCCCAGGGAGCTGATGTTCCCCCCTCATGGAAGGGGGCAGAAATCACCCCAGTGTTTGAAAAGGGAGACAAGTCCGTAGCAGGGAATTATAGACCAATCAGCCTAATTGACTCGGAACAGAAGATTATGGGCAGACTGGTAAGGTGCAGGCCTGGATTGATGAAAACGATATCTTAAGTCCAATGCAGGCTGGCTTTCGCCGCCTAACTAGCACGGTTGACCAAGTCTTTTGTTTTATCAATCTGTACTGGAGGACAGTGTTACTGGGAAAGGGGGCTTTGTATGCTGTCTTCGTTGATTTAAGGGCAGCTTTTGATCTAGTACCACATAAAAAATTATGGCAGGTCTTGGGCGAAATGGGGATTGCCCTGGAGTTGTTGTCTCTTATCATCCGGCTTCATGAGGATAATTTTGCCCGGGTACGGTGGGGGGCACAGGGTGAGGTTACGGAAGCCTTTCCCGTTGGCAGGGGTGTGCGGCAGGGATGCGTTATGGCGCCAACCCTGTTCTCACTCTTTGTCAATAGGGCGGCAGACTATCTCTCCCTGGCCTCCACGGATGCCCCGGTGCTGGCAGGCACTAGAATTCCAATCCTCATGTTTGCGGATGATACTCTTATTATTTCAAAGACTCCGAGTGGCCTCCAGAAGGCCCTCCATCGATTCGAAGAATTTTGCCATCTGCGAGGCCTGGAAATAAATACTGCCAAGACCAAGTTCATGTCCTTTAATGAACATAAATCATTCAGAGGCAGCGTGTACATGAACAACTCACCCCTGTAACAGGTCGAATCTTTCACATATCTGGGCGTCACCTTACAGAAGGATATGCGTTGGAAAAGCCAACTTGATCGGGCAGTTTTGATGCATAGGCAGCAAGCGGGTATCCTTCTAGCAAAATACAAAACCTCTTTAACTAAACCAATTAGCCCAGTGCTAGATATCTATGGAATGAAGGTGCTGGGCTCTGCCCTACATGGAGCAGAGCTGTGGGGGCTTGAAAATCTAAAATGCTTGACTGTGTTGGAGAATGCGTTCTTACGCAAAGTTACTAGTCTCCCCCAAAGTACCCCCCTAGGGCCTTTATTCTTGGACCGTGGGAAAAAACCTGTGGTATATCTAGCAAATCTTCGCCCTTTATTATACTGGCGTAGGTTATGGTGTACTGAGGGACTTTCACACTACGCCAAGGGCCTCATGGATGTCATAAAAAACCATTCCTTCTACAAAATCAAATGGTTGAAGGATATCCGATTCCCTGTTATTGAAGTTGGGGATGTCTGAACTTTGGGAAGACCCCTTAAATACAATCTTTCCATCTAAGAAAAATTTGAAAGACAGGTATTGGGAACTGGTGTTTACGTCAGCGACTCAACAAGGTCTTTCTACCCACCTTGCTGGCCGCCTTATTGAATACAAATCCTGCCCACAGTTTGAGAAATATTGGGATCTGATTGAGAAGCCATATGATCGCAAACTGTATTTCCAATTCAGGGTGGATGCTCTCCCATCCCCCTCCGCCTGGGACGACTCCTGGTGGCCCCCGGCCCTGGCCACCGCCCCCAAGCCAATGGACCACGCACGCAACCTGGGCTTCATCCTGGACTCCTCCCTCACAATGACAAAGCAAGTCAATGCCGTCTCATCATCCTGCTTCAACACCCCGCGCATTCTCCGAAAGATCTTCCGATGGATGCCCACCGAAACCAGGAAGACGGTCACCCAGGCCCTCGTCACCAGCCGTCTGGACAACGGAAACACCCTCTACGCTGGAACCGCAGCCAAACTCCAGAAAAGACTCCAGCGCATACAGAACACCTCGGCACGACTCATCCTGGACATCCCCCGTCACAGCCACATCTCTGCCCATCTGAGAGTCCTGCACTGGCTCCCCTTCAGCAAGAGGATCACGTTCAGACTCCTCACCCACGCACACAAGGCTCTCCACGACATGGACCCCAAATACCTCAACAACTGCCTCACATTCTACACACCCACCCGCCAGCTCCGCTCGGCCAGCCTCGCCCTCGCCTCCGTCCCACAAATTCGCAGAACCACCGCCGGAGGAAGATCCTTCTCCTACCAGGCGGCCAAGACATGGAACTCCCTCCCCACCCACCTACGGCTGACCCAGGACCACCTCTCCTTCAGGAAACAACTCAAGACCTGGCTGTTCAATCAGTAGGTACTGCCCCCCTCTCCCAGCGCCTTGAGACCCTCGCGGGTGAGTAGTGCGCTTTACAAATTTGTATGATTTGATTTGATTTGATCCCAAAACGTGAATTTACTTCAAAATATGGGGTGGGTTATTAATGATAGATGTGGCAAGTGTTTGGACCATCGTGAAACAGTAGGTCACATTCTGTTTGTTTGCCCATTATATGCCGCACCGAGGAGCATGTGGATAAAGCCAATCTGTAAGTTGATGGGCACCAGAAGATATGCTGTCGCCCTTCGGATTTTGAGCTCTGACCCTGCCCCTCGTGTAGCTATTGCTGTGGCGAAGTTTCTGACCTGGCATGGGCAATCCGTTCAAAAATGTTGTCCCAAATAGTTAGTGATTGACTGCTCATGACTTGTCAAGCAATATGATGGTTCCGTGTTATTATTGCTCTGTCAACCTGATTAATGTGTTGAGTCTCCATCGTCAAATTTTGATTTTGGCTCCTCTTTTGGAGTTATATTTTAATTGTATAATGAACTTCTGAATGTTTTTATACATTTTTATTGTGATAGAGTGATCACTTTTAAATATGTATTCGATAGTTATTACAGGATTTAATTGTATCTTAAATATTTATCTAACTGGTTTTAAAGGCAAAAGTGTGTTTTTATATTGTACTTTTATGACTTAACTGTCAAATAAAGTTTATGAATTGAATTGTAAATGTTGTAGGATTTCTTTTTCTGGAGTTGGTTGTATTTTAAACAGTGCTAGAATGTACTTTGGTCTATACCACAAAGTTTTGTTTACTTCATGCACTTTGGGAGAGAAAAAAGTCCTTAATGGTTGTCGTATGCATCCAGACTTCCATGTTTCCAAAATTAATCCATGAATGAAACCATCTTCTCCGAACATCAAATTTGGCTCTCTAGAATATAAGATGGAGTCTATAATTGACTCAAGGAAGCTGGAGGATCAGCTATAATAGTTAGAGGCCTGCAAGGGTAATGGTCCAGTGCAACGATCCTGGGAATCTTCAACTTGTGTTCGCTTCCATAGGTTAGTGGTGTCTTTCCATAAAAAGTCTACTCACAAACACACTTTAAGAGGGGGGAACTTAAGCGGGGGTGGACTGGCAGGAATTTGAGAGCTATGTAAACTTGAGGATTCACTTCTGACACTTGTGGCAGTTGAATACATTTGGGAAAGGCATGAAAAGTTGTGAAGGAACTGCCTGTGGCTGCTGAGCCATTAGAAGCATTGTTATGAGAGTAGCAGGGCTTCATTAGAAATTCCCTTCACTATGGAAGAGATCTGCCAACTTATCTGTATTAACTTGGTTCCTTTGCTTTTCCAATTTTGTGTATTATATTGGCTCCTTTGCTTTTCAACTTTTCTGTATTATATTGGCTCCTTTGCTTTTCAACTTTTCTTTATTATATTGGCTCCCTCACTTTTTGATCACCATTGTTTCTTCCCTCAACTTTATTGTCTTTTACCAATCTCCATTCCCTGACATTAAAACCTGAATACTGACTTGCAGTTTAAAATAATGTTCTGTTCTGAACCATGATTTGACTATTGGTTTATATAGCTGACTGGACCCAGACTTTTTGTGTCACTATTTGGTGAAGAGTTAGTTTTGGTTGCAGGTCTGGTTCTGCACTGAATCCAGGATCCCTATGTACCTGGGATTGCACTGTTGCTGCTATCAGCTTCCTTTTTTAGTTGCTTAGGTTTCCTGCCATTTATGTAGGCCAGTAAATATATTCAAAAGCCATTCTCTTTCCCAATGTATTCCAATGCTTATGTAACATGGTAAAACAATGCTTATTTATCTTCAGTTGAAATTTGATATTCACCTTTGAAAACATTACCAAGACTCTCCTTAAGTACAAGAGACATGTGGTGGATGAGACTGAGTCATTCCAGCAGACTCTTCCTCTATCATTCCCTCCCCCCCTTTGGTTTCGGTCTGCTCATTGTGCTTGCCCGTGCATATGCAGGGTTGTGTTCAGGGTGAGAAAGATTGGATTAGGGACTCTGTTTATAAAAACCCACAAATCCTGTCAGTCCTCTGCCAAACAACTGTCCATGCTAGTCCATGATAGGATAGGATATGCTGGGTCATCAGGTGGATAAGTAGAATAGTCCAGATGTTCACTTTAGAACATCAATTTTTGCACCTCTTGTCTAGGGATGTATGACGGTACAACGCGCGCTTTCACAACGCGTACCATTACCACGCAGGTTGTACAATGCAAGTCGTTACAACGACTTGCGTTGGGGGTGCTGGATAGTGAATAGTTTAATTTACTATTCCAACTCCAGTCCCCGTGGATGGTAGGGAAGGTGTTGGATAGTAAATTAAACTATTCCCTATCCTACAGCGCCCTCCAGCGCAAGTCGTTGTAACGACTTGCGTTGTAAAACCTGCGTGGTAATGGTACTGCGTTGTAAAAGATTTGTGGTAAAGGATGTTCCCCCTTGTCTAGTGTTGTCCACTCTTGGCCAAATGAATGACCACTCCTAATGGGCACTGAAGCAGCTTAGTGTCAGTGGTGGTGTGTTGCCGGATAGCTCAGTGGTCAAGAGTGTCCCACTTTCCATGAAGCTGCCAGCTTTTGATATTTTTGGAACCTTTCTAGAAACAAATGGTAGTACTTCACAGAATCAGCAGCTAAATCTGACACTACTGCAGTCAATATTCTAAAGCAATTTTGTGGCACCCCAGAATGTAGATTTAGGATGCTCCAGGAGGGGAAACATCCTTTACCATACAGTAAATACCATGCAATGCTTTTACAATGCATTCTGTACCATGACTGCGATGCTACAATGCATTCCTTTAGCTCTTAAGTCATTACAATGTCTTGATTTAGGGATTATAATGTTGGACTGGTGTTTGATTTTCAGTGAAACACCTTCCCTAATGATACACCGACTGGAGGTGCAATAGTAATCGCGCTGGAGGGCTGACTGTGTGTGCCTACAGATACCAGCAGGACACCGGGGACCAGGAACGGACTGCTTGCCCCTCCCCTTCCGATCTGGGGGATTTATTTCGATAGCTCCACCCACACCGGGGACGCGCGCGGGCAGTCGCCGGGCTAAGCCCGGGCAAAGGGCGGGCCGTCTGTGGCCGTCGGGGGCCGAAGGAGGCCGGGCTGGGCCACCCCTCTTGTATCCGTCATACATCATGGGTAAGCGAAAACTCCTCTCCACACTTGAACAAGAGGGGGTAAAGGCAAAAGTCCCTAGAAAATCTGCCACCATTATCTCCTATCTAACTTGCTCCTATCTGCTGTTGGGGCTCTGAACACTGAAATTGCTAATGCAGAAAGGGAATTGGTGCTGGACTCGATTGCCGTTCATACAACTGGTGCCTCTTGTCTGGATGTGACTCTGACAAACCAAGTGCCTCTGGAGCCCCTGGTTACAATAAAGTCTACAGCTGATGTCCAGAAGTCCCATCAAGTTGTCGTCAATGGTGACGAACCGGAACAACAAAGTCGTTCCTCTATATGTGGTCCCAGACCCCATTGTGCAGCCTAATAAACTCAAGAAAGCATGTAAGAGAGTATATAAGCGGGATAAAGGTACTAAACATATCTCCGTAAAACAAGGTCCTGCTACAACAACTATGCTGACTGAGACCATGGTACGGGATATGGTACGGGGTATGGTTGAGGATATTTTTAATACTCGGCTAGAGACGGCACTCACAACAAACATTGCCAAAGACATTATTGACACTATGAATATTTGCGTTGTGGGCATACTAGAACAATTTGATCGTTTGAATACAATTCTAACAATGCCTAATAGTGTCCCGGTTGTGGGTCAGTTTCCTCAAGTGACCAAGTCAAAAACAGGCCCGGGGAATACAATGAGAGAGGGTGTAGGGAGTTCGACTCGAGGCTTGACAATGGAATTGAATTGTGTACCTGGACCCCCAAGGTTAAAAGGCTGTGACGACCGCAATGGTCCTGTGAAGCAACAGAGGAGCCCAGTTAGTAAATATAGGCCTCAAAGTATCCCTGCCCAAATAGGGAGTACTATTTATCCCACTACACAGGAAAATGGTAATAAAACAGTAACCCAACCTATAAGTGACCACCCCCCTGAGGCAGCCCCGCTAGCTGTGATACTTACAAGGGTTCCCCCATTGTTGGTTGGTGAGGTAGAGTCAACAGAAACCATGTTAGCAGTGACCAAAAATGGTGTGATTGTAACTGTTCGGGGGACACGGAAATTTCCCCTAGTATTATCATGGCTAGACGGGTTGGGTGGATAGGAATTTCGCAGAAAGAATTAAAAGGGGACTGTGTTATTGTTAATCTTAACAAATCTCATGTTGCTGATCGTTTGTTGTGAGACGCCTCAGATATGAAGAGAGAGGAAGATCATATGAGGGCCTTTCCTCTGGGTTTTTTCTATTCACCATTCAGGAGTTCAAGGGCAGATATAAGAACACAACCAGAGTTGTGTACTAGGAGATTAACCTGGACTCCATGTCGCACCCCTAATGAGATAGATTACCAATCAAGTTGAGTTACCCCTAGAGTCTGGTCATCCCCTAAGGTATATTGTACCCATCCATCCCAGAAGAAAGAAATACTGGTGCTGTCCATTAGGTTCACTCCCTTGTCTCAACTGGTGGAGATTGATTGACTGGAGCCCCCCATTACCCCCATTAATCTGTCTCGAATCCCTAGCCCAAAATTTCCTAATGTAGCCATTGGGTCGAAAGCTAAATTTAGGCTACTCAGTTGGAACATTGCGGGGCTCCGCTCAAAGAAAGATGACCAGAGATGGTTAAAATTTATAGGAGCCTGTGATATAATTGTGCTGCAAGAAACGTGGGATAGGGAGTGTAATTTTTGGGTTGATGGTTATAAATCATATTATATGCCCGCTAGACCATCAGTGGCGGGAAGAGATAAAGGGGGGCTTATGTATCTTTTTTCTGTTAGATTGAAAGGCTCAATACAATTGATAGAGTCGTCCTCTCCTAATTGTTTAATAGCAGAAATCACTACTGCGAATAACCCTAAAACACTTGTAATTATTTTTTATAATTCTGGGGAAAGTTTATTCAGTAATGAGCATCTTTGTTTTTTGATGCAGTTTTCAGAAAAATATGAGGAGCGGCAAACCACTTATGTTTATATTATCCTGATGGGAGATTTTAACATACACTTGTGCAAATCTAACTGTAGTATTAAGGAAATGCATGGTCCCTCCTATTCGTTCCCTACCCATTTTGAACACACCGCTAAAGGGGAAGCTCTGGAAGATCTTTTGTCTTGTGCCGATCACTATGAGCCTGGTTTCTTTGACAACAGAGAGAGGGTTGCCACGTTTAGGGGAAGGGATAGTGAGACGATTATTGATTATGTTTTTATATCCTCAGCACTGTTAGGGCATGTGATTTTTTATAATGCTATATGTTCCATTTTTAGTGACCATAACCCGGTTATCTTAGAGCTGGATAAAGGTTTTTTCCTCGCAGATGCCTCAGGAAATAGAAAAGGGTGTATTGCCGTAAAAGCTAAAGATCAAGGTAGGAGGTTGAAATGGGCAAATGTATTCCCCGATGATTTTTTTGCAAACTTACGTAAGAAGGTTGGAAATGAAATTGAAAAATGTGCAGATTCTTCTACTGCGGAGGGTTTGTTAATCCCAGCCTTTGAAACTATTTGCACTCAGGTCGCTATAGATCTCACAATTACTTCAAGGCCCAAGACAAAGGAGGGAAAAAGATGGTTTGACGCTAAATTCTCTAGAGCCCACCAAAATTTAGTCCTGCAATATTCCAAAACAAGACATTACAAATGCAGTCTTTAAGGTTTTCCTTTGTGTCCCTCCTGCTTGTTCCAGATGTAGTGACAATGCCAACTTCATAAGAGGCATTTATCAAGTCTATAGCCTTTGAGAGGACAAGTGAGGCAATGGTTCCTTTGATGCTCCCTGATTTGACTATATTTCCAATTTGACATTTCCTCTATTTACTTTAAGTGACTTTCCATTTTAAACTATGCTTTAAGCAGTTTACAGTCTAATTGCATTTGTTACATCTAGCATTCTCTTTGATGCTATTGTCCTGACCAAAGAGAGGGTGTTGTGTGTTTCCTGCATGGCCCATTTTAAATGTCCTTATTTTAGCCTAATTGTGCACTTTGTAGGCCAGATTTGACATTTGCACATATTCCTATATAATCATATTTGTTTTGTGCCACATTGTACCTTTACATGGAACCTGCAAATGTTTTTGCATTCTTATCTTTTCCTGGTATTTAGTCTGAAAACCCTAGACGAGGACAATCCACAGTGTCCCTTGTAATTCTCTCATGTCAGGCCCTAGAACCTAGACATAAATATATTAATAAAGGACCTCCGAGTCGACGTACATCTATTTGTCAATGGATAACATTAGCTCAATGGGCTATCCCTTGCTGCAATAATCAATAGATACATCAATAATAAATTTATTTATATCTTTATTTATTGTCAATCCTTATGTTAGATGTGTCTCAAAAAGAGAAAGCATATATTTTTTATATTTAAAAGACATACCTTTTGTGTACATATATACACTGCAATTCATAAATGATTCAACATATTGTAGATCTCTTATTTACAATCCATAAAGCATAATTGGCATATCCACATATTGTGATACAGACCAACATCACATCACATCACACCTTACACCCCATCGCATCCTTTCATGCCAAGCGCACACATTCACACATCACATGCATTACTAATCCAGCTTTAGATGGCATGCCAAAAAAGTAATCGCAAGAACCCTTCAATAATACCCATGGTTATGCTGCCAGCTGGTGATCCAACAGGCCAACGTACTTTTCAATGAATAAGGGGTACTTGAAATCACCTTCTTCAGGGCTGCTTATCTTCATAAATTTTTACAGTAAAGGTTAGATGGGAAATCTAAAAGCAAAGGGATTGTAATTACTATGGCGCCCTTAATGTTTTATTTTAATAAAAGTAATAGTGATTACTGCTCCCTTAAAGAAAAAAAGGGGAAGGAGAGAATGTGTACCGAGGGGACAGAATTAGAAACAAAATAGGCATCCTCCACCATTTCTCCCAGTGAAAAGTTTAATAAAAAGGGCAAATGTTCCCCGAAATGAGATAAAGGCATGTGGTAATCAAAAACCTCCCAAACACTTGGGGCATCATTAGCATGTTGGGCGGGTCGCCACCACCCGCATGGCGGTGGCGATCCGCCTAACATTTTCACCCGCCTGCATTCAAATTCCCCCCGCCATATTACTATGGTGGGGTGGACCCTGGCGGACAGAAAGACCATCCGTTGGTTTTCCGCCCGGTCGATGAGTCTACTGGGCGTAAAAGCTGTTAATATGGTGGTGGTGTCTGGTAGACACTGCCATCCATATTAAGATGCATGCGGGGTTTGCCATTCCATGGCTGCGGACCTCAACATTGGGGGTCCGTAGCGGGCCCCAGGGATTCTGGGGGATGCACATGGGGGGTACCTATGGTACCCCCCTGCATTTCAATGTACAACATGGCAGGCACCGTGCAGTGCCTGTCACGTTGTGCATTGAAATGCACAATTTGCATTTTTGGCATTGCGGCAGGCGGAGACAAACCGTAGACATTCCATGTTTTCAACTGATGAATATGTAAACCTAAATCTCTACACTCAGTTAATTTTAAGGAGAAAAAACTTGAAAAATCCTTTTGTTTGAAAACTGTACGAAGTCAATATGCAAAGTCCACTAACGTTTTATATCTTGTCTTCTTGATTATATGTCTTTAAAAATGTGGGAGCTTTGAGTTCCAGCTTCTTGAATCATTTTATTAATGAATAAATGATCAACCTGCTTCTGTTTGGATAATAGGCATGCTACATAATCAAAAAATGATGATTCATAATATAAATGCATATTTGGAAGAGCTAAACCACCTGAGTATCAAGTTGTAAAATCGGCAACTTGACTCTAGCTGCCTTTTTATTCCATATAAATGACCTGATCATAAATCATTCCCTTTAAAGAAACTAGCATTCACCTTAATCTGAATGTTAGAAGAAAGAAATATCAAAAGAGGTAGAATAGACATCTTAATAAGTGCCAATCGACCGATCAAGGTTAAAGGAAGATTAGTCCATTTGTCAAGCAGTTTCTGAATCTTTAAACTGGTAGCATTATAATTCAGCTTAACTAACTGCCCATATTTGCCCATAAAGTAAATCTCCAAATACCATATGGGATCCGTTCTTGATGCTTGTAGTTTCAAATCATCTGGCAGGAATTCAATCCCAGCATTTAAAATAAAAATGTCAGTTTTACTTGGATTCATTTTGTAGCCCCTATTAATTCAAATTTCCTAAATTCAGCCATTGTTGACCGCGGATTAGACTTTAGACAGATACAAAATGGCATCATCAGCGAAAAGTTTTACTTTCGCCATTCCAACGATCAGGGCTTTAATATTCCTATTGGCTAGCATTCTAATTGCGAGTGGTTCAATAAAAAAAGTAAATAAAAGGGGTGATAAGGGACAGTCTTGCCTGGTCCCGCTATTTATATCAATTAACTCTGCCTGGGCCCCATTTACTATTATCTGGGCCTGCACCCCGTGATAAATATTTGGAAGCATGGTAATCACTAAGGACGGAATCCCAAACCTAAAAAGTGCAAAAAATAGGGTATCCCAATTAACTAAATCAAAAGCTTTCTCTGCATCTACCATCATGATACAAGCTGGTGTCTTATTAATGTTAAAATAGTCTAAAGCTTGAATCAAAAAACAAGTGTTTGTTGAGATCATACAACCCGCTATAAACCCCATTTGATCATAATGAATAACTTCCTTTGCCGCAAAAACAAACCGTTGGGCCCAAATCTTCATAAAAATGTTATAATCAGCATTCAGTAAACTAATCGGGCAAAATGAGTTAAGATTATTAGAGGGTTTACCTTTTTTTACGAAACTAATTACTGTCGCCCTCTTAACTTCTGAAGATACCGGCCCACCCTTTTAATGTAATCAAATAATTTTTCAAAAATGGAGTCAACTCGTTCACAACCCTACTCTCCATGTGTGACCATTTATCATGCAGTTGTTGAAGGTGAATATTAGTCTCTTTCAAGTAAGCTTTAAGTGCCCGAATCGCCTCAAGGATTTTTTCCATAGAGATTGAAGGAGGAGATATGGTTAGTTAAGGTGGATCTTTGTAAACCCTTTCCCAGAAGGGTTACAAATTATGGGGCAGAACTGACCAATAATTTAGACACAATTCTGGAACTAGTAGGTGGAATACTTGAACGCAGGAGATTTGTTGTTGCATCTTCCTCTGAATCTGCCATGTTATCTTGAAGAATGCAAAAAGGGTTGAAATCAACCACAAATGAAGTAGGGCTGTTGACAGAAAGACAAGTAGTTTTCGTTCTCCCGATACACGAGGTAGAATAGAGGAAACACGCAGCCAGAAATATTAAGGGAGCTGAAAAAGAATGCACAGAACACCAGAAATTACAGTATACACTTTATGCTGAGAAATTCCACTCACAAGGAAGATTAAGTGAGGCAATATTTAATAAATGTCAGCACAACAATAAAAAATAATATCAGTTAGCTCAAGACCACTAAGGAGATATGGAATAAGTAACTCCAGTACAAACCATTAACATTGCCCACTAGATATCTAGCAAAAACTCCAAACTGGATGATTCCATGGCTTAAAAAGCCCCTTGTTATTCATTTCTGAGGAAAAAACATCCTTGTGGCAAAAACAAGACAGCAGTCGCAATCCCTGGAGAAAATGCAACGGCTCAAAAAAATGCAAAATGTGATCTCCCGCTAACCGCAAGGAAGTCCTTAAGAGCAGAAAAAATATGATGGTAGCTTCATTGGTCGATATCTCGCATATACAACGGTGAGGTCTTGCTGGTATATGAGCGAGAAAAACTCCTATGCCACGTTGGAGCTCACAGTAGTGCAGCTGTTGCTATCGGCGACCAATTTATTTATTTATTTATTTAAAGTTTTATAGAGCGCATAGCTGCCCAGGTGACTGGGCGTCCCAGCGCTGACTAAGCAAGGGCTGAGAACACTCGAAGAAGAAGAGAGCCTAAGCTGGAAAGAGACAAGTCTTTAAAGGCTTTCGAAAGGCTAGATGGTTCTGGAGTCCTCTAATGGGAGTTGGGAGAGAGTTCCAAAGGCGCGCCGCTTGAACTCTAAAGGAGCAACCGCCCGCTCTGGCTCTGTGAAAACGGGGAGTACAAACCAAGCCTGAATTGGCCGATCACAAATGGCGGTTCGGTACATATTGAGCCAGCAGATCCGCTAAGATCTGCGGTCCTTGACAAGTCAAGATTTTATGGACCACACATAAAGACTTAAACTTAATTATTTTCGCTATCGGTAGCCAGTGCAACTTAGGCAGAAGGTGCATGACCCAACATGATTTAGGCAGAGCTAACAGGATGCGAGCTGCTGCATTCTAAATTCTCTGGAGGCGAGTAGTACAAGACTTGTTGGCGGCTAAATATAGGGAATTCCCATAGTCCAGCCTTGACTAAATTGTAGCCTGAAGGATAGTTTGGCGGACTTTTGGTGCAAAATAGCCAAGTAGGGGCCTCAACCCTCTTAGGAGACCGAAGCAAGATCCTGCCAGGGCCTTGGAGGGTGCATCAATTGAAAGTTCGCTGTCAATCCAAAAACCCAGATTGTTTACTGTCTTCTTTGGCTGGGGTGTAGGTTTAAGTTTGTCAAGCCACCACTGTTTGGACCAGAGGGCACTATCTCTCCCCAGCACTAGAATTTCTGACTTGGCAGCATTCATCTGTAAACAATTTGCTGCCATCCAGTCAGAGATAACTACCAGGTCCTATTTCAATTTAAAGAGATTGTCTTGGCAGTTCCTCGAGAACGCGATGACTAGCTGGGTGTCATCGGCGTATGACACCAATGACAGCCCTCTGCTCTTACCCAGCAAAGCTGGGCTCAGTATAGATCCCTGGCGGACCCCATGTTTAATAGCTTGTATCTGAGAATAATACGATGGCACCACCACTTGAAAGGTTCTGCCTTCCAGGAAGGATTTAAACCTGGCCAAAGCCTGCTACTGGACCCCGATATCATGTAGTCTAACTAGGAGGTTCTCATGGGAAACAGTGTCGAAGGCGGCACTTAAATCCAAAAGAATTAAGGCCGTGGAGTTCCCAACATCTAGGCTGCACCAGATGTTCTCGGTCACAGCTAACAACGCCGATTCGGTGCTGTGACTGGGGCGAAAACCATTTTGAGAGGGGTCGAGAGTTTTAGTGTGCTCTACAAATTTCGCCAGGACTGAATTCACATAAGCCTCAGTGACCTTAGCCAGAAAAGGAAGCTGGGAAATTGGACAGAAATTACTCGGGTCCGATGAATCCAAGGAAGGCTTTTTTAGAAGTCGTATAACTTTTGCGTTCTTCCAATTTGCCGGCAATAGTGCCAAAGACTGTGATAGATTCACCACATCCCTACTTACTGGGGAGATGGACTTGCCGAAGCTGATCGGGTCTTAGAGGGTCACATGGAGAACCTAATTTGATTTTAAAACATAAAGATTCAATTTCAGAGAGGGAAAGTGGGGGAAAAGAGCACAGTGTTGGTTTAACAGGATTAGACCTGTCATCCGGCAAGGAGGTTTGCGAGATATTCAAGAAGGCTTTGGGGGGTCCAACCATAGGCAGGTTATCATAAATAGTCTGTACCTTGCGCACAAAGAAATCTGCGAGTGCCTCACATTGAGTGTCAGAGGAAATCGGGGGTCATCTTTTTCGTTGGCATGTTGCATGTTTTTAAGCAGAGAAAAGATCATTTCAGTAGGATTATTACTTTCCAGAATTTTAGTGGCAATATGATCTGCTCTGGCTTTCCGTATCAGTCTATGATATGCTTTATCATAGCCACGCCCACCTTTATGAGACAGTCATGAGTAACTGTTATTAACCGAGATTGAAGTGGATTCATCTGGAATGGGTTTACATATTAGGAGGGGACATGGATAATAAAAGGGTTAAATCAAAGGCATTAGGAATGCCTCATTGTAAAGCTTGAGACACAGGGGGTCTCATCTCACTTCTGAGCAGCAGCACTTGGAGGTCACTGCCATGCAGGAGGGAGTGAGTCAAGAGCCTTTCAGTTAACAGTCAGCAAGTGGTGTGAACTATCAGACATTAGTTACTCACCCCACAGCAATAGGGGGGAAACCCCCAACTGCTGTACTTCGGACACCTTCTTGTTTCCCCAATAAAGGGAACTCCAGGAGGGGAAATGTGATTAAGCTTTGTACTTACTTATCAGTTAATAAAATCTTTCTATCTCTCGACCAGTGTTTGGACTGACTTTTGAATGTTTCCTCCACAGGTGACAGCTACGGATGTGAACCGAGTTGCAAGCCAAGTGAAGATGTTTGTGAACACACTGGACCCTGCAGGACTCTTCACTCCACTTCGTCTGGTACTCGCACCGCAGAACTGAGACTGATCCTCGTCGGCAGCACCGGAGCCGGGAAGAGTGCCACTGGAAACACCATACTGGGGAGGAAAGAGTTTGAGTCCAGAGCCTCAGCAGTGTCAGTGACCAGACAGTGCAAGAAAGGGGAAGGAGAGTGGGAGGGCGGGCCTCTGCTAGTGGTGGACACTCCGGGCTTCCTTTCTGCCACAGTCAATGACGAGGAGTTACAGCGGTGCTCAAATTTTTCCTCCCCGGGCCCAAACGCCATCCTCCTGGTGCTCCAGGCCGGACGGTTCACCTTGGAGGAGCGGGAGTCCGTGCAAAGGTTCCGACATCTCTTCGGGAAGGGTGTTGAGAAGTTTATGGTGATCGTGTTTACACGGAAAGATGACCTGGAGGGTGATCCTTTACAAGCCTTTGTGGAAAAATCTGAGAAGAAGCTTAAGGAGCTGGTCAAGAGCTGCGGGGGGAGGGTCTGTGCCTTCAACAACCGAGCAACTGGACCAGAGAGGGAGCATCAGGTCCGGGGGCTCTTTCAGATGATATGCAATATGCTATACAAGATGGTGGGAGGTCATTTCTGGCTGCGGCAGGATCGGGTGGATCGAGAGTTCTGGCAGAGGATCTGTAATTTGTAGTAAATCTACCTAATCTTTACACGTTTGGAAACAGTAAAGAGAGGAGCAAGCAGATGTGACTAAAAAGAACTTCATTTAAAGTAGTTCTGAACAACTACAACCACGTCCTGAACCCCAGGAACCTTTCCAAAGCCACAGACCCACTTATTACCCCATCTTACCACATATTACATTAGATAGCTTGTGAAGAAAGATATATTTTATTAAATGATTGAATCTGTTAATGTAGATCACATACATACCATTTATAGTTATCATCCTTTGAAATTAATAATGTTTTTGTGATTCATTGAGTTGTAAGACCTATGCATGCCATGAATACTAAACGTACAGTTTAGGAAGGCTACAAAATGCCTTCTAATATTGAAGGGTGACTCAACCTCACACTTTTTCACTTTCTGTCACCCAATCAAAATGACTCAATCTGAGATACTCTCACTGCCTTCACTCACTTTTTCTTGGTCACTCTAGGACTTACCTACAAAAGTCCTGAACCTCCAGAGCTTCACTTTTTTTAATGCTCCGGTGGCTTAAACTTCTCAATCATATCTATCAGGTGACACAAAGTCACCCTGCGTGACTTTGTACGGCCTTTATAGATATGAAGTTAGCCGAGACAGCGCAAAGCCCTGTGTTCCCTTACCCTGCGTCAAGGAGGCATTCCATGGGTGTTGCAGTGGGTGTTCCCATGCAGCACCCATGGAATTTGATGCTGCCCTAGATTTACAACATCACGTAAATCTAGGGCAGCACAAAAACCTTTAGCCCGCCCCAAGAACAGGCGTAATGGGTATAAATGTTATTATTTCTTCTTGTTTTTTCAACTTTCTATGTGTACTGCATTCTCCATTCTGCAACACACATGCAAGCAGGAAAATACCTCCATGGAGTGTTTTAGTGCAGGAAGGTGTTCCTTACTGCACACAAATAATCCTACCAGCAATGCTGACACCCTTGCAGCATAGTGCAAATGTTCCTGCTTTGGCGCTGGGCAGAAATGTGTGTGCTGTCACTGCCCTTTCGAATTGGTACAGGGCAGCGCAGCAAAAAAAATGTGGTGCTGCCCGATGCCAATTCATTGTAAATGAGGCCCTTCATCTTTAACAGATTTTATTTCTGCATCTACCATTTTACCTCTTTCTGACTATTTCAGTCTAGGGCGTAGATTTACTGAATTTCTGCACAAGAGGAAGCAATGGTGCAGCATCATATTTACTAGGACTGGCCTATGAAATCTACCCGTGCACAAGTGGATAACAGGCTACCTAGCACCATGCACACTCCTTTGTACCATGGTATGTTATGGTATGGTAAATGATATTTGTCAATCGCACGTTCACCTACGGTATCTTGTCGCTGGGATGGGAGAGCTGTCTGAACCTGGTCTGAAGAGCTCAGTTGTATGCAGACGAGTAGAGCCAAGTTTTCAAGGATTTTCTAAAGTGAGCATAGGAGGGAAGCCACAATCCTCCATTTTTTTTCCGCCTAAAGGGGCAGGGGGCAAGGAGATTGTGAGTGGATGAGCGGAGATCGCGCTGAGGGACATATCGATGCAAGAGGAAAGAGATGAAAGCGGGTCCCTGAGAGGAAAGAGCTTTATGAATCAAGCAGCCAAGTTTGAAAAGGCTGCGCTGAGCCACTGGGAGCCAATGAAGGCTCTTTAACAGGGGCTTCGTGTGAGTGGTTTTAGGCAGTCCATAGACCAACCTGGCTGCTTGGTTCTGAATAAGTTGGAGACTTTTTACTTGGTATGCTGGAATGCCCACGAATAATGAGTTCGCATAATCAATTCGCGAGATAACCAATCCCAGGGTGACCTGAACAAGAGCTTTGTGGAAGAGGGCTCTGCTGATTTTCCGTATGCGACGCAGGTGGTAAAAAAAAGTGGAAACCACAGTCTTAATTTGTGCCCTCATGGAGAGACCTTTGGAGATGGGAACCCCTAAACTCCTAACAGTATCAACCGGGGAAGGAGAGGGACCGAGTGAGCGAGGCCAAAATAGCGAACTCCAGGGATTGTCTTGGGGACCAGTGAGAACTAACTCCGTTTTGTCAGGGTTGAGTTTGAGTTGATTGTGATTCATCCAGGAGCTTATAAAGTTCATTACAGAGTGAACATGTTGTATAGAAGACGGAGAGGAGTCAATGCTGAAGATGATCTGAAGGTCATCTGCATAGTTAAAAATGGTGACCGATTTTTGTTGAAGCTCCGAGATGAGAGGGCAAATATAAAGATTAAAAAGAAGTGGGGAAAGCGAGGAGCCCTGCGGGACTCCACAAGTGAGATGTTTTCCCACTGAGGAAAAAGGTGGAAGGGACACTGCTTGAGTACGATCCTGAAGAAAGGAGGCGATCCACTTCAGTGGTAGCCCCTGGATGCCGGCGTGCTCGACACGTTCAAGTAAGATGGAGTGATCTACTCGGTGGAGAAGTGTGGCTCAGTGGTTAGAGGCGGCAGACCCGGAAGCTGAGATTGACCGTGGACCAGGGTTCGATTCCCCGCCTCGGCGGGTCTTGGGCTCAAAAATTCCACGGACTCGACAATTCTCGCTCTGGTGCCTACTCAACTCACGGGGTCACACTCTGCGACTCTGGGCAATAGCTTGCTTAATCTCCACTACGGCCCCTCGCGGCGGGATGCCTGGCTTTCACCTTGTGGACACCCTGCCGGGGTTTCTCACAGGGGAATACCAGGACGGGTTCCCTAAGCAAGCGCCGGGACGCTTACGGGCAGCTGTGCGCTTTACAAGTCCAATACATTTACATTTACATTTACCGTGTCGAACGCCGCCGACAAATCCAGGAGCACCAGAGCCTGAGAGATGTTCTGATCAGCCCCCCTTCTTAACTCCTCGTGAACGGCCAAGGCGATAGACTCGGTGGAATGCTGAGGTCTAAAGCTGGCCTGATGGGGGTCAAGGAAATGAGAGGATTCAATAAAGTCGCTCAAGCAGCTGCCCACATAGGCTTCCAAGACTTTACCCAGGTAAGGAAGGAGGGAAATTGGACAAAAATTGGAGGGAATGTCGGGATCTGATCCAGGTTTTTCAGGATTGGAGAGACCACCGCCGTTTTAAAGGAAAGGGGGCCCACTCCAGAGGACAGGGAGTTCTTCAGGAGGGCCAAAGGGGGTATAATTATGTTGTGAAAGATCTCACTACTGATATCAGGAGGGCAACAATCCTGAGGCGAACCGGACTTTACTTTCCCTAGGAGAGAGAAAAAGATGTCATCAGTGAGGGTGGAGAATGCCAAATACAGCGAATAATTAGGGGCAACTGTGGAGGAGTGTGACATAGTGATAGCAGCAGGA
The DNA here is from genome assembly GCF_964261635.1 of Lissotriton helveticus. NCBI lineage: Eukaryota > Metazoa > Chordata > Amphibia > Caudata > Salamandridae > Lissotriton > Lissotriton helveticus. The sequence continues at coordinate 50,819,575 of NC_136063.1, forward strand.
ATGCTAGTTTTTATTGTTGTGATTTTATCGATAAAATAACTGTTAAGAGAGTCGCAAAGGAGTTGCGATGGGGGAGATTTAATGGTGACGCGGTCAGGCTTGACCAGCTCGTCCACAATAGAAAAAATGGTTTTAGATTTGCAGCTGGCTCCAAGTATTTTTGCCGAAAAGTGTGCTGATTTGGCCGACAAGATGGCCAACTTATAGTCCTGTAGGGCCTTCAGGAACAGGGTTTTCTTGAGGGGGCAGTAATGGAGCCTCCACTTGCGTTCCAGTTGGCGCAGGGCGAGCTTCCTGTCCCTGAGGTCTTTGGTGAACCAATGTTGGGCATCATGGGGTCGCTTGATTTGTAAGATTTTAAGGAGGGGCAAAGTTATCTCTCGCCTGGGTCAGCCAGGACAAGAGAGCGTCAGCTTGGGCATGTGGCAAACTTTGGGTATCCAAAAGATCAGGAAAGGCTGAAAGGGTGGAAGTGAGATTGGAGCAGATGGAAGGAATATCCACATGCTTCCAGTCTCTGATCATAGTGGGGGCAGCCGAGTGTGTAGATATAGTGGTTGGAAGGCTGATAGAGAATGAGACAGAGAAGTGATCGGACCAGGCACAGGGAGATACCTGAAGCTCAAGAATGTCTAAATTGAGACTCCAGGCCTGGTCCAGGGTGTGCCCTTTAATATGGGTAGCTAATGTGATGAGTTCTGAAAAATTTTGCTCAGTAAGCAGATCCCTGAACTGTCTAGAGCATGAGCTCTCAAGGGGATCATGTGGCCAGTAGTTAAAGTCCTCCATAATGAGGAGCTTGGCATAATTAATTACAAGCTCTGCAACAAGATTGCTAAAAAATTAGACAAAATTTAAGGAAGGGTTGGGAGGGCGGTAACAAAGAACACATGCTAATTGAACATTTTTGGAGTGCAAAGTGACTGCGAGAATCTCGGCCAGTGGAGTGTTGGGGATAGTAAGACAGGTAAAAATGTGTGGATGAGCAATGATGGCAGCAACTCCTCCCCCAGTCTTCCCGTCTGGTCGATTAGCCTGGAGAATATAAAAGTTATCAGGGAGGGTAGCCAGAATATCTGGTGTGGACTCCGATGATAGCCAGGTTTCAGAAAGGAACAGGATGTCCTGGTGGAGGGTGTCGAGTAGATAGAAGATCTCGACCTGATGTTTGGCTAATGAACGGGTATTGAGATAGAAAATAGAAAGTTTGGAAGGGGTCAAGGCAGGGTAAGTGGTTATAAATGGGAAATTCTGAGGGCTGTCCAAGGGCACAGGGGGAATATGAGGGGACGAAGACAAGATACCGGCTTTCACGAAGTTCACCGATGATAGACCAAGGTCCATGGTGCAACGAGAATAGGTTAGGGAGGAAATGCCAACTAGCTCTCCAGATTTGGGAGAGTGGAAGTATTTTGGGCAGGGCCACTGGAATTATGCAGTAGGGGATGACCAAATAATTCGGCACATTTGACTAGATTATGCAGCAAGGAAAGTCATATTGTGTTGCACCTTGTGGCATATTTTATGATACTATCAGTTTATTCTTTTTTTATTTTTCTCATGGTAACACTTGCTGGCAAATATTTCACCTTCTTAGTACCAGTTTAACACTCAATATAGCAATTAACAATTGAAACATGACCAGTCAACATTTGCAAAGGACTTTCTCCTGCACAGGAACACATGTCCCCACGTTGTTAGTAACGTTTGATCAGCTTGCGCTAGAAATACATTTTTTTGCTAAAATCTGAAAACTAAGCATCTGAATATGTGGCCACAGCAGCAAATCTATAGTTTTGAAAAAATTGCCACAGCTGCAGACTCACATACATTTGGTGGCCTTATTAATTGGCCACTCCTAACTAAACCCTAGTCTTTGACCCCACCATGCCATCCAACCGGCTTTGATTGGGGTTTTTCTGGTCTAACCCAGTCCAGTGTCAGCTTCTGCTCTGCACTGAGTGTACACGTACCAATGTGACAATGTTGCCCAGACTCCCATACCAAATAACACTTGTAGCTTATGTCATCTTCCTAATGAGCACAGATCTCAAAACCTGCCTCCCTCGCATGTGCATTCAAATTAATTTTTCAAGTGAGGTTTGTGATCCATGAAACCCCCCGATACTGAGCAGTATCAATGCTTCCCATGCCAGCCTGTGGGTCAAAGGTGTTTCATTGTATAATCCTAGCCTACCCTGTGATATTACTCCTTTTGTAATTCTCCAGACTAACTTAACATCAAGGATCACCAGTGCATACACTTTTGACACACCACAGTGAACACCTTGACTTCACTCTGAAGTGAACTGTGAAGCCTGCCCATGCCTTGCGTTTCCCCCTGCAATGGCGCTAAGTTTTACAACTTAGCACCAACGCAGGCGAGCAGGGGGATTTGTTTATGTACAGGAAGGTGTCCCTTCCTGCATATAAATAAACCTAAGATGCCAGTTTGTAACATACGTGTGTGCTGCTTCATGCAGCCCACATGTAAGTTACAAAATGGCATTTTTAAAAAAAGGTTTGTTTATGTACAGGAAGGGACAGTTTGTGTGCCCCATAAATCCTTTACACCTTGTCGCTAAGTTAAGCCCGTCTGCTTTTGTGCCAAGCTACCAGAAGGTTGGGCACAGGTTAATTTTGTGACTTTTGTTGTTCATCCTGGCAGGGATTATGGTTGCTGCTTGAGAAGGGCACACACCCACCTCAACCAACAACCCACTTTCTCACATTTGTGTACAGTAGTTGGATTCAGTACTTGCATTTTTGCAATGTCATACAGTGGGTTTCTGTAACACTAAAACGCTGTGTAAATAATATAATACCATATTCAATCTCTTTTTAAATTATCCTTAATTGACTCTTTTGGCTTTTTTCCAAGTTCACGCTCATTCTACCTGCCTGTCTGTGACCATACCCCCAAAAATAGAATTTAAGTTCATCAATCTGGAGAAAAACACTGTGGCTGAACTCAATGAGTTCTGTAAGGTAGTGAGGCTTTCAACCAAGAATGGCACCAAGAAGCTGGATCTCCAGAAGGCTCTGAGGACCTGGCTGGAGGCTCATAATTACTTGCTGACAACAGCGAGGGACTAGGATGAGGAGGCGGTTATGAGGAGCATGAGGAGGATTAGGGCACAAATAAAGTGGTATGGTAATTGGTTGTCTATGATTGGTATGTTTGTCTTACTAGTAAGGTCCCTGGTAAAGTGCACTATGTATGCCAGGGCTGGTAGTGGGCCTGCAGCACTAATTGTGCCACCCACATAATTACCCCTAATGAGATATCTCAGGCCTGCCACTGCAGTGCCTGCTTGCAGTTTGTTAACTGCCTTGTTGTCCTGACAAGTGCACACTCTTGCCAGGCATTACCCTTCCCTTTTTTATGCACATCAGGTACCCTTATTGTACGCCAAAGGTACTCCCCTGGGCAGGGTGCAGTGTATTTGAAAGGTAGGACATGTACTGAGGTGTGTTCCATGTCCTGACAGTGATACACTGGCAATTTCGTTTTTCACTGTTGCAAGGCCAACTTGCCCATAGGACAAACTGGGGAATGCTGTGTAACATGTTTCCAGTATATCTTCCACCCGGCAATAGATGGAAAGATGGAGTTTAGTGCGCCTGAACTCAGAATTTAGTAACAGATCTTTTTGTGAAGATGGTTTCTAAATTGTGTGTTTAGAAGCCACGCTTTTAGAAGTGGCTGGGTTCTTGTCCTAACCATCCTGTGCGCCTCTGCCTGGTTGTGTATTGACTGTCTGGGTTTGGATGTGATAGGGTCAGGGGTGGTGTCCTGACACCAGGAAGGAGTAGGTGAGACAGCAACAGGATGGCCTGCATTTGGTGTGGTGGGAGGAGTACCCCCCTGGATGTGAAGAAGGCTGTGCTGCTGCCACAAAAGAATGGCTCCACCTCCTGCGGAGAGTCTGATGCCTAGAACTTCACTATCAAAGGAAGAGGGTTTCCACTAGCAGGAAGACACCCAGAAATGCTTTGGACCGGGCTCAGAGCCCCCCCTGAACACAACAACTTCAAATGCATTTGTGGGTGTAAATGTGAGAGCTGATACCCCTGAACTAAAGACTGAACGCAAGACTGAAAAAGGATTAAAACTACTTTGTGATGAAAAGGAATCTCTGCCAAAGAAGAACAGCTGAAGAGGCTGAAGAGAAGGACTGTCCTTGTTGTGTGTTCTGGGGCAGGCCTACAGTTTGCTGATTTGACTAAGGAGAGGACAAGGGAGTTTGCTGTGTGCTGTGTTCCCCTGCTTGAAAGGACTTTGCTGTGTGCTGTGTCCTTGTCCCCAAGGGTGTGAGGAGAGCTGGTCCCCTGTTGTGGAAACTCAGGCCCATCAAAGTTTCCAACCGTGTCTCAGAAAAGCTTGGCGCATGTGCTTTTGCACCCCTGAGACTGCCGTGTGGTTTGTGGTGCTGTTTACGAGGTGCCCTGTGACCCCGGCAGGTTCAAACATCATCCACGCTGCTGCATTGCTGTTTGTTGCCTGAGCCATCATCGTAACTATGGCTGAGAGTAAGGATCACCGCTGCCGGCCCTAGCTGCAACGAGCTAAAGGATTTCTAGAAGCTAAGGAAGCTGCAAGGTGAAAGGGATTGTGATCGTTGTCCGCCAAGGGGAATCTGCTCAAGATCGTCCAGCTAAGCGTTGCATAGCAATGGAGGCCACCCAGCAGGATGTCGGACGAGCGGGGAGAGAGAGTTAGGCAGCGCACCCCCTAGGTAAGGCTTGGACTCCGGTCAGGAGCCGCAAGCATGTGTGGCCTAGGGAGGCATGCAGGAGGAGTATAGGAGTGCTCCGATCTCTTTCCCGCCGCACCGCGTTAGACACGCTGAGTCCCCGAGTGGCCCGTACCTGCTCAGCAGTACTGGGGCCGCCCCTTTAAGTTTTTGACCGTTGTCTCGGTTGTTGGGGCCTAGTGGTGCACGAGCTGACCGCGCAGATTGGCTTATATCATTATTCCATGCATTACGAACTGCATTATTCTTCCATTAAGAACTGCATTACTCTTGCATTACGACCTGCATTATTTTTCCATTACGAACTGCATTATTCTTGCATTCAGAACTGCATTCTTCTTGCACTATGAGCTGCATTATTCTTGCATTACGAACGAAATATTCTTGCATTATGAACTGCATTATTTTTGCTTTACAAACTGCATTAGTACTTGCATTAAAGACTGTCTTATTTCCACATTATGAAATGCATTACGAACTGCATAGCATTGCATTAGGACTGCACTAGATCATCGTGAACTGCTCATTAATACTGCAAGAACCTACAAGTGATTGTTGGCCTAATAACTGGCAAAGTGAAACATTATGAATATGCATATGTTGGATTTTTATCGTTTGGTTTCATCATATTTCTTTTGCTAAAGATACTGATATTTTTTATAAAATCAGTGTGGAATCCACTTTTGGTGCTATCACTGTGTTACTGGGAGTGTTGTTGCAAATACCTTTACACATTGCCTTGGAGATAAGCCTGGCTGCTCGTGTCAAGCTACCAGAGGGTGAGCAGGGGTTATTGAAGAGTGTGTTTCTCCTTTACCTCACTAGAAGCAAGGGCCCCTATTTGGACTAAGGTACCTACCTCAGCCAACTAGAGACCCCCAGTTCTAACAGTACACATGCAATAGGCTCCAAGAAGGACATCTTGCTTGTTACATTTTTTACTGATCTCTGAAAGCTATCACCTTAGATTCAGGGACAGCCACAATCTCCCAAACCAGTCTTGGGTAGACCTTTTATATCACTCCATCCAGGTAAAAAGGGGCTCATATACAAGCCATATGTGCCTCCAGAACGTAATTGTTTGTGATGTTCCGGTGGTGCACAGGGATTAGCCATATCCACAAGGCCAAGTATAGCCACCCTGCATGGCTTTTCATGGCCTCATAGCTATGGATTGCGGAAATGCAGCGCACGTCACTGAGTTGCCTCATACTACGATGGGGAGGAGTACCATGGGCATTATGGGCGGTGTTCCCACGTAACACCAATGGCATTTGACAAATTCCCAGATTTACAAAAAGCTGTAAACCTGGGAATGCGTCAAACTCCTATGCTTCCCCAGGGTGATGTAGGGGAGGAGCAACAAGAAGAAATAACATTGTTCCTCCTCATTCTTTCCTCTTTTTATGTGGGCTGCATTTAGCAGCACACATAGAAAGAGGAAATCACCTCCAATGATTGTTTTTGTGCAGGTAGGGGGACTTTCCTGCACAAAAACAATCATCCCTGCTACGCAGACACTCTTGCACAATGGCACAAGGTTGCTTGCATTAGTGCATGGCAGCCATTTGTGGACCAGTGCAGGGGGAAAGGACAGGAATGTGCCGTATGTGATAGATGGGGTGCAGTCCTGCCCTTTTCTTTTGAAGTAGGGCAGTGCAGCAAGAAGGCTTTCTGAGCTGTCCTACGCCAAAACCTTGTAAATGAGCCCCTAAGTGGTTGGGTGAAGAGCAGCAGACATGCACAATTACGGCATTTACCAATAACAATAACATATCTGCAAATAGTGTAAACAGGCTACAACCCGGCCCCACCGATCTTTACAATGTATATACAGGTACACATCTATCCCAGAATGGAGAGGAATACCGTTGCTGGACTAAGTTGTAAAAATTGGGCCTCTTTAAAGATGGGAAGGAGGAACCTTTTCCTTGGAAGAGTGTATAGGCTACAAGTGTCATGGACTGGGCTGAGACGTTGTCACATTGACAAGGACCTAAAGAGCCATCAGCGGGCGAACCCTTGGGAAAACTGCCCAATGGGAGGAAAAAGCTCAGCCTGAACCTGGTTAATAGCTGGAGATGGTAAATATTATCTTCCCAGATCAGGTGTGGTTCTAGGAAATGAACCGTATTGATCCAACAGTAAGCTCGAATAGTTGGCCCACACAATTACTGATCCTCCCTAGCAACAGAAAGCTGAGATAAAAACAATTTTCTTAAGCTGTGTGAAGAGGCTGGGACCGCACAAAGATATCATTGCACACTGGATGTATCATAACCATGCGATTGCTTCGGAGTTTGCTAAAGAAATACAGTCCAGAGTAGTCAGCATATTAACAATTGGCATACTCCTATACAATATTGTCAGCCATAGCAATATAGGTCTAAGTTTAATGTGGACCAAAATGTACCTGAGTACAAGTTCCTCATGTACAGCAAATGTGTAGAGCATAGGGGCACCCCCAGCAGCCGCTTAAAAAACATATTTTCCTCTAGCTGAAGGGGACCGCAATCGTGAAACCTCCAGATAGCTCTGCCGTGACAGGTAGCAGAGACACACTAAGTCATATAGATGTGGAGCAGTCCTTTCTACATGTTTCATGCCCATCTCCAGGCTAAAGTCCTGGATCACACCACACAGTCTGGCTAAAGTAAGCCTTTTCAGCTGAATTGAGGGGCCCCAAGAGGAACTATCATCAAAAAGGATACCCAGATAGTTAAAAGAGTGAACTTGCGTATTCTTGGCTTTGTACCAGTAATGGCTTATTTGTTTGGTGGACTTAGGGCCTACTGCGATTAAGAAAGATTTTAAGAAGGAACTGAAAGATCCAGGCCCTCCAGGAACTTTACATAAGAGTCTAGGATTCGCTGAAGACCCAATCCAGTCCTTGAAATAAGGACGGAATCGTCAGCATTTATGAGGACTGGTAACGCTCGAGAACCTGTCTAAAGGGGATCCCCTTGTGTTTCCAGCAATGCCGCTTCTAGGACATTTAATTTGTACTTATTTTCAAGTTTAATATAGTGCAAACTAGACCCACGGGCATCAGAATACTTTGCAAGTGGTAGATATAAAGTGATTACAGGGGATATAGAACAGAAGGATGTATACTGAAGATATAGTACAAATAGGACACATAGAGTATACAGTCGAGTTACAGGAAAGGATTATTAATGCAGTTCTGAGACTGAGGCAAGGGCCATAGAATCTTGGGTAAGGATGAACTTCTTTGTTCCATAGCTAATTGATTTGGGATGGAGGGTTTAGGTATTTGTTGAAGAGAGATAGTTTGAGTTTTTTTCTGAAGTTTAGAAATAATAGTTTTCACATATTTCTTTTGGAAACATTCCCTGAGAAGGAGCTGGTGCGAGATGTATTAGTCTTTACATTGGGAGGAATAAAGAGAAGGATGATAGAGCTTCGGATAGGTCTGCTTTTGCCTGCTTTTACGAGCTAGTCGGTGAGGTAGGTTAGTTTTTTGTGGTATTCATTTCAGGTTTTGTATAGTAAAACTATTCCCGAAGGTATCAGAGTGTTTAAAAGTGTTGGCACCACAGCAGTTACAGGAGTTACATATGGAGTAAATAAAAATACATTGTAACAATATCTAAAAGAAGAATCAAATATACAGCAGGATGGGTGGACAATATGGTACAGAAGTAGTTGTGATATGGCGGTACAGCAGTAGGAACGGGTTGAGGTACAGTTATATTCTGAGGAAGCGATGTTCAGGCTCTTTGGTGGGTGTGAGAGAGGATATCCAGGCAAGTCAACTGATTTAAGATAGGGTTTAGGTATTTGTTGAGAAGAAGTACTTTAAGTTTTTTCTGAAGTGAAGGAATGATTGATTGCCATGTAAATCATGTGGTAGAGAGTTCTAGATTCTAGGAGCATTCCCAGAGTAGGAACAGGTATGTGATTTTTCTTTCTAACATTTGAGCATATTCAAGAATAGAGTTTCAGAGCTTAGAAGAGGCCTCTTCTGGCCGGCTTTTAACAATTTGTTAGCAGGGTAGATTGTTTTTTCAGAGTGGAAAGCTTTGTGGGTTAAGCAGGCAGTCTCGAATATACATATTGCCTCAATTAGTAGCCAGTTAAGTTTCTTGGGTGTGGGAGTGATGTGATCAAAGCGACTCTCCCCAAAGAGGAGTTTGACACCTGCGTTGATTGTAACTTTCAAAGGGATGAGGTGTGTTTTTGGGAGCCAATGATAGTTGCGTTACTGTAGTCCACCTTGGAGAGGACTAGGGATTGCACCACACTCTCCACAGCTTCAAGGTGAATAGAGGGTTTGATTTTATTAAAGTTCTTCAGCGTGTAGAAGGCACTTTCAGCTGAGACATTGATAGGCTTTTTCTGGTTCAGTTTTCCCTCAAGTGTAATCCCTAAAGATTTGATGGAGTTGGAGATGGATGGTTTGCAGTTAAAAGCAGTGAAGTTGACCTGCCGGATATAGACAGGTTAGGTCTAGTCTTTTGGTTGATTGAAGAGAAGATTGATTTGTTGGGGTTGAGCATCTGGTGGTTGTTGGTCACCCATGATTGTACCATGGAAAGAGTGTTGCTTAGGTGCTGGAAATATCTAGCTGACAAGTTTTTGATGTAGATTTCATTGTAATCAGGGAAGAGATAATAGTCTGTTCTGGCTTGTTTCAGGATCATTGCAAGGGGTTCCATATAGAGGTAAAATAAGGCAGGAGATAGGATAGACCCTTGGGGAACCCCTTGTGAGACTGGCGTTGCTTTTGGGGAGGAAATGTTTCATTTGATTAGCCTAGAGTGTTGATTCAGGAAGCAAGCAAACCAATGAGCGATTGTACAATAGATGTGTACACCTAGTGAGAGGGTGTTTAGGAGAATGCCATTGTTCACAGCCGTTGAGATGTGCAGGAGGATTAGGAGGCAGACCTAGCCATCATCAAGAGATCTGGGTAGGTCATCGGTGATGTGCAGAATGACTGTCTCTCCGCTGTAGCCTTTTACAAATCCAGATTCGAAGTTATCATGCATATTGTATTTTTTAATGTGATTGTTGAGTTATAAGATCACACATTTTTCAATAGATGGAGTTTTTTTTATAGGTCTGTAGTTGTTAAGGTCATTCTGGTTTGTGTCTGGCTTTTTGATGCGGGGGTGACTTGGCCGAGTTTGAGGGAGGTCGGCATGGAGCTCGTGGATATAGAGTTCATGATTTTAGTCCATGTAGAAGAGATTTTATGTTTGAAATGTTTGACTAATGCAGCAGGAAGGGTGTCAGCGAGGTGCGATATTGGCTTCAGGAAAGCATGTATTTTGAGGACTTCTTCTGGGATATTTTTGCATTCAGACCAGGCTGCATCATTTTTCCATTGCAACATGTTGAGGTTGGTCTTTTGGATCACTGAGGTGGCGAGTTTGGGGGGACCGCCATTAGCTGGAGGTGAGGGATTGGGTGGACCCTCTTTGGTAGAGGAGGTATCTTTGGTATAGGGTGAGAAGTTTGGTAATTTTTCAGCAAAGAACATGGCAAAATCTTCAAATTGCTTAGTAGAGTCAGTGAATGTGTTTTGGGGGTAGGAGGACGTTTGTTGTTTGATCATGTTGAAGTGTTCAAGTTGGGCTCAGAAAAAGAATGATGTTTCCCTGAAGGCATGTATTTTGTATTTTACCTGCTCATCTTGAAGGAGCAAGAGATGTGTCAGCGAGAGATGTTGTTTCCAGGTTCTTTTTGCCAGTTTATTATGTCCTCTCTCTTCCTTAAGGTCTCTGTTGAACCAGGACCTTGACATGATATTTCTTGATTTCCTGAGTTTCAGAGGGGTGACTGTGTCAAGGAGTTCTGACATTTTGATGTTGTTATAGGAGGAGATGTCATCAGAGGAGATGAGTTGGGGTGGAGGTTGAATTTGGGAGCTGACTAGTGCTTTTTACTCTGCATGGGGGATTCAAAGTGTTTTCCTCGCCCAGTGCTTGGGACGGAAAGTTTGAGAGTGGGCTTTAGGTTGGTTGACAATGAGATTGAAATGAATTAGGTGGTGGTCAGTCCAATTGGAAGGTAGGATGGAGTGGAGGGATATGGTGTTATGGTTGGAAATGATTGCGTTGAGGGTACAGCCTTCATTGTGAGTTGCATATTGCAGTGTTGGGCGAGATCATTTGCTTCAAGGTGGGTTAATAAGGTGCGTGCTATTGTTCAACCCTATTCAAGTGCTAGTTTATCTCTCCTAGTATAATGTCTGTGCTGCCCTTTTGCTCTATTAAGTCTTCAAAGAATTGAGGTTTTCACTTAGTGAGTGGTAGATAACATGACATTTGATGCAGCTGGGCCTTTGGAGGAGAGCTGAACTTGTAAATATTCAAAGGTAGGATTTTAGATGTGTGTAAGGGAGTTAGGCAAAGGCCGTTTTTTTTTTTGTATCAATCCTCATTCGCGTCTGACCCCAAACAACTAAACAAACACACTTTCGAGAGACGTAGGCACCCAAGATGATACCACCCACATACCGGTATATATCGACAGACCTACAAGATAATGTTGATGACAGAGTTGTCTCCCCATTCAGACTCAACTCTACTGCCTTCATCTCACACCTCTCTGTACGGCCTGTTCTTGTGGCACGTTCTACTGGTGACCAAACGCCTCAAGTAAGCCTTTCAACCATCCCACACCACTGAAACCTCAGCCGAGCCAATGTTTATATTAAGAAAGGTCTCCTGGAACAGATATTTAACTTCTAATTCATCCAGGAGTATTGAACGATCGAATATCCACCTCCTCAATTGGTCTTTCTCCTCCAGGTTTAAATCCATCCATACTTCAGAATAGTCTAATAAATAGGGAGTCAGGTAGCCTATATTTTTGATTTTACTCCTCAAATCCTGTCTAACCAGGATGTAATCGATCCTTGATTTATGTCTACATTTATGATTGTAAAAGTAGACGCCTATTTGGGAGCACAACCTTTCCCTTCAAATATCACATAATCGATTCCGCCTCATCATCATTTGGAGATATGTCCTTGATTAAGACAAAAGGCAAAGACTGTTTTTATGTATGATGGCTAATCCACCGCCAATATGATCCTTCTGTTTCCAACAAATGATTGAGAAGCTTGGTGGGGTGAGGAGCTCGATAACAGGGGATAAATGGTCATTCAGTCAGGTTTCAGTGGCATGCTTGGCTGATGATTGATAGTTTAATAGCATGCAACATGGCATAAGAAATGATCTAGCACTAGACTGATTGGGTGGGATGGTAGTTAGTTGAGCAGGTGGCCTGGGAGGACAAGTGTACATCCTACTAGTGCCCAGGATGGCCAGTATTTTGGAGTAGCAAGGATGGCTTGGAGCATTGTTCTATTTGTTGCTCAGCATTTCAACATTTCCGCTGCGACATTCCAGTCGTGGCACGTCTAGGTTTCAAGTAGTAATTAATTTAGGGCTAGAAGATGGGAGGGTCGGACTGCATGCTTGTGGCCAGATCAAAGTACGCTATGGATGTACGAAGAAGAGGCGGTTGGAGGGAATATTTGTATCCTTGCACAGTGAGGACATTCCATCTAGTATAGTGTTGATTTTGAGTTCTAGATGGGCTATTATGGAGGTAAGTTGAGGGGCTGTCGGGTCTGTGGCAGGGAGTGGTATAGACTGGAGTTCATCCAAGGCTAGGGTGGGGCTAGGGTAGTATCCAGCCTGCTGCAGGTAGGGGACTTAGACAATTCAGGAACAGTAGTTTGATTGAACTGAGCAAGGGAAGTGGGCAGTGATGCAGAGGAAAATAGCTTTTAAGGTTCTATAGCATATGGGTGTCTAGGAATTGCAGAGGATGTAGGGATTGGAGGGGAGACTGTGTGAAGGGGATTGGGAGTAGAAGGTTTTGCTAGGAGAGGACCGATGCATGGGCGAGGTTTCTGGGGGAGGAAGGGATGGTGTGAGTAGATGGCATGGAGACGCAGAGTAGAGGAAAGTGGTGGTCAAAATTGGATAGGTTCTGTTCAGAGGCTTGAATAAGGATGTTTCCATTTTTCTAAATTGTTATGAAACTGTTATGAACAGCTACAATTCTGTGCTGCAGATATAGTGAATTTGAGTCCATTTAGGACGCTGATTGTATTGGTGACGTGAAGGTACAGTAGGAAGATACCTCTCCAATTGGCAGGTTTCAGGGTGTTGAACATGAAGTCCGTTTTAGGATTCCACATATTGAACTGTTGAAGATGTCTTTTATAAGTGTTTCATGGTGCTCTTTGACTATTTTGTACTTGTAGTTTTTTGCGGCATGTTTGGAGAGATTGTGCATAAATTTTATGCAATAAGAGTTGGGGCTGTATCTTTCCATGACAGTGTTTTGGTGATACAACTTAGTTGTACGTGGTGTGGGAGTTAGGCAGCCTTTACCTGCTAGACAGAACAAAGACTGGGGGGTAGTCCTAGTGGGGGTGGGGAAGTGAAACAGGTCAATCATCAGTTTACAGTGTAGTCAGAAATGGAGCCTAGCCGCATTGCAACAGTTGCAGGAGCATGTCAGACAGTGCATTAAATTAAATTCAAAGAATATATTCTGAGGTGCCTTACACCACTGATTGTGAGATTGATAATGAGACCTTTCGAGGGATGGGAGAAGCTGCATAAAGATTCTTCAAACAAGAGGAACCAGGAGCTTAGATATGTCCAGCACACATGCTCCTTATAATAATTCTTTAAATACAAGAGTGTGCATTTCCTTTAGAACAAATTGGGAAAAAAGTAGGAATCCAGGTCAGGGGTGTCGGCTCCAATAGAAGCAAGTGCCCTCCCACACCTGAAAGGTACCATGCCTCATCATTTGGGCATGCTCCTCGTTGGGCTGGCACCACAATGCCCGATTGGCATCCGCTAGGGGGCTCTTTGCCGGAGATCTTTTATTTGCCATATGATGAGGTTGTGGGTGTGTGGGTTGTGTTAAGCGTGTAGTGTTGTGATAGACAGTGGGTTAAAATAGGTGAAGTAATGCTCGATTAGAATTGTTTTACTTTTAAAGCTCACTAACGTAATTAAAAACTGTGGTGCTCGTGTGTGAAAAATGGTTCTAAGGAGCAGTCTGAATGATTAGTTGTAACGTGAGGTCAACAGGGTTGCCTTTAACTGTCCATCAAGGATGTACTGACAATTGTAACTTGATTGAATCATGTGTTTTAAATGCTAGAATAATCAGTCACATGTCAAATAACAAACCGCACTTGTACATTGTCATGGAAACCAACCTGGAATACAAGGAAACAAACATGACGTTTAACAAATATATAACCATTCTGTGGTTCTTCTTGTTTTTGGTCAATATATCAGCATGCATTTAATTGTTTCTGCATGCCCCAAGTGAGTATCAAGAGATTGGTGACGGTGCAAGAATTAGCCAATTTAACATATAAAATTGAAGCCCAGATTTAAAAAAAACTGATTTGAAAACACCTTGTGCAGACACCATCATTCGTAAATATGTGCTGTGTGCAGTTGTATGTGAAAACACACGTGTCAGTGGTCGGGTTCTCCTCTTAGTGTAACACATTCACCTTTATCAGGGCCAAATAAAGTCTTAGAAGGATTTTGCAGAGTGGTATGCTCACTCGTGTCCTACGGGAGTAAGCGGCATACATTTTGTCATAGCAAAAGTCTCTTACCCCGTGTCTGTAGCGGAAAGTTGAGCCTTTCAATTGGTACTTGGCGTGGCGCCTTCTTTGAAACCTACCCTGGCTCTGCTTCCTCCTGTGGCGGTGTGCCCTCATGGGGAAGGACTATCTCATCGCCAGCACTTCCTGTCTGCACGGTGCTTAAAACGGAAAACTAGTGTGTGACCCATTATCCTCCATAATCATTCTTCCATGAATCATCTGCTCAAAGTCTAATGAATACAGATTAGACCATTGCTTTAAATGTAAAATTAGAAGTGCTGGTACTCACTAATTAGAATGGGTGGGCAGTTAGGGGCCTACCTGGGGGCGTGGCTGTGAACCAGGAATTTAACAATAGCTGCATAAGTAAGCTTTAATGCAAATGTTCTGATTGTCATGGAAAGTGCTTAAATGCCCAAGGGCCAGATGCACGCAATATCAAACTGCCTCTTTACATAGGAGATATGGCAAGCATCAGCTTCTGTGTCATAGGTGCAGGGCCACATTTTTGGCAGTTTGATATTGTGTGAATTTGCATTTGGCATTTAGCGCTTCACATGACAATCAGAACATTTGCATTAAAGCTTACTTTTTTTGAAGCACCTCTGGTTAGGGGAAATGTCCAGAATCACAGGATGATGAGCCCCAGAGGTGTAACTAGAGTGAAATTTAGGGGTGGGGGGCTAATAAAATATTTCAGGGGGGCTAATTCTTCCAACAATCAGCAGAGGGGAGATGCAGGATCTCTAAGAAGGGGTGAAAGTACAAATAAGCCTTGTTAACAAGTAAATGGTCTTTTAAAGAACTGTGAAGTACTCGGGTGCGGCTGTGTGTGTGCCCGGAAGCTGTCTCAGCCCGGGCTGACACACACAACGGGGGAGGGCTGAAGCCCTTTGAGCCCAATGGGCGAGGTTTGCCTGATGAGCCCTGAAGTCCGGATTCCAACCTGATTCTCCAGGTCCACTTTCAGTAGCTCTGACCACATCTTTCTCGTTGCGATGCAACTGCAGAAGCAACCCAGTGCAGGAATACACTGGCTGTTGTCTGCCAGAGCGGCACTTAGACACGCTCCATTTGAAAGGGTCATTTTCAGTAGTACTTGCAGTTAATGTACCCATAATTCAGGGCATGAGCACTGCTGCTTCCGGTACTCAGGGGGAGAAAACTGAGAAGTGCCGGTACTCAGTACCGGTGAGTACTGGCCCATTTAAAGCCCTGGATTAGACAATCAAACTATATGGACTGAAAAAGACTAATGTCTGTCATATCACAAGTATCCACCCACGCCACTCCCAATTTGGCGGATAATGGGTCACGCACTAGTCTTCTGCTAAAAGCACTATACAGGCTTGACAACAGAACCTCCGTTCACAGAGGTTCCACAGAATAACATGAAGTAGTAGAGCAAGTATAGTCATAAAATACCCCTCTTTCTCCAACACTTAGGAAGAGCGTAACTAACACTGTATGCTCATATGAAAAATAAATAAAATAGGCAACATGGGCGTAAAATAAAAGGAAGAAAAAAGCACCGATAAATAAAAAAGATGAGGCCAAAGCTAAAAACAGTTAGAAGGTAAGACATAAGTGTTGAGATGATACTATGTGTCTACCTCATAAGTAAAACGCAGTCGGTGAAGCTCACATCAAGTAATAGTGTGAAACATTAAAAACAACAGATACTCCCAAAAGATAAAGTGTTTAGGTATTTGGTTTACCCCTTCTATTAAACAAAGAATATCTTTAAACATTACTCACGTTCTAGCTACTTTATCTACATCTATCTCTAAATGGCATCCCCTAGATCTATGCTGGTGGGGAAGACTTGATACAATCAAAATGATGCTCGCTCCCATCAGTTTTTATATGAACTCTGCTACCCCTCTCTGTTTTCCATCTTCTTTCTTCAAAAAGGTTAACTCTCTTTTATCGACTTTTTTATGGAATAAAAAGAAAGCACGCTTGTACTTAAACATGTTTCAACACCCGAAAACAAAAGGTAAGATTAACTTTCCTAACTTTCAATGTTATCATAATGCATTTCTTCTTAAGCAACTAGCTAAAGCCTTAAACTAATCCTCTCCTACTTCTCCTCCATTATGGACAGCCATGGAGCGCTCTCTCTTGTCCCCTTTTTCCATCACAGAATCTCATAAGACACACTTTTTATCCTCCCCTACGTGCAAGACAGCTCATAGACTACATCATTCTTTTCTAATTTCTAATTTTTCCTCTAAGGATCAATTTCTGAACTCCTCCATTTGGCATAATCGCTTTCTTAAAATTAATAACAAACCCATATTTATGAAAACTTGGCGAGACAAAGGATTACTTTGTATCCATCAATTTTTCTCTAGTGATACTCTACTCACTTTTTCTGAAGCACAAACTCTCTATCAATTACCAAATTCTTTCTCCACCAAATTTAATATACTGACACAGAACATTTCTTCATCCTTGTCATCACTGTCCTCTGATCCACTTTCCTCATCTCCTTATTGTAATATACTTCCAATTTTAAGTGCGAAATCTAGCGCCTCATCCCTATATAAATCTCTTACTGCAGCCCCCTTTCCTAAAACTAAAAATAAGATAGAACTCCAATGGGAACGTGAATTCCATATATCGGTGTCTATTACTTTTTGGGATAAATTGGGGTCAAAACTTCGTAAAACATCTAGATCAGCAAACACATCTCAAACTCTCTTCTTCATCTATAGTACACTTATGTTCACTCCAATGTCCTTACATAAATGTAATTCTACTTCTTCCCTAAACTGCTGGTCATGTAACAACCCCCAAGCTGATTTATATCCTATGCAATTTGCTTGCCCATCCACTCATCAATTCTGGTTGAATATTTGGTCTCAAATCAATGCCATTTTTCATTCCCATTTCCCTTATTCACCTATAGATATTCTCTTTGGCTCAGTGTCTGACCATTGGCACAATTTTTCCTCGAACACCAATATCATATACTTACTGATTGCAATCACCTTTCAACAAATAACAAAACATTGGAAACAAGCCATACAGCTCTCCTTCCAAGCTTGGTGGTATGGTGTTTGCTATAATCATAATCTTGATAGTGCATATGTTTCCCCTTTATCTTTACATCTGAAAAAACTACTTATTCATTTAATCTATTCTCCCTTTTCCTTTAGCACGTCATTACAGCTATTATTCTATAAAATGTTGATATCTTTTTAAGCCCACCTACTTTTATTCTGTATATCTTATCATGATTACTATTATACTTCTTTTTCTTCTTCTATCCCCTCTCCTTATTTCTATAATTACAGTATTTTTCACCTTTCATATACAACTAATCTAGTTTACTTTTCATGATATAATATTAACTTATTTATTGATCTTGAATTTCTGTTAATTTTATCTAAGGGTTTATACTTGGTTGTATGCCTTCCAAAATAAAATCTCTTTGTTCAAACTAAAAAGGGGTCTGTGAAACCATTGTGTGATCAGGGGATACAGTACCTACTCATCATCATCATTGAAACTCCGATAATTGCCCGTTGTCACTTTCTAGTTTCTGACCATTACCATTGTTGGGGGAAAAGTGGACCTGGTCCCGGTGTGTCTAGACAAGTAAATCAGTGTCTTTTTACGCTATTTGCAGTCAGACGCCCGAAATAGATGAGAGCCTGGTAAAGATGTTGTAAGAGGAAAATACACTCGTGGGAGAGGACCTTGCCAAGATGGAGCTGAAGCAGTCCAAACGATGACGAGTTCTAAAGTTCAAATTCATAGAATGTCAGCCATGGGGCTCATCAGGGAAACCTCAGAGTTGTGCCCGGTATCGGCTAATGGAGGTCTCCCTGGGAGAGGAGTGGACATAGAGGAGTAGCAGTTGTATAGTGCTACAGCGTGGGCCGAGAAAGCTTGTATCGGCTGGCACAAGTCTCCAGGCAAAGAGAGTGCCTCTATGCAGGGTGCAATCATGTAAAGCTGCCGCGCAAGCAGAAAAAGCAGCATGTACACAGAAAATAAACAAAAGCGTGCCACAGGGCTAGAAGGTGGCAGCGCAGTGTGTCTAGGTGGGTGGCGGTGAAGACTCCAAACTGCTGCAGCGCAGGCAGGGAATAATGATAAGAGCCCAAAAGCACGCCTCCAGGACTCGGCCCAAATCCCTGGCTCTGCTGGCCAGATTCACCCTAGTCTGCGGGACAGAGGCTCCATAATGACTTCAACTCGCTGGCCTGGGAGGTCCTGGACAGGTGGTCAGGGGGTCAGAGCAGAACACACATGGATTGGGCAGGTGGATCTCAAGGTCCCTGTTCCCAGCCTCCTGTGCTCACTGTGCTGGTCAGAGTCAATCTGGATGGGTGAACCGAGGCTCCAGTCCACCCTTGATGCCCTTGATAGAATCTGGGACATAAATCCTCTCGTAGACAGGAATGATCGCTTTTCCACAGAGGCGGCTGAGGCTGTCGAAGTCGGTAGGTGGGGCCTCAGTCATCAATCTGGCAATGGGTTGCTCTGTCTGCAAAGACGCGCTGGCTGGACCCAACTCAGTTGCCTGTATTCATCGACGGGGCAGGGGGATACATTTCATCAGAGTACTCCAGTTACATGCATAAAGTTACTTGCATGAGGTTCCTGTGCAGCATGTAGTGAATTGCAGCAGGCTGGGTGAGGCTGAGCCGGGTTTTTCATCAGAAATTATCACAATACCAGGGAGCTCCTGCTTAGAGCACCACATTGGCAGCCAGAAGGAGGGACCAAAACACACCCCTGTCTCACACCTCTGGTGATAGGGAATCTTTTTGTGCAGGAGCCATCTTGACATATGGATGTCTGTCAGGAAAGAGAGAGGGCCTTCTCTCCCCCTGTATGTAGTAAGCTGACTGACTCTAGGGAGTATGCTAAGGAGGCAGGCCTCTGGGTCAGCACCAGAGTGTCCATTCAGGCATTTGGGGGGATTCCTAAAATGGTGGTTAGGGGTCCCACCAGAAGAAAAAGGGGGAGGAACAACTTTAAAATAAGCAGTTCTCCAAAGGCCCCCAAAATAATTCTGAAGGAAATAGTAACCAGTACCAAACTGAACTGAAGAATAAGAGGTTACATGACAGAGGAGCATTTTGCTGGCACTGAGAGGCCACCCACATGCTGTAATTTCAGTCCTGCTGATTCATGCTTTACCTCATATGAAGGATGCCAGGCAGCCCTACACCAAGACGGCAGCTTGTTGACACTTACCCACAGGTTGTCACATGGTCGCTAGGGACATTGTCGACATTTTTAAGTTAGCATGAGCCCGGAAGACATGATGCTGCTTTTGTGCACGTTACTAAATGTCTTTATTTTTGAAAGACTCTGTTTTTGCCTTTCACATGAGAACTCTCTGCTGTGCTCATTCTCTGCCCATTTCTGGAGTTTAGTTTGAACATTGTGAGAAAGGTCATTAAACACTGCTCCTTGTTATTTTGTTCAGGTGTTAGGCCCTAACACCTAGACAAAACATACCAATACAGCTGTTTTTGCTTGAGACTTTGACTTTGATAGTATGGGGATGCATACTTAGAAAACACACAGTTGGAGAGTGACCTTTTCAGGGAGAAGAGCAACAAACACCTGTGATATAGAAATAAGATATGTGTGGCCTGAGGTTGGGGTCTGCTGACAAAACCCAGAGATCTTCTATTATATAATAATATTTCTTCTTACCCAAGGTAGAGAGCGTAGACACTATAGTCATTTCTCCATAATATTTGTATAATAACGTCCCCCTTTATGATATATGGCCTTACTGCAATGCTAACGATATTGGTGTTATGCATCTTCATGCTTGTTGTGGCGTTAGTTAAAATAAACTGTCTGTGTGTCTCTGTCAGATCATATTGTGGACAAGTACGAGAAAGTGAGTGAAAAGGCGTGTCTTGTTACCACGTTTCCTGAGAGATCCGGGAGTGTTCTAGGGTGTCTAATCATTGGTTTCTCCATTTGTGAGTTGGAGAGCAAGTGAGACACTATAGCTAGCCGGTCCTGGGCTCATGGGCACTAAGGTGGTAGGAAGGCTTAGCTCCTATACAAAAATATCCCATAATCCTGCGCACAGTTCTGTATATGTGCAGAATCCCTGCAACATGGCGCCACCAATGTTTGGTCTGGTACTTGTTCGACAGACCCCTGAGTAGTGCTTGTGCTTGTCCACAATAGCCTCTTCACCAAATACCGGAGACATCCGTGGTGCGAGGGATTTACCTTCTGTATTAGAGGTAATAGGTTTTTCAACTTGGAATTTTAAAAGGTTTTAAACAGTTTAAAGGTTTTGTATTTCTTCTTTACTAACCAGGGTCGTGCTACCGTTTACCGTGTTTCTCACACTCTTTAGATAATGGCGGTTTCTATTGGTGCTCATAATCGCACTGCTCAATTGAATATTTTTTTTAGTTTCAAAAGGTAGCTTTATTCAAAGTATGTCATAAAGAATAAAACCAAATATCATATATAACAATATCAAAGATAAACAATACAACATAAATAATACATGGCAGATATGGAAAAATATATATGAGGTAAGGGTTCAAGAGACGATCAAAGGGTAAAGGGAACAATTAATGATAGGTATAAAACATTGCAAGTGTATAATGAATAAAAGAAAACAAAGAGGTATATCTTATGAAATATAATTAACAAATGTCAAAGACTAAGAAATTAAGGAGGTTGAGCAACTTCTTGAATATACGGTGTTGGAGCAAAGGATCTTTTAGCATTTGTATCTAAAAACTCTGTAACAAGAGACCATAAAAGCAGCTTCTTGTGTTTTAGAGATAGGGGAAAACAAACATTGTGTCCAATCTTTGATTATGGCAAACAGAATACCACCAAGCCAAATATGAAAGTTTACAGGTATCTTTCTAGTTTTTCGCGATTTGTTGAAACGCAGTAACTATTAATAAATCAATAATTTGAGTCTGAATTTTTGGTTTGTTCCAGGATGCAGAAAGACTGCCAAGGAAAATGTTAGCAAATGTAAAAGGGTGGAAGATGCAAAAAAAGTGTAGATTTGGGACCAAACTTTCTCCCAAAATTCTAAAACGGGAGGACATGAAAAGAGTAAATGGCGAAAATCAGCTTTCAAGGATTGACAAGACCAACAGGTGTCAGGGATGTCAGAATGCATTGTATGTAAGGAAACCTGTAGCAGGAGTAATCTGTTATAAATGAAAAAGAGAGTTTGTGTGGTGTTAACAGCTCTAGAAGTTTTCCTAATTTTTGGCCAAAGGTTATTCCAAATATGTATGGGCCATTGTGAGTCTTGATAAGCCTTCCATGCGGTTTCAATCTTTGTTTTAGCTCGTACTAAGAGTGGAGAAAGCAAACATGTGTACAGGGTAGAAGCCTCAGATGATTTGCATAAAATAGTTGGCTATGGATGATCAGATGACGGAGGAGAGATGGGTAGAGATTTAAAGTAAGTGTAGGAATAAAGACTGGCAGAGTATAAGATAAGAAATGTATTAGAAAATGATGGGGGCAAATGATAAAGGGATCTAACTGCGGAAAAAGTCAAGAAGGAGTCGTTTTAAAATAATTGGTACACCCAAAGAATACCTTTGTCCCTCCAAGTTTTCCAATAAATCGGATTACCCTTAACGCAAATAAAATTGTTGTGCCATATAGTGGCTCTAAGAAATGTATTAAAATCATGAGGTTCAATAAGAAGAAATTTATTCATAGTATTACATGTGTATTTAATAATTGGGGCGTGTAAGATATGCACTTTTCTTGTAAAGGAAAATGGGGCGAGGAAGGATTCTTCCAAATCAATCCATAGAGGGAGATCTGGCGAAGGATTTGAGAGCCACTTGGAGGTAAGTTTTAATAAGAAGACCTGGTGGTATTTAGGAAGATCGTGGAAACAAATTCCTCCTTCGGATTTCGGACTTGACGATTTCGATAAGGACATTCTAGGTTTTTTGTTTAACCAGAGAAAAGAAGTAAGAAAGGAAATAATTTTATGGAACCACTTCATGGGATTGGAAACAGGAATATTAGATAAAAGATAAAGAATGATGGGTGTTAGCATCATTTTAATAGTGTCAAGCCGGCCCCACCAAGAGAGATGTAACGGGTGCATTTGGCCGTGAGAATGGGGAGTTTCTCGATACATTTATTGAAATGTAGGTCAATTGATGTTTTAATGGAAGTGGTAAACCAACACCTAAATATTTTATCTGAGCCGGGTTCCATGTGAAATTGGAGATCGAAAAGTCAGCTTCAAAAGTGTATTTAGATTAAGGCAGAATTTTGCATTTATCATTGTTTAATTTGTAATCCGATACTAGTGAGTATGAATTGACTTCCATCAAGAAAGCCTGTAAGCATTCATGGGGTTTGGAAAGAAATTAAAGAACATCATCCGCGTATGTACCCATTTTGATTTGTAAAGATTCAGAAGTGTATCCTATGATGGATGGATTTTGTCTTATTCTAGACAAGAAGAGTTCCAAGGCTAAATTAAAGAGAAAAGGCGATTGGGGCAACATTGTCTTACTCCTCTATGGAGAGTAAAATAGGGGGTGGTAAGGCCATTAGCAAAGATAGCGGTTTTAGGTGAAAAATAAAGCACAGAAATCAAAAAGATAATTTTTGGATCAAAACCAAACCATTTAAGAGCCTTATTGTTCTTTCCCTACAAGATGAGGCAGAAGAGATTCTAACCGAAAGGCTAAGGACCTAGAAAATATTTTATAATCTATATCAACTAGAGATATGTGTCGATCATTTTTGCAAAAACACAAGTCTTATCCCACCTTTGAATAAGACAGATTAAGGCTTCCACACAAGTACCAGAAGAGTGTCCGGAAGAAAGAAAAGAAGATATTAAAGTATGTAATTTAGGAAGAAGAAGTGGGGCAAAATGTAAAAAGTATTCAACAGTGAAACCGTCGGGTCCTGGAGCTTTGTCCATTTTAAGGGAAATAAGAGCATTAAGTAAATCAGTCTGAGTCAAATCACATTCAAGTAGGTCAAGAAGAGAAGTCAGAGGTGTGGGTTTTTTGATCGAAGAGAGGTAGAGAGAAATATCATCTTCAGTGGGATATGATTCAGGAGTATGCAATTTTCTATAAAACTGAACAAATTCAGTTCTAGTATATCAGGATCTTTATGTTTGGGGCCATTGGAATCCGATAGAATGGAATCGATATGAAGCTTGTTCTGTTTGTTTTTAAAATAATTTTCTAACAATTTTCCAGATTTATTCTGGCCACCATAGAACTTAGCACTATTCTGTAAAAGGAACAAGGAGGCAGCATTAGTGTATCTTTATGAAATTGAATCTTGGCATTGATGAGATCAGTTTAACAGTCTTTCGATTTGGAAGTATAGTAAGTCTGTTCTAGAGAATTTATTTTTGAAAAAAAATATTTATTTATAGTCCGAAATGAGTTACGTTAAGCAGAAGTGTATCTAATTATAAAGTCTCTAGCGGAGGATTTAAAGGCATCCCATATTTTATGGAAGGGCATATTATTGGTGTAGTTTAGAAGAAAGTATTCATTGAAGAAAGAGGTAAAGGAGGTGTTGAAAAGAGAATCAAGAAGCAGGGAGTTATTGAAATGCCAACTGTGTGGGTGATCTGTGTGAGGTAAGAGATCTATCAGTATGGTAACTGGGGCATGATCAGAGATAAGTATGGACCAATGTCTGCAGAGATAAGAGATTGGGAGACATTATGTGATGTAAAGAAATAATCAATTCTAGATTGGGTCTGGTGAGGTGAGGAAAAAAAAGTGTATTCTTGAAGGTCCGGATTGCAAAGCCTCCATGCATCTGATAGGTGCAGGTGTTTAATGGTCGGTGTGAAAGTTGTATGTGGTTTTGAGGGAATGAACGGGAATTGGACTTCCAATCACATTTTTATCAGTGGTGAGATATCAAATTATTCATAGAAAGGTGTATCACCATATGTAGGGGCATACACATTGAAAAGAGGTAGAGGGGTGCCATCAATCTCTAACTTAGTATAGAGCCATCTACCTTCTCCGTCTCTCAGCTGTGACACAAGAGAGGTCTTCAGGGATTTATGTATTAAAGTGACAACAATGTCATAAAGATGAGAATACGCGTAATATTCAAAACTTGAAACATTGTAGGAGAATAAGAAAGAAAAGAGATGAGAGAGGAAAAGAAAAAGAAATGAATAGAGAAATAAGCATTGTAAAAACATCCATCAAGTGAAAAATGAAAAGAATAGCAAAGAAAGTAGCAAGTCAAAGTAGTAAATTTGACAAAGGAGAAGAGGGATGAAAAGGATAGAGGAGCAAATGTAAAAAGAGAGAAAAGATACAAAATGCAATAAAAAAGACATGATGAACATACTTACATAAATTCCAAAACACATATAAGTGGGGGAAGATGGGGCCACATGGAAGAGTGACGACTCCATACCGCAAACAAGGGCGGGAAGGGGTGGGAAATGGTGAACGGTACAACATATGGGATAGTACATCATAAGAGCGGAACCTACAAATAAAAGAAAAATAACGAAAGATGGAAATCAGGTCAATACCAATCAAAGGGAAGGAACATTAATCAACATCAAACAAGAACAGTTAGGAACAGATAAGTACATTAACAATGGTAATGCATAAACATATCAGCGACAAACTTTGTTGAGCGATGAAGTCAATGTAGAAGTGTCCATGGAATCCATATGGCAAGAATAAAGAAAACTCTTCAATTTTAAGGGATCTCATATGTGGTAGTTTTGTTATTAAAAGTAACTTTAAAGGGGCATGGGTGAAAAAGACCATAGCGTGCACCTAAAGCTCTGAGTTGTGGTCTCATATCTAAAAAGTCCTTTCGTCTGTCTGCGGTGGGATTTGAGTAATCTTGAGAGAAAAATAAAGTATTACCATCCCAGAGGATATGATTTGCAGATCTAGCTGCTGATAAAAACTTGAGCAAGTCAATATACTCTAGGAAATATAAGATGACTCTTCTCGGTTTCCTCATGTTCGAAGAGGACGATGACAAAGCAGGACCCAAACGGTGAGCTCGTTGAATATTTAGCTGAGTATCTTGAGGTAAGTTGAGTACTTTGGGTAGGAATGACTTGAAGAAAGTTATAGGATCAGAACCTTCTGATCCTTCTGATAATCCATAAATACAAAGGTTGTTCCGCCTATTCCTGTTTTCCAAATTTTCAACTTGTTTTTGGAGCGACAGTACTTGAGAATGAAGAATATCAGTCTTGCTACTGGTCAAGTCAAGTCAAATAACTTTATTCGGTTATTAGTATTAACAACCATGAAAGCATATTACATTAAACATACATTGACTCGTACTTACAAGAAAATTTTTAAAAAACAACACAGTAAACATACACATATATTGACTCATAGTTCGGGGTT
The DNA here is from genome assembly GCF_964261635.1 of Lissotriton helveticus. Taxonomy (NCBI): domain Eukaryota; kingdom Metazoa; phylum Chordata; class Amphibia; order Caudata; family Salamandridae; genus Lissotriton; species Lissotriton helveticus. The sequence goes on from NC_136063.1 coordinate 50,845,341, forward strand.
GCCGTATTTGTGAAACTGACGGAGGCTGCACACTTTCCCTGACCTACGGAACGCTCGTATTTGCCTACCTCCTACCTGGGACGAGTCTGCGTGGAGGACACGCTGTTTCTGCTGCCTGGTGCCGTTCTCCCCCGCCGCAAGCGCCGTAGTCCATCAGGCGCAGCCACAGAGTGGGGGGAATGTGCCACTACATCTCCCAGGTGCCCTCAGCTGGCCACGCCCACAAACGCGCCCGGAGGTGCTTGAAAAGGGCGTCGCCTGTACCGCCACGCGGGACGCGCGCGGGCGGTCGCCGGGCTGAGCCCGGGCAGAGGGCGGGCCGTCTTAGGCCGTCCGGGGCTGGCCGAGGCTGGGCTGGGCCCCCCCTTTTACACTCTATAGTCTATGGTCTGTACATTTATTAATTTTATTACTTCATTGTTCAATCTTTATTCCATTTGTGCAATCAGTGTAATATATATTTAGTGTGTTAATATGGTGCACTTTGCTTGTGCACTATTCTTTTTAAACTTTTTGGATCCACTGCTCAGTAAACATGGTGAGAAACATTAAGGATAAAAATGCTGTTAACCCTCCGTTACCAACTCTGACAGCAATAGATCGAATGCTGGAGCAGACAATTGGGGTGGTTGTTTCGACTATTGAAAGTACTGAAAGACGTTTATCCCTGCCATCCGGTTCTCTTCCCCCTTTAGCCAACACAAACATGACTATGATGACTATTAATTCCCAGGACTCCCTATTAGCTCCCTCCTTTGCAGCTTTGCCTATAAGGACTAGTATAACCCCAATAATAGAGAGGTCTTGTAGGGATTCTACGGATGTTAATGACTTATTACCATTAACCGCAAGGTTATCCATGACTCCCTCCCTATCTCCTAGCAATGAGATTGGTGATTCCACTCCCCCTCAATGAGGACGCCCCAGATAATGAGGATGCCCCAGATAACGAGGGTCAAGACGCTTTGGGAAGCCCAATCCCTATTGTAAATATTAGTGATAGCCCATGTATTAGAACCAGAGGGCAGAAGGCTAGATTTAAACAAAAACATATTGCCAGAGAAAGGCAATCTAGCAAGTTAATTAAAAATAACAAAAGGAATGCTAAACCTAAAAGAACTAAAAGTATAGAACAATTAAATAGGAGTATAGGGAGTGAGATGAATGACCACCCAGCGACAACCCCTCCTCATACGACTATTAGGGACTTAAACGATGAATCGTTCTGGGAGAGATGGAGACTTTATTAATGACCCTCTTTGAGCCTATAACTCTAAAAGTTAAGAACATAGAATCTAGGCTATCTAATATTGAGGGTAAACTTGATAAACAATCGACCCTAACTGAGGTTAAATCTTTACCTCAACCTAATGCATCATGTTCTAAGACTGGCCCTTTGGCTTCTACTAAAGTGCCTGTGCCAGCTAAAACATTAGCCAAAACATCAGTTAAAACACCAGCTCCAGTTAAAGCATTAGCAAAGTCTAAACATCTGACTTCAAAGCCTATTGATCGGCTTGCCCAAGGTACAAGGGGGGACACTTTAACTCAGGATAAGGGGACTGTTGATTCACTCACGGTAACCCCGGATGCGTCCTCGCTCGTACCACCATTACAAAAAAGAACTGCAGGGCCTCAACATGGGGAAGGAGAAACACCAAATCTCTTTAATTTAAATCTTCCCCCAGAAGCTACACCTTACACTGTGGTTTTAACAAATGTACCCCCAATTCCTCTTAACACCACTGAAAATTGGTCAACCCTGAGAAATAAATCCCTCTATTCTTTGTCATCTAGGGTAGGACTAAAAAGTCATCTTTTCTCAGATTTTAAAATGGCTAGACGAGCGAGGTGGGTGGGTACTTCGACCAAAACATTGAGGGGTGATTGTGTAGTTCTATCTTTTCGATCCCCTGAATTGGTCCATACAATACTGGAAAGAGCTGCCATGGGGTCCTTTGATTCACATTCTGTTAACATCGTTCCCCTTGGTTACTTTTACCTTCCTCTTCCACCTATTAGGCGAATACCTCATGATCGTTACCATACCTTGAACTGCGAACAACCGTGGGTCAGAAGATATGGGATTCCTACCCTTAACTATTATGACACTCTTAGTGGGCTGGAAAATATCGACTGACTGCGATCTATCTCAACAACTCCCACAGTGTCAGTTTTAAATGAGGTAACATCTTCTGAGTATTGCATGGTAGAATATCCAGATGAATCTGGGGGGAAAAACTTACCAGCTATGTTAACCACGTGTGATGCTGTGGACCCTGGTGGGGATGATTTGGCAGCAGAAGATGACTTGGTGCAGGGGGGTAACCAGGTGGCCCCTCCTTCGTATGTCAACTCCACCTTGATATCTCCTGCAGCCCAGCCTATTCCATCAAAGAGCATAACGGAGTTTAAAATTTCTTCCTGGAACATAGCCGGAACTAGATCCAAAATTGATCATTCTATTTTCATGGATTTTGTTTAATCTCAGGACTTGCTTTGCTTCCAAGAAACCTGGAGTGTTGAACCGGTGCATCTAATAGGTTACAGAACTTTCTGCACTCCTGCTGTAGCTGTTCCCCATGGGAGGCCGAAAGGTGGCCTGAGTGTCTATCTCTCAAATAGATTGGTCCTTGCGAACATCACTGAACCTGTCAAAGATACCTATTTTCAAATGTTGGTTCTTCATCAGACCAGTGACATCCCAATTGTCGTTGTAAATATATACAATAATATTCCTTGTGAGGATGTCACAAATGTTCTAAGGAAATTGACTAAAGGGCTGTCTACCCAGGGGAAACTTTTTAATCACAAATTGATGATGATTATACTGGGCGATTTTAACTGTAAATTGTGCGAAGTGACTAAGGACAACAGGTGCGGTGTAACTCGAGATGATGGTGTGGGACGTTTCCATTTTAGTCATAATCTCTTAGGGGAACAATTTAATACTTTGCTAGCCAATTTTGATTTAGGATTTGCAAATGAAATGTGTAACTCTGTCCCCATATTAGCCCCAACTTTCAATGGTAGAGGTCGCTCTTCAACTATTGACTATATCACAATTTCCAATTCATATGGGAATAGAATACATTCCTTTAATGTTCATGATATGGCATTGAGCGACCATTTTCCACTTTGTGTGTCTGTCCTGTTGCCTTCCCCAGCACTACTGTCTAGTGCTGGGATCGATAACAGTTTGGTTGCTGATCTGGCAATTGGTAAGACCAATGGTTATACCTTGAAATGGGCTATGATAAACGAGGCAGAGGCAATTAAAAAGGTGGTTGTAAATAGTTTTTTAGAAATGACTACATGTTTAGAGACAGACCTACCACCAGAAATTTATCTTGCATCCTTTTTAGCTATTTCAAACGAAATTAAAAATTCCTTGACTAGGCAATTGAAGAATCAGAAGAAGGAGAGAGGCTGGTTTGATTCCAGATGCACTAGGGCTTATACAGCCCTAAAAAAGGCGCTGCACAAAAAACCTAAATCTGCAGAGACATCCGCAGATTCAGGAAAGACTATAAAATGGCCATTAGTGACAGGAAAAATACCCTGAGGTCAGAAGCCTGGGAGGCTCTTCACCAAGCTTCCGAAAAATAATAATAATAATAATAAAGAGCTTATAGAGCGCTCAGTAACGCCATCACGGCGTGTCCCCGCGCTAAGCTACCAATGAAGCAGCATAGAAAACCCAGACTCTATGCAGTATATAGATGTGTTTTGAGCAGAGCCCTAAACCGCAATTCATTGCTCTCCAGCCTCAACACAGGAGGGAGTTTGTTCCAATTTTGAGCTGCTTGGAGCGCGAAGGAACGTCCACCCATTCTAGCCTTCCTAATCCTGGGGACTGTCAACAGTCCAGTACCCTCTGAACGGAGGGTCCTAGTAGGTTCATAGCGGCTGACTAGATCCTTCAGGTATGTCGGTGACTTGTCCCAGACAATATGGTGGCAGAAGAGGAGGCACTTAAATAGCACACGCTTCTTCACAGGCAGCCAATGAAGCGCATCCAGCGCCAATTTCGAGCTGGCTCTCCTGGGTCTTCTTAACACCAGTCTGGCGGCGGAGTTCTGTATGACTTGTAGACGACCTATGCTGCCCTCGGTTGCCCCAAGGAACAGAATGTTGCCGTAATCTAACCGCGAGGTCACCAGTGCCTGCGTTAGTGTCCTTCTGGCCGATAAAGGGAGGAGGTCTAAGGTTTTGTTTAGGGTCTTTAGAACTCCAAAGCATTTGCCCACGAGGCGCCTTATGTGGCCTTCATAAGAGAGAGAGGGATTCATCCAAATTCCTAAATTCTTGGCCTCCTGACATGGTATGGGGGTAGGGCCCAGACATGAAGGCCACCACTCATCCGACCATTTTTCGCTTTTTCCCCCTACCACCAGCACCTCTGTTTTAGAGCCATTGAGTTTTAAGCAGTGGGCATCCATCCACTCTGCTAATGCCTGCATACAGGATTTAAAATTTTTAGGGGTGTTGGAGGTGCTCTGCGATAGGGAGATCAGCAGCTGAGTGTCGTCAGCGTACGACACTAATTCCACCCCAAAAGAGTGTACAACTTTCGCCAGAGAGGCCATGTATAGGTTAAAAAGAGTGGGGCTCAGAGCTGAGCCCTGAGGCACTCCCTGGTCTAGTGACATCTCCACTGAGCGACAGGTCCCCTGTTGTACCTGGAAACATCTCTCCGTAAGGAATGATTGCAGCCAGCCCAGCGCAGGACCAACAACCCCAGCTTCGTTCAGACACCGTAGCAGGATGGAGTGCGCTACGGTGTCAAAAGCCGCGCTTAGGTCGAGCATGATCAGGGCCATTGTATGACCAGCATCTGCCCCCGCTCTTAAAGTCTCAGTGGCTCTTAGGAGGGCCGTCTCCGTAGAGTAGCCCGCCCTAAATCCTGATTGAGAGGGATGGAGTAAATTCAATTTTTCCAGGTGCTCCGTGAGCTGAGCGTTAACCACCTTCTCGGCCACCTTCGCCACGTACGGCAATAAGGAAATGGGTCTAAGATTTTCTAGTAACTCCAAGCTGACATTGGGTTTTTTCCTTATTGGCAGTACTATGGCCTTCTTCCACTCCCTAGGGACTTGTTGAGTGGAAAAGGAGGTATGTAGGACGTGTCTAATGTGAGGTTCCAAGGCTGTCAGGCCCTCTGATATGACCCAGGCCGGAGCCGGATCATTAGGGGAGCCGGACTTCACACTTCGACAGATCTTTATTAGCTTGTCAGCTGCGGGAACCTCGAACATTAGTAGTGAGGAATCCGGGGCTGCCAATGAGTTGTCTGCTCTGAAATCTGTACCCTTCTCTGGTAATAGAGAAAAGGAAGCATAAATCTTTTTAACTTTACTAGAGAAAAAGTCAGCGACTTTATTGCATCCCTCCTTGGAGGTCTTTGAGGGGGTATTGGAGCTAGAGACCAGAGATATTTCTTTATATATTTTAAACAGTTCTCGCGAGGAGCTCTCGGCATCCTCAATACGAGTCTGAAAATGTTTGGCTTTTGCTCTACGCACCGCATACTGATAGCTCCGGTGTGCTGAGCTATAGCTGTTTTTTGCTTGCTCACTCGGGTTCCTTCTCCAGCTCCTTTCTAGCTTTTTGCATTTAGATTTAATTTGCTGGAGTTCGGTAGTGAACCATGGGGCAGTGCGTTGTCTGCCTTCTCTGACTTTACCCTTACACATGGGGGCTAGCTCATCCAGAGTGGCAGTTACAAGTAGGTTAAGTTCCTTGTTCGCCTGATCACTATCTGGGGCACTTATTGGTTGTGCTTTCTGGATGGCGCCTATAAAGTTTTCTTTGGAGAATTGTCTCCATTTGCGTTTCATAAAATATCCTTTCCCATTGTCCATAGTCCTAGCGGTCTGATAAAAACATTGAAAAGGGACCAGAAAGTGGTCAGTCCAAGGGAGCTGACGAGGGGCAAGTACTTTTATCTTATCCCAGCTCGCAAAGATAGGGTCTAAACAGTGACCCCTCTGATGTGTCGCTGCTACACTTAGCAGGGTTAGCTGTAATTCTTGTAAAACAAGGCGAACATCCTCTGCCTCCTTCTGTACGGGGTCCTCTAGGTGTAGGTTCAGGTCACCGAGCACCAGAACCTTATTGTGTTTGATAGCGGTCTGAGCAACCCCTTCGAGTAGGCTACTACGGAAGTTGCCCAGGGACCCAGGAGGTCTATAGATTAGGATGCCAGAGATAGTGTCATGTTGCGTCAGTTTGATACTAAATTCACCTGCTTCGCAGTCATCAATTTTTACTGGCTTTAGAATACACTCGAAAGGGTGTTTGACGATAATGGCAATCCCGCCTCCCCTTCCTATTGACCTATCCAGTCTGTGGAGGGTGTAACCAGGTGGGATGGTGTCAAGTACATCCGGGTCAGAGTGTTCTCCCAGCCAGGTCTCAGTTAGGAACAATATCTGCATGTCCTCATCCAATAAGAGATCCCACAGCTGAAGAGTGTGTTTGCTGATGGATCTGCAGTTTAGGAGACCCCCTTTAGCCAGAATCGAATCAGAGTCAGGAACAGCTGGCACTAAGCAGCTTCCTCTAAATGAGCAATGAGGACATGGACCTAGGTCCAAGGGCTCCATCAAGTGATGACAATGAGTAGGTAAAACGGGACATAAGTCTCTCAACCTCTTACTTGTATAGGTTTGCCTGCAGCATGCCCGCGAAGCAGGGGTCTGGGCCCCTGGTCCCGGCCGGTCGCGGACGGGCGCAGACGGGCTTGGCTTAGGCGCGGCTTTGGCGCGCATCCGGCGCGCCCGCTGCGCCAGCCCGCTGCGCCGTCTAAACCCTACGCACATTTTATAGGTGATGAGGAGGGTGGGAGGCCGGCGCGACTAGAGCGCTGCCCCTGCCCACACCCAAGATGGCGCCCGCCGCCGCCTCGAACCGGGAGTAAAGATCGGCTGGGCGAGGCTGTATCAAGGAAGTAGAGTGTTAAGAGGTGTCAGTATGCCTAAAATCAATTCCCTTTAACTTCTCAAGGTAAAAGCCCCCAAAGTTTTTAAAAATTCACAAGGCTAAGAAACACGATCTAAAATTCATAAAACTGTCGCAGGTATTCGAAGCTGATCACCTGGTAGCTCGCAGCCCTAGTCCTCCCTCTAGGGAGAGCTCTAACAGGCAGCGAGCAGCTAGAGCACCCTGATTAAAATAGTCTGGGAGGGCGGGAGGCCGGCGCGACTAGAGCGCTGCCCCTGCCCACACCCAAGATGGCGCCCGCCGCCGCCTCGAACCGGGAGTAAAGATCGGCTGGGCGAGGCTGTATCAAGGAAGTAGAGTGTTAAGAGGTGTCAGTATGCCTAAAATCAATTCCCTTTAACTTCTCAAGGTAAAAGCCCTCAAAGTTTTAAAAAATTCACAAGGCTAAGAAACACGATCTAAAATTCATAAAACTGTCGCAGGTATTCGAAGCTGATCACCTGGTAGCTCGCAGCCCTAGTCCTCCCTCTAGGGAGAGCTCTAACAGGCAGCGAGCAGCTAGAGCACCCTGATTAAAATAGTCTGGGAGGGCGGGAGGCCGGCGCGACTAGAGCGCTGCCCCTGCCCACACCCAAGATGGCGCCCGCCGCCGCCTCGAACCGCCTCGAAAGAAATGATAGCGCGAGCTTTTGGAAAACAGTGAGAACCCCTTTTCTTAATGATGAGGCGGGGCCAAAAATAGATATAACAATACCTGAAACAGACTGTTTTGTCACTTTACGAGAGTATACGAGGGAGGTGTGCATGAAGGCGAAGAATATATGGGGTCTTTGACCCCTTCTCCTGACCACCCCGCGAGTAACGATCTTTTCTTTACTCTTGAGGAGGTCGAAAAGGCCCTGAGTAGAAGTAAGGGCGCTAAGGCGCCTGGCCCAGATGGGGTTCCCATAGACCTATTTAAAAGTATTCCATCCCTGTGGGCGCCCCTTCTGGTCCAGGTGCTTAATGCTAGTTGTGCCACTGACATCCTCCCCTCCTGGGTGGAATCGGTCATTGTACCGATTTATAAAAAAGGTAATAGACAGGACCCAGCCTGCTATAGGACCATTTCCTTACTGGATTCCTTTACTAAAATAGCGGGTAGAGTCATTCTGGACCGTCTTCTGGACTGGGCGGATGCAAATTCCGTCCTGTCCGATCTCCAGTATGGTTTTCGTTCCGGGCTGGGGACGGTAGAACAGGGACTGAATTTGATGATGCTGGTTGGGAAATACACGAGGGCTAAACAAGGTAACTTGTACCTGGCCTTCGTAGATCTCTCGGCCGCGTTTTATTGTGTGGTGCACTCTAAACTGTGGATGATATTGGAGAAATAAGGGGTTGATCTAAATATTATTTATTATCTTAAACGTTTTTATAGAAACGCGTCGGCCCGCGTTCGCTATGGCCTTAAGGGAGAGTGCACAGACCAAATACCAATCAGGAGTGGGGTCAGACAGGGCTGTGTCTTGGCCCCTTTTCTTTTTAATTTGTACATAAATGGATTGGAAGAAGTCTTGTGCAAAGACAGCTTGGATCCCCCATTTGTAGGTGGTCGCCCAATACCAGCACTTTTGTACGCTGGCGATGCTGTGCTCATGTCACGTACCCAAGTGGGTTTACAGCGGGTGGTTGACAGCTTTTCCCGATTCATGAATGAGTTAGGCCTGAAAGTCAACACTTCAAAGACTTTCACTATGTATTGTGGCAGACAAATTAAATCTAAGAGGCCAATTTTTATAGCGGGGCAAAAGCTCGAATTCGCAAAACATTTTTCCTATTTGGGGATACTTTTTGCCCAAAACGAGACATGGTCTCAAGCTGTCTCTGCGAAAAAACTTGAGCTTATTAGATCAACTGCTGCTCTTAAAATCTTTTCTAGTAAATTAGGGACCAGACCCCCTGTAGAATTGATAAAAAATATACAAAGCCAAATGTGTAGCAGGTGCTACCTACGGCAGTGGGGTCTGGGGTTTTGCTAATTCACTACCTATTCAGGTTTCTGAAAATTCCTTCTTAAAATATATACTGGCACTCCCGAAAAGCTCCTCCAATTTCAACTGCCACTCTGAACTGGGCCTCTGTTACATTTCAGATCTGATTAAAGTAGAGCCAGTTCTGTTATGGCACAGACTCTGGACCCAAGAGGCAACACACTTAAACAGAGCTGTTCTAACAGACATTTTGAAATTGGAAGGTGCTACCAAAATACCTTGGGTGAAGTACGTTTTTAATTTCCTGAAAGATATTGGGAGAGAGGAATACTTCACGAACCCCTTGGATATTTCAGAAATCTCACGAAAAGATTTAAAAAAGGAGTGTTTAGCCCTCTTAGAATTCCACCGGGTTGCTGTGGAGACCTTAAAACCTTCTGTCCAGCAGCAGCAATTGCTTTTAGCAACTTTTAAGATTCAGCCCTATTTAATTTATGTAAATAACAATTATGAGTGTTTCTTACTCTCACGCTTCAGATTCAATATCTTCCACAGATTGACTAGCTTTCCTACAAATAATAACTGGACGCACGATCTACCATGTTGTCCCTGTGATAATGTCTCCCTCCAGAGTACCATTCATGTATTTTTATTTTGTAAACTATATCATAAATTGAGGAAAATTGTTCTATTGCCATTCTTAAGAGTTCTAGGATTTCGTCATTGCCGTGCGGCAATGATTAGCATGCAAATGTTAGATAACCACGTATCTGTGGCGACAACAGCTTTGTACCTAAGGAATGTAATGATCATTAGGAAACGTATGATTTCATAACTGCACTTTATAAATGCTCTTATAACCAAAACTGCACTTTAAAAATGTAATTGCCTTTTTGAATTCAATGAATTACTGTATTTTTATATATTCCTTTTTTAACTTGTATATCTGTAATTTACTTGTACTTTTATGATTGCACACAACAATCGAATAAAGATATTTTGACTTGGCTCATAGTTACAATTTTTTTTTTTAAATCAGCATAGATCATAAAAAAAGTTACAAGCAGAATATACTCTCGGAATGTTAAAAGTTTTATACAAATGTAAAAAGTTACTGTTAACTGGAAATATATCTATCCATAGCACTATTACCCCTCCATACGTGAGAAGCGTGGCTCAGTGGTTAGAGGCGGCAGACCCGGAAGCTGAGATCGACCATGGACCAGCGTTCGATTCCCCGCCTCGGCGGGTCTTGGGCTCAAAAGTTCCACGGACTCGACAATTCTTGCTCTGGTGCCTACTCAACTCACGGGGTCACACTCTGCGACTCTGGGCAATAGCTTGCTTAATCTCCACTACGGCCCCTCGCGGCAGGATGCCTGGCTTTCACCTTGTGGAAACCCTGCTGGGGTTTCTCACAGGGGAATACCAGGACGGGTTCCCTAATCAAGCGCCGGGACGCTCACGGGCAGCCGTGCGCTTTACAAATCCAGCACATTTACATTTACATACTTTTCCTGAATTTAATAGCTAATTTTAAAAAGCTACATACAAATAAAGTGCATTCGCAGCTTAACAGCTGAAGGTAATAAAGTGCTGGTCTAATTTGTGTGAAGTTCAGTTTTTTGAGGCAGGTTTTTAAATATAGCCTCCGTGGTATAATGTAAAAGGGGCAGATAAAGAAGAAGTGTGCCAGGTCTTGCGGACACTTTTCGTCGCAGCCGCAAGCCGGCAACACTTGACTGCGATGGGTCCCCTTAGGCACAGACAGTAGTAAGTGAAATAAATCCAGACGGAACCTTGTCAGTAAGAAACGATCATAACTTGACATGGGCCATGACAAGTACAGTTCCATGAGCAAAGATGTTTTTAATAGCACATGCTTCCATACACTTCCTTTCTTTAATTTACCGTCCTCCCTAGCTAAATACCTAGAAGAAATAAAATCCTTCTTCACAGTAATAGCATCCAATTTCGTAATAGATTCTGGTGTTAAAAAGAGTTTGGGGCGCCCTAATTTATTAAAGCAGCTGCTTAAGTACTTTATCCATGGGACCTTAATCCTATTTTCCCACGTTAGTGCTTCCCTCAGTATGAGCTGAGTAAGAGGTACGTCACTGTTTAACCAGCAATTTAACCAGCACAGTAGAGGGTTTACTGCTACCTTGTCACATAAATATGACATACCCAGCTCTTCGTGTACAGAAAAGTTGGCTGTTCCCCTAGGAACCCTCAATATCTGTTTTAAGAAGTTGTTTTCTACTACTTCCAGGGCTCCTATTGAGGCATATCCCCATAACTCGCTGCCATAACATGCAGTGGCAACACTCTTGGCCTGGTAAAGTTGAAGCAATGCAGCCACTGGGCTATTTCCCATTTTTCTTGCAAAATCAAGTATTGCTGCATTTGCCCGGGTTACCTCTCCCTTTTTCTTCTGTACCGCGGGTCCCCAGTTCAGTTCGTGGTCGAACAGGACTCCGAGATAAGAGAATGTTTTTGTTACTGGGATTGTTTCCCCGTTAACATTTAGGCAGTTTGGCTTTTTATTACCTTGGCCAACCTTCATTACAAAAGATTTGGAGTTGTTTATGCTCAGGTCTAGAGACTTCATAAAAGCATAGAAGGAATTTAGTAATATTTGAAGGCCAATTGCAGTCCTGGATAAAAGGACTGCGTCATCCGCATAAAGCAGAACCGGCAATCCCTTCCGTCCAACATAAGCATAGTCTGCTCCTGTACTTAAAAGATGCTCTTCCAAATCGTTTATGTATAGGTTGAAGAGGAACGGGGCTAAAATGCACCCTTGCCTGACACCCCGGTGCACCCCAAAATCTCTACTGACTTTTAGATCTTGTGTTTACCGGACATTTCTGCTCTACACCCATTTTCGCCATGGCGTCCCAGAGCCTTCCTCGGCTTACACAGTCGAAAGCCAACGATAGGTCCATGAACGCCATGTGAATTGTACCTTGACGGGCCATGGTTAATTTACCTATAATCAGGTACAAATTCAAACACTGGGTGATCGTGGAGTGACCGGGCCTGAAGCCATATTGAATTGGGGATATTACTTTATTTTCGTCTGCCCATTCAACTAGCCTGTTTAGAATTACTTCCCCCACTACTTTGACCACAGAATTGATTAAAGATATTGGTCTATAGCAGAGGGGGCTATTACGGTATCCTTTCTTATACACGGGTACGATGGTAGACACCCCCCACGACTTTGGGCAACCAGAAACCACAGCTGCATTACGTACAGCAGTGAGGACAGGTGCCCATAGCGATATGCAGGATTTAAAAAGGTCCGGAGGGAGGCCATCCGGCCCTGGGGCCTTATTGCTTGTTAGCCCTTCAATTCCTTTTTCAATCCCACTTATTGAGAAGAGAAAAAAATTCTCCTTAAAAGTAACCGGACTATATTCTGATTGAGACTCATTACTTTTAAAAATTGAGCTAAAATGATTAACCCACTCTTCCTCTGGGATGTTTGTGCCAAGGGTAGAATTATTTGGGTGCTCAAACAGAGGTTTATTTATGATTTCCCAAAACTTGGCGCTATTTCTCAGGGTTTTGGGATCTAAAATGGTCTCCCATACACTTTTCTTTACCTCTTTCTTTCTAGTAGCAAGGGACTTTTTGTACCTGTTACGCATGGCCTTAATGTGATCAGAGTCTCTGCGTTTAGTTTTCAGAGCCATCTTAAGATCTCGGCTGGCCTTAGAGCAAGAATTGTCGAACCATTTTGGGTTACTACTAGCAATCCCTTTAACTGGCACCATTAACAATGACCCTACTGTTGATGCAACACCCTCAAAAGCTGTCAAGATTTGTTGCGATGATGATACTGATGACATACATAAAGAGAGTTCGGAGCTACACAGATTATTAATAGAGGTATTCAAATCTTCACAATTCACCATTGTCCATTTTAAGCGACGCTTTCCATTTATGCACTTTATGGATCCAGGATCTACTCGTGGCTTTCGCTGTTCAAAGATTCCCCCACCCATTCCGATACAAATAGGATTGTGGTCACTATAAATATTCAATTGGATGGAGAAGTCCAGGACAGTGTTGGCAAGGTCGTCAGACAATAGAATGTGATCTATGTATGATCCATTTGTATGGCCCTTGTACGTAGCAACGGGGAAAAGAGTTTGTCCCGCCACCGTGGTCATGGCTGTGATTGTCTTGCTACTGACAGAAGTCAGGGATTCAAGATTCTGCTCCACTGTTGAAACTCTGTCTTCTAAGCTTGACCATCTTTCAGTTAGTGTCTGAATTTGGTAGTTAGTTTCCTCAACAAATGGGCAAAGGGCTCTAATTTCTTCAAGTAATAAGTCCAAAGAAACCGAAGAAGGCTGTTTGCGATGGGATGGAGGATCCTTCTTTAGACATTTACTTGGCGCTTTATTCGAGACAGATGACGCAGCAATGCTGCAAACTGTGGTGCTCCTAGGTGAAGTATTCAAGAGGGTTATCCATGGCAGCGTATTATATATGCGACTCAAAGCAGGTTGAGTAATTTTGTAGGTGAAAGAGTGTGAATAACTTGGGTTGTTAACCAAAACAGCTGTGGCCAGGGATAAAACTTAGCACCAACAATTCCACAAATGTATGAATAATGTAAATATTGTAGCAGTGTCTTTGTTAGGGAGAGAATTTTAATGAGGTAAAAAACAAAAAAGTGCTCTGCATATTGTTTATCCTATGAGTCTCAGCAACAAACGAATGAAAGTGGCCCAGAGAGTTTCATAGTAATATGGACTAACCTTCATGAGAGAAGAATGAAATATCCCAAAGTTCCATCAATGCTTTACTACCTGAAGGAGCCTAAGAAAAATGCCAAAGGAGGAGTTGATGGAAAGAAGAGGAACAACCATTGCAGAGTGTTCTTTCAAGAAGAGTAAGGTTTCCAAGCATCCAGCATAACAAGATTTATTGACATGGGCATTGCATTAGAAGCTTTGCGCAGTTCGAGATATAAAATGGTTGCCAGTATTATGAGGAGGAAGGCATCCCAGATTCAGAGCACATATAACAATGCAGGATTAGAATAATAAGGGCTCCACAACAGCTCTCCATTACCTCTACATAATTTCAAATGGAGGGCAAGCATTGCAGCGGTATTTACACTGTCTATGTCACAGGGCTATTTAAGTACATGTGGAAAAAGTCTTACTGCCGGGTCAACAAAATGGCGGCCGCCGAAATAACGGGTGAAGCGCTCCGCTGCAGTCAAAGTAAATATTGCCACTTACGTTTAGTTTCAGGGATCTTTGAACATGTCAGCCGGTTCTGCCTCGATTCCGACTTCACTTCTGAGGCTTTGAGGAACCACGCAGCACTTTAGTTCCTTGCCAGAGCTGAAAACCCCCTCTCCTTCTCATGAGCGTTAGGCGTCGGCAGCCATCCTCCTCGGGTGATTTAACATGGAGTCCCGGTTGCGAGAGCAAATATTATCTTTGTGGTTGAACGAACGCTGATTTTTGGTTTGAGGTGTTTTACTCACGGGTTAAGTTTCCGGAGGTGGATGGGAATGATAGTTTCTTTCTTTCATGAATATGAACATGCCGAGGTTCCCGGGGATTATCAACCTTATTGTTTACTTGAAGTTCCATTGTCACCTTAGGTGCACACCATCTAGTTTAATGGTGCCCTACCTCACATTGTTAGAATGGTCCGTTTAGGCCCTTAATCGGTCAACGGAGCCACATGACCCATTTTGGCGGGATTTACACCACGCCCAAATTATCATGCTGTCACACACGCAGAGCTGCTTAAATTACATGAACCTTTAGTCCATATACACAGAAGCGTGATACAATATATGTCTCGCTCTGTCCAAGCGGCTCCAGCTGGAGCCCACCACAACAACCAGGAGGCTTGGTAATCAGCCCTATGATGGGAAGTAGCATTGTAAAAATACAATCAAGCTGTGCTCCTTCCTTCAGGAACATTAAAAACATATTTTTCAATACTAAAGGAACAGGACCATAAATATACTGAAGGTCACAAGTTCAAACAAGTGCAAACAATATTTACCCGGTTAAAAAAAATCATAGGCTAGGGACTTGGCTAGCGCTCAAGAGTAATGGCTGCCAGAACTGCCAGCTCAATGCTCCTTTATCTCCTATCTTGTCCTCATCTTGCCCATCTTTTACTAAACTCATATTCTATCCAACTTCTTACAACATGATCACCTCATGGAACTACTGAGAGTAACAATGCGCTCTCAGCTTAGCAGAAAGTGCATGTAAAAAAAATCTGAGACCCTCGGTGTCACTTCACTCAAAATAGCAAATGTCATGCTTCTCATTTCAGCGCCTGCCTAGTCTGCTTTGACAGAGGCTACCTTCATATGAGCAATGGCTCCCACCATCATCTATGCTGGCTTCTTTGAACAAACTGTTGCTAATTTCAGATAATTGTGTTACTCCAGCAAACTACTGTGTAAGTAAGCCAATTCCTGGCATGTGACACATGTCACTCTGTCATGGTGGATATGCCACAGCTCATGTTGCATGTGCCACCGCATTTTCTGACATGCTCTTTCATGATTAATTGCAGAGAATGCTAGTTGGTGACTTAAATAAAAAGAAAATAAGCAAAACAATATAAAAATTAATTTTCCCTCTTGAAGTTTGAGCCCTTATCAAAAACAGCTCACAAACCCTGTTCGCTACCACTGTGCCATCTGTTCTGCTGAAATGATTTTGGGCAAAAATCATTTGTATCAGGGAAAGTGAGTACTGTCCTTCTTCTATTTTTATGCGGTTTTGCTTTTACAATCCACAAATCCACACTTGATTTTCATGGTTCATAAAAGATATCCCTTCCTTTCTTTCACTCTGGCACTTGTCCAATGCATATATTTTTCTTACACAATCATCCTCAAAGTCTCATTCCACAAATTAAGGTATTTTATTTCCTAGCAAACCTTGCCCCCCTTCCACATGCCACAACATGTCACACTTGTCTGACATGCACTGGCTTGACTAAAGAGGCCCCAATCTGCTAGGGGGTGCTTTACTAAGGGACCCTTTTCATTTTGGTAAAATAGAAAAATAAACGAAACCATTTAAAAAAAAAAATTGGCCCAGGTGGGGTTTGAACCCTTGTTGAAATGTGGCCTTTCTCCTCTATAACTACCATTGTATCATTAGTTAGCATGACACTGCTCTTTTGTCATACAAATAGGGCAGACGCCTTTCTAACAGCAAGCATTTTCCTGCACCCACATGCCACAACATGTTACACATTTTTAAATAGATTGCCATGACTTAATAGGTCACAAGCCTTAGGAGTCTTTATGAACGCATTCACTGTCTCATGGAGAAAGTAATTAAGAATTTGAAAAAATGATGATCGGCTAGGACCCTGTTCAAAAAGCATAACGGCAAACAGAGACCCCTGTGATAAAAAAGGGAGAGAGAAACATGAGGAAATGACACAAGAAGACACAAGAAGAACAACACAGAACTCAAATCTCCCTCTGATAGTCAAAAAGTTTCATTATAAATTAGATTTTACATAAATCCAGCAGTTTTATAATGCTCGTAGTCACAGCAAAGAGGCGTGAGGTGTATTGGTCGCTTCCCTGCTGCTAAGGATAACCGGATTCCACCTTTTGACCCGATTTGTTGTGGGACATTGGCCGTGCAGGAGTGTGAGTCCCAGGGGAGACTACGGCGCTCAACCGGCCGCACCAAAGACTCTTCCCGCCCGGCCTCCCAAGACCTCTTCACGACTCGCGGCCCCTGCTTCGCGGGTGCCGCTCGTAGTCACAGCAAAAAGGCGTGAGGTGCATTGGTCGCTTCCCTGCTGCTAAGGATAACCGGATTCCACCTTTTGACCCGATTTGTTGTGGGACATTGGCCGAGCAGGACTGCGAGTCCCAGGGGAGACTGCGGCACTCTACCGGCTGCACCAGAGACTCTTTCCGCCCCGCCTCCCAAGACCTCTTCACAACTCGTGGCCCCCGCTTCGCGGGAGCCGCTCGTAGTCACAGCAAAGAGGCGTGAGGTGTATTGGTCGCTTCCCTGCTGCTAAGGATAACCGGATTCCACCTTTTGACCTGATTTGTTGTGGGACATTGGCCGAGCGGGACTGCGAGTCCCAGGGGAGACTGCGGCGCTCAACCGGCCGCACCTGAGACTCTTCCCGCCCCGCCTCCCAAGACCTCTTCACGACTCGTGTCCCCTGCTTCGCAGGAGCCGCTAGTAGTCACAGCAAAGAGGCGTGAGGTGTATTGGTCGCTTCTCTGCTGCTAAGGATAACCGGATTCCCCCTTTTGACCC
Source organism: Lissotriton helveticus (assembly GCF_964261635.1). NCBI lineage: Eukaryota > Metazoa > Chordata > Amphibia > Caudata > Salamandridae > Lissotriton > Lissotriton helveticus. Next base: position 50,862,562 of record NC_136063.1, read on the forward strand.
GATTTTTGTGGGACATTGGCCGAGCGGGACTGCGAGTCCCAGGGGAGACTGCGGCGCTCAACCGGCCGCACCTGAGACTCTTCCTGCCCCGCCTCCTGCCTACTTAGCCACTCCCATCACCGCTCACGTGGGACGCGCGCGGGACGGCGCCGGGCGAAGCCCGGGCCAAGGGTGGGCCCGTTCTAGCCTGTTCCTGACCGATCCAGACCGGACCGGGCCATCCCCCTTGGCTCTATATTATTCTTCTTCTTTGTGCCTCATATCTTGTGTCATCCCTCATACGAACATTGTTTTTAGTGAATCCTTTAAAATATACAAGGTCAATGAAGGATGGGAACTAGGGAAAGCAGAAGTAAGGCTGCCAAAGGGGGGAAATTGCTTACAGGTACTCTTGATGACTTTATCACCAGATCAAACACTGTAATAGACATGGGTATCCAACTAATGGAACATAACGTTTCGATGGAGCTAGCAGCTGCTACGAGATTGTCCCAAGGTATTGTAATGTTGAAAAAGTCTTCATTGGGCCATATAGCATCAACAAGAACTCCCGAACGTGTATCAGGCCCTGTTTCACTTGTTACACACGCTGATATACAAAACATTCAGGTTCCCCAGGATATTGTAATGTTGAAAAAGTCTTCATTGGGCCATATAGCATCAACAAGAACTCCCGAACGTGTATCAGGCCCTGTTTCACTTGTTACACAAGCTGATATACACAACATTCAGGTTCCCCATCCCACAATACCAACCCCACCACCAATAACCACGCAAACTATTACAGACAACACAAGACCCAATGGGCAAGCTGCATTAGGAGATACATTAGCAAAACCAATTGAGACCGACGTCCATGGCGACGACGTCAGTTTGAGGCAGATGTCTGGTAGACGGGAAGGCGCATTACCAAAAAGGAAACGCCCTAATGCTTCATCCTATGTTAGGAAAAAATCTAAAATAGCAAAAGAACAGGCGTCAAGGTGTAGGGTGAACAATGAGGGAAACAGGACTGAATTGGCACCTCTCAATTCATTACGTGGGGATAAAGAGGCCTAAAATGTTGTGAATTTAGATATATCTGAATGTCCGCATAGTATGACAAACTTGGGCAATCCGGGAGGTTTGGGAATTAGGGAAGTGCAAGGTGGGAATAACATCCTACTAAAGGAAATAGGTGATATCATAAAAAAACTTTACACCCCTCTTGAAACGAGACTGACATCAATAGAAAACCAGTTACTCGAGGTGGAGAAAAGTATTTTAGCCTTAACAAGCCTTAATGTAGCTGGATCAATGCCCAATTCCAATGCTTGTATTAGTCAGACTCCATTGACTAATACTGCCCCCCATGTGACTAAAATTAACCCCCAGATAGAACGCTAACAACAACCCAAAATCATTGACCTCGAATCATGTAGCTACTGTCCCAACAGACCAAGGGACTTTGAATCATGTAACCACTGTCCCAACAGACCAAAGTACCCCACGCTAGGGTACAAATGCTACTAAGCCTGTCCAACAGGACCAAAAGGGGATCCATAAAGGGGAAAAAGCGAGGGGAGGATATATCAATTTACCACCGGATGCTAGTCCCTTTGTTGTAGTGTTGACGGGGGTTCCCGAAGTAAACAATAATAATCATGAGGAAACCTTTTGGTCACTTAAAATCAAAGTTTCTTACTTGCTAAATGAAAAAAGACCGATACCTAATCACGCTAAGAGTAAAATCCTAATGGTGCGTAGGACCCCATGGATAGGCCCCACAAATAAATCCATTGCGGGTGATTGTGTCATTGTAACATTTGAAGATCCACGCACTATAAATCACATCTGTGCGTGGAGCTCCTTCTGTGGACCTCTTGAGATTGATACCAAACCACTCTCCTTCTTCTATCCGCCGAAAAGGCGTTTTGATGGGGGGGGGGGAGGGGGGTGGACTTTGGTTAACTATTATGCGCAGGGAGGGTCTAGTGGTGTGAGACAGGAGAACCAAAGTCAATGGACAGGTGTCCCAACATATAATAGATTTAGCTATTTGGAAGCAGTGGACTGACTGAGGCCCATGATGGGTCGCGGAATTAGCACTATTAACTCACCATGCACTCATAGTCCGAATTCTGTGAATATTCCCAGGGAATGTCCCCTAGAAGAGTGGAAACAGGTGATGGCCGAAGGGAATAAGCAGGGAGGGAGAATTATTCCTATTATTCCTAATATTTCTAATATTCCTAATATTGTTGGAAGAAAATGTGACTAATTGCACACACATAGATAATATACAAGGTGAGCAAGATACATTGTCTATTGTAGAGGATCTACAGATGGTGTACTCGATGGGTGCGATCGTCCCCAACCCTAGGCAGGTAAATTTAGAAATAGCCCCAGTAAAAAGACACAGCGAGGCAACACTGAGATTAATATCGTGGAATATAGCTGGTGTCGCCAAAAACTTGAGGGACCCAGACTGGGCAGAGTATATAGATTCCAGTGTTTTCTGCCTACTTCAAGAATCATCCTATGGGATTGGAGCAGTGCCATCGACAAGGGGTAGGCCATCAGGTGGCCTTATCACTTGGGTTAAAGCAACTCTGAGGATCCAGGTTGAAGTTATGGACACCGGCTCTTTAGATCTACTAGCCCTAAAAATTACTAGTGATGCGGCGAAAGTACTTTACTTAATTAATGTTTACAACAGACCCGCATCTACATCCAAGGAATCGCTTATCCTAACAAAGCTAGATTGCTTTTTGGGAAGTTTAGCAGGAAAGGAAGCAATTATCATAGCTGGTGACCTAAACTGTAACTTCAAAACAGTTAAAGGGCTGAGTGGGATCTTTGAGGAGGAAGATCAAGTAAATAATATTCCTCCGCTGGAAAACATTGTATCTGTAAACTGTACAACCCTGGCAGTACAATTAATATAATTGACTGCGGAACATGGTCTTAGGGCCTGTAATGGTCGCCTCCCGTCGGATGCCTCAAAAAAACCGACCTTCCGTAGGAACAACAGTAAAAGTAACTAAGACTTTATCATTATTTCGTTGTCCATCTGGCACCACATGGTAGACCTTGAGGTGAAGGATAGGGCAGAGAGTGATCATTACCCTCTGGACCTATTGATTGAAAAATGTTTGGTTTTGGAGGAGGGCACATTAAAATTACAAGAGCCCGATAGCCTTAGTGATGAGGTCTTGGCCAGCAACAACAGGTGCATAGTGAAGTGGTCTTGCATATTAGAGCATGGAGACATTCTTGTGGCAATATACTCTCACCTAGCTGGGTATTTTGAAGCCTTCATAGACTCACCCCCCGAGTCAAACACTCCTGAACAGTTTGTCGCTCTTCCAAAAGAATTCTTTAAGGCATTAAAAGTATTGGTAAAAAATAACAAGTGATGGACTGAATGTGGATCAATGTCACACACTCCCCCAGTCAAAAGATCTGGGCCTAAATCCATCGTTTTTTTGCACTCCACACCACCCTGGGTCAGATAATGGCGTTATGCAAATCAGCTCTGACCCTGTTGCCCCATGGGAACAGTCCAGTCCGAACTACAACAGCCATATCTTTCCCAGACCGGAATCAAGCATCCGAGGACCGGACCGGTTTCGAGGTAACACCTCTCTTCAGCCCGGCTAGCTTGACTCCAAGTGGTGTGGAGTGCCTGGGACCCACGTCTGGGCATCCCCAGCGCACTTAGGGCGGCAATTGCAAAAAATAACAAGTGATGGACTGAATGTGGATCAATGTCACACACTCCCCCAGTCAAAAGATCTGGGCCTAAATCCATCGTTTTTTTGCACTCCACACCACCCTGGGTCAGATAATGGCGTTATGCAAATCAGCTCTGACCCTGTTGCCCCATGGGAACAGTCCAGTCCGAACTACAACAGCCATATCTTTCCCAGACCGGAATCAAGCATCCGAGGACCGGACCGGTTTCGAGGTAACACCTCTCTTCAGCCCGGCTAGCTTGACTCCAAGTGGTGTGGAGTGCCTGGGACCCACGTCTGGGCATCCCCAGCGCACTTAGGGCGGCAATTGCAAAAAATAACAAGTGATGGACTGAATGTGGATCAATGTCACACACTCCCCCAGTCAAAAGATCTGGGCCTAAATCCATCGTTTTTTTGCACTCCACACCACCCTGGGTCAGATAATGGCGTTATGCAAATCAGCTCTGACCCTGTTGCCCCATGGGAACAGTCCAGTCCGAACTACAACAGCCATATCTTTCCCAGACCGGAATCAAGCATCCGAGGACCGGACCGGTTTCGAGGTAACACCTCTCTTCAGCCCGGCTAGCTTGACTCCAAGTGGTGTGGAGTGCCTGGGACCCACGTCTGGGCATCCCCAGCGCACTTAGGGCGGCAATTGCAAAAAATAACAAGTGATGGACTGAATGTGGATCAATGTCACACACTCCCCCAGTCAAAAGATCTGGGCCTAAATCCATCGTTTTTTTGCACTCCACACCACCCTGGGTCAGATAATGGCGTTATGCAAATCAGCTCTGACCCTGTTGCCCCATGGGAACAGTCCAGTCCGAACTACAACAGCCATATCTTTCCCAGACCGGAATCAAGCATCCGAGGACCGGACCGGTTTCGAGGTAACACCTCTCTTCAGCCCGGCTAGCTTGACTCCAAGTGGTGTGGAGTGCCTGGGACCCACGTCTGGGCATCCCCAGCGCACTTAGGGCGGCAATTGCAAAAAATAACAAGTGATGGACTGAATGTGGATCAATGTCACACACTCCCCCAGTCAAAAGATCTGGGCCTAAATCCATCGTTTTTTTGCACTCCACACCACCCTGGGTCAGATAATGGCGTTATGCAAATCAGCTCTGACCCTGTTGCCCCATGGGAACAGTCCAGTCCGAACTACAACAGCCATATCTTTCCCAGACCGGAATCAAGCATCCGAGGACCGGACCGGTTTCGAGGTAACACCTCTCTTCAGCCCGGCTAGCTTGACTCCAAGTGGTGTGGAGTGCCTGGGACCCACGTCTGGGCATCCCCAGCGCACTTAGGGCGGCAATTGCAAAAAATAACAAGTGATGGACTGAATGTGGATCAATGTCACACACTCCCCCAGTCAAAAGATCTGGGCCTAAATCCATCGTTTTTTTGCACTCCACACCACCCTGGGTCAGATAATGGCGTTATGCAAATCAGCTCTGACCCTGTTGCCCCATGGGAACAGTCCAGTCCGAACTACAACAGCCATATCTTTCCCAGACCGGAATCAAGCATCCGAGGACCGGACCGGTTTCGAGGTAACACCTCTCTTCAGCCCGGCTAGCTTGACTCCAAGTGGTGTGGAGTGCCTGGGACCCACGTCTGGGCATCCCCAGCGCACTTAGGGCGGCAATTGCAAAAAATAACAAGTGATGGACTGAATGTGGATCAATGTCACACACTCCCCCAGTCAAAAGATCTGGGCCTAAATCCATCGTTTTTTTGCACTCCACACCACCCTGGGTCAGATAATGGCGTTATGCAAATCAGCTCTGACCCTGTTGCCCCATGGGAACAGTCCAGTCCGAACTACAACAGCCATATCTTTCCCAGACCGGAATCAAGCATCCGAGGACCGGACCGGTTTCGAGGTAACACCTCTCTTCAGCCCGGCTAGCTTGACTCCAAGTGGTGTGGAGTGCCTGGGACCCACGTCTGGGCATCCCCAGCGCACTTAGGGCGGCAATTGCAAAAAATAACAAGTGATGGACTGAATGTGGATCAATGTCACACACTCCCCCAGTCAAAAGATCTGGGCCTAAATCCATCGTTTTTTTGCACTCCACACCACGGCAATTGCAAAAAATAACAAGTGATGGACTGAATGTGGATCAATGTCACACACTCCCAAAAAAACGATGGATTTGGGCCCAGATCTTTTGACTGGGGGAGTGTGTGACATTGATCCACATTCAGTCCATCACTTGTTGTTTTTGCAATTGCCGCCCTAAGTGCGCTGGGGATGCCCAGACGTGGGTCCCAGGCACTCCACACCACTTGGAGTCAAGCTAGCCGGGCTGAAGAGAGGTGTTACCTCGAAACCGGTCCGGTCCTCGGATGCTTGATTCCGTTCTGGGAAGGACATGGCTTTTGTAGTTCGGACTGGACTGTTCCCATGGGGCAACAGGGTCAGAGCTGATTTGCATATCGCCATTGTCTAACCCAGGGTGGTGTGGAGTGCAAAAAAACGATGGATTTGGGCCCAGATCTTTTGACTGGGGGAGTGTGTGACATTGATCCACATTCAGTCCATCACTTGTTGTTTTTGCAATTGCCGCCCTAAGTGCGCTGGGGATGCCCAGACGTGGGTCCCAGGCACTCCACACCACTTGGAGTCAAGCTAGCCGGGCTGAAGAGAGGTGTTACCTCGAAACCGGTCCGGTCCTCGGATGCTTGATTCCGTTCTGGGAAGGACATGGCTTTTGTAGTTCGGACTGGACTGTTCCCATGGGGCAACAGGGTCAGAGCTGATTTGCATATCGCCATTGTCTAACCCAGGGTGGTGTGGAGTGCAAAAAAACGATGGATTTGGGCCCAGATCTTTTGACTGGGGGAGTGTGTGACATTGATCCACATTCAGTCCATCACTTGTTGTTTTTGCAATTGCCGCCCTAAGTGCGCTGGGGATGCCCAGACGTGGGTCCCAGGCACTCCACACCACTTGGAGTCAAGCTAGCCGGGCTGAAGAGAGGTGTTACCTCGAAACCGGTCCGGTCCTCGGATGCTTGATTCCGTTCTGGGAAGGACATGGCTTTTGTAGTTCGGACTGGACTGTTCCCATGGGGCAACAGGGTCAGAGCTGATTTGCATATCGCCATTGTCTAACCCAGGGTGGTGTGGAGTGCAAAAAAACGATGGATTTGGGCCCAGATCTTTTGACTGGGGGAGTGTGTGACATTGATCCACATTCAGTCCATCACTTGTTGTTTTTGCAATTGCCGCCCTAAGTGCGCTGGGGATGCCCAGACGTGGGTCCCAGGCACTCCACACCACTTGGAGTCAAGCTAGCCGGGCTGAAGAGAGGTGTTACCTCGAAACCGGTCCGGTCCTCGGATGCTTGATTCCGTTCTGGGAAGGACATGGCTTTTGTAGTTCGGACTGGACTGTTCCCATGGGGCAACAGGGTCAGAGCTGATTTGCATATCGCCATTGTCTAACCCAGGGTGGTGTGGAGTGCAAAAAAACGATGGATTTGGGCCCAGATCTTTTGACTGGGGGAGTGTGTGACATTGATCCACATTCAGTCCATCACTTGTTGTTTTTGCAATTAAAAGTATTGGTGACAAAAATGCCAAAAAAGAGCCATCAAAACCTGAGCAATATGTTACATAGCAAACCCTGTTATGATAAGGCTTGTAGGGTATCCAAGGGGAAACTTTTGTTGGCGATTAAAACTAAAACACCAGCAGATGTTAGAATTGCAAGGGAAGACTACAAGAGAGTACAAGCTGCATCAAAAAAACTGTGGGAAGAGGGTAGTTGGGCCGGCATGCTGGATGCCGCAAAATCAAAGGACACTATAGGGTTTTGGCGGTTAGTCGCGAATGGGAATCATGTTGGAAGAGTTGTTAAGGACGTTTATCTCGATGAGATGACGTGGGTCAACCATTTCTCAACCTTATATAAAAAATATGATGGGAATCCCTGCGAGACTAACGCTGAGGAACCTTGGCACACAGTCCTTACCGACCCACTTGATTTTACAATTGAAGAAACAGAGGCAGCAATAAACTCCGTGAAGAGCGGCAAGGCGCCAGGGTTAGACAAAATACCTGGGATCTTTATGAACATGATATAAAGATATGGGCACCCTACATAAACTTTTTATGCAACATGCTGTCACTTAGCAAAGATTTTGCCAATAGCTGGCATGAAGCCGAGATTGTCCTAATTTTTAAAAAAGGCGACAGGTCAAACCCTTCGAATTATCGACCCATCAGCCTAATGGACATTCTCCAGAAAATGTATTCAAGACATATCTTAACCCGTGTAATTGAGTGGCTAGATGATAAGATGGTCCTCACTAAGTTCCAGGCTGGGTTCAGGAGCAAAGTGAGTATCATCGACCAGGTCTTTAGGTTTTGTTGCCTTTATTGGAAATACGTTCACATAAAAAAGGGCCATTTGTATGTCGCCTTTGTAGACCTTAAGGCGGCATTCGACTTAGTCCCGCGTGAACTCCTCTGGAGGTCCCTTCATAATGCTGGACTACCCAATTGTTTGTTATCCCAGATAGTTGAGTTGCATGCTGGGAACTTTGCTAAAGTTAGGTGGGGCCCGAATGGCGAACTTACCAAGGATATACCAATCGAACGTGGTGTGCGCCAGGGCTGTGTTCTGGCCCCGACCCTATTTTCGCTGTTTGTGAACGACATTCCCAAATACCTAGATAACTGTCCGAACGATGCTCCGAAATTGAATGGAGAGAGGGTGCCTGCGTTATTTTTTGCGGACGATACCATCCTTATTTCGTAAACCAAGAAAGGTCTCCAGGCATTACTCCATTCATTTGGTGACTATTGTAAAAATAAGGGTTAGAAATTAATGTAACAAAAACAAAATGCAGACGCATCGCTGGGCAGGAGAGCGCCCATTGCTCCGAGGTTGCTGCGGGGGCCGCGCACGGACTGCCGCCCCTCCCACCCTCACCTGGAATCATTTGCTGGGGCGTTTGAAAGACTTCTCGCGTCTCCCGCTCCGCAGGAGACGCATCGCTGGGCAGGAGAGTGCCCATTGCTCCAAGGTTGCTGCAGGGGCCGCGCATGGACTGCCGCCCCTCCCACCCTCACCTGGAATCATTTGCTGGGGGGTTTGAAAGACTTCTTGCGGCTCCCGCTCCGCGGGAGACGCATCGCTGGGCAAGAGAGTGCCCATTGCTCCAAGGTTGCTGCGGGGGCCTCGCACGGACTGCCGCCCCTCCCACCCTCACCTGGAATCATTTGCTGGGGGGGTTTAAAAGACTTCTCGCGTCTCCTGCTCCGCGGGAGACGCATCGCTGGGCAGGAGAGCGCCCATTGCTCCAAGGTTGCTACGGGGGCCGTGCACGGACTGCTGCCCCTCCCACCCTCACCTGGAATCACTCACCGGGAGCAGATATAATTAACCAGCTCTTTCCGCCACGTGGGACGCGCGCGGGCGGCGCCCGGCTAACCCTGGGCAAAGAGCGGGCCCTCTGTGGCCCTCAGAGGCCAGAGGAGGTCAGGTCGGGACACCCATCTTGGTTGGTCTCTCGGGACTATTGATACGAACTAAGGTATGCCCAATCAGAGACTAACCATCTAGAGTCTAATAAAGATTGTCCTTGTTTACTGTTATCCAGTAGCCTCTTAGTCTACCTAGATATTCATTGGTCCTGTACTAGGTGTGTGTAGCTGGGTCACAAGCCTGTTGCACCATGACCACTAAAGGGCCAGCCAAACAATCTGCCTCTCAAGGAGGGTCACTTAAGGGGACACTGGACCTATATATAACTGGGGTGACATCGGCTTTTGAGACAATTGAACATAGCCTTTCTAAAGACACCATATGTTGCGAACGATCTTCTCCAATCTCAACCGACTCGCCGAACTCTTTACTACAGAGGGAATTAAATGCTATTTGCAACACCAGGTATATTCCCATAGAACAGGGATTTGAACAAACCGGTTCCCCAACATGCCCTACGGGTATTGGAACCCCCAGCCCAGGAATTCGCATCAACTTAATAAAAGTCCAGTGGAAACTCCCGTCGTAATAACAGATAAACTTACCACTCAGGGGATAGCACATCCTCAGGTCCCTACCCAGAGTACAAAACGTAAAGGTAGTAAACTTAAGGGGAAAACAGCGAAATACCAAAAAATAAACTTAAGTCCCCCTTTGGTTACTGCCACCACCACCCCTTAACACCCAAAGAATGTCAAATACTGGAAACCCCTATATCTCTTTTACCATCTATTTTGTTGGCCCACTTTGAAGAATTGGTAAAAACCCTACTATCCCCGCTTATTGAAAGGATAGAGAGAATTGGGGAAAAGCTCTCAACAATAGATGAAAATACCAAGCCAACCAAGTCAAATACCAATTCCAGAGAATAGTTGCCACTGTACACAGCAAAATCGCCCAGAATAAGCCACCAGATCCTGTACTATCAATTTCTAAAAACAAGGAGGTAGTCAAAGAACAGACAATGGCCCTTAGCTCTGTCCCCAGAGCTGGGTGGTCGAAAGTAGGCAAATGTTCTGAGGGGCAAGCTGCGAGTAATAAATGCATAAACTTACCACCAGAGGCAACACCCTATGTGTGTGTCCTCTCGGGAGTCCCTGAGCTCACCACAGGGAAAATTGAAGGTCACCAGGACCTTAAAAACAAAGTCCAGTTTTGGTTGACAAAGAACAGACCACTTCCATCCAATATTAAGGGGACAATCCTAAATGTGAGAAGGGTCGGGTGGATAGGCTCCCGTCCCAAGAACACAGCGGGAGACCTGGTTATTTTGTAACTTCCGGGATAACAAGGTCGTCCCTTATCTGCGAAGCTGGGAGCCACAAAGAGGAGATGGGCCTATAACAACTCTTGAATTGTGCGACTTTTACCATAGAACTGCGTACTCGCCAATCACAAGGTGGAGTGTAGAGGGATGCCACCGGGGGGGTAGGAGGGGCCCTGTATCAATTAGTTACCAGCAGTTACCCACCTATAATTACCAGAACCTATTCCCTAGCCGAGATATGTTACCCTGATAGGACAAGGATATCGCTCCTACCAATTTTGTATTGTCTGATTGTAAGGAAAACTGAAGTACTTTTATTTTAAATTTTATTGTTACTCTAATGTTAATGATTTTCTGTACTTTGTATGCTTTATGGTTAATAATTTTAACCGAATAAAGTACTTTTTTTTGTTGTTTTTTTTTTAATTTGAAAATGCATGACTCTGAATCCTATTAAAACCGACAAAGGATTTTTATTTTTGAATAGCCAAAGGTTGGAATTGGTCGAATCGTTCTCCTACCTGGGGGTCTCGCTTGATTCTAAATTCACGTGGAACCCACAGATTGAAAAGAGTAAGGTACTATTTGCACAGAACACAAAACCCATTCTACATAAGCATAACTTAAGTACTAGTAAAGCAGTATTACCAGCAGTTCAACCAGCAGCCCTTTACAGCGCCGAAATCTGGGGGCCAATGTCAAAGGATGCCTTTGACATGTTGGACAATAAATTCATGCGTAGCATTGTAAGAGCCCCGAAAGGTACAGCGTTGGTTCCCCTCCAACTAGATTTGGATTTTAGGAGGACTGATCACTATACTATTGTACGGCCGCTGATGTTCTGGGTCAGACTATGGCAGACTCCAGAATTGCTTGACTACAGGAATGGGTTAAAAGAGTTATTGTGCATAGACGTATCCAACTCCAACGTTTGGCTAACACATATCAGAATATGGTTTACTAAAATAGGCCTTCCCCATTTTTGGAAAAGTCCTGAAGGGTTGCCGCCGAATTGTAAAAATGTGGTAAAAAAGGCCTTTTGGGGCTTTATAAATAGTCAAGTATTTAACAGCAATAATAGTGGGTCATTGGTTAGTACTTTTTTAACCTTTAAGGACGTACCCCTATTTGAAAGTTTTCTTGATGAAATTGAGCCCCCACTTGCAAAAACCCTTTTCTTGAAATTCAGGTATGGCAACCTTATGATTAATACAACTCTTGCACGTTGGTCTAGAAAAAATGTTAATGATATTCCAACTGTAGGAAATACATGTTCCTTGTGTGAGGGCAACCACAAGGAGGACGATATGCATATCCTTTTCTTCTGCCCAACATATACTCTAGCAAGAAGAAAGTGGATTAAACCCTTGTGCAAACTTTTAGGAACCAGGTCATGTATTACGGCATTTAGAATAATCAAAACTGATGCAGCACAGACTGTTGTATTCAGTGTCAGTAGATACCTCCATTGTATTTTTTTTATTTGTAAGAAAAAAGGCTTAAAGTTGTAAAGCTATGCGACGTTGCATGTTGTTAAGAATTGATTCACCCAGATATCCACATAGTAATATTTTATGATTTTTAAAATTCATGTATTTTAAATATGTTAAATATCACCTATATTATAATGTGTGAAAAGGATTTTGGATGGTTTTAAAATGAAATGTCTATTGTTAAAATCTTTTATGGCAAAATAACGCCGAAATAAAGAAATATGAAATGAAATAAAGAATTTGAAAAAATGATGATCGGCTAGGACCCTGTTCAAAAAGCATAACGGCAAACAGAGGCCTCTGTGATAAAATAGGGAGAGAGAAACATGAGGAAATGACACAAGAAGAACAATACAGAACTCAAATCTCCCTCTGATAGTCAAATAGTTTCATTATAAATTAGATTTTACATAAATCCAGCAGTTTTATAATGCATACATTCTAACAAATGTTCTTGAACAGACTGTATTATCTTGTGAGTTAATAGTGATGGAACCCTTGCTGCTTCTGATGGTCTCGGTAGAAATGTGACGTAAGTGCTAGAGCGTAATGCATTGAGCGATGATTCAGTAAGGTGAGTTGTAGTTGCACTACACAAATAAAGTCTTCCTTTGTGGCATAGTCATTGGTGAGTAGCTCGGCTGGGAAGACACTACACAGACCATATTTAATGATTTCTACTTCTACTACTATGCACATTTTTTTACTACAGACCACAAATTCTCAAGATTTTTTATGCTTTGAAGAGAAGAGAAGTAACCAGTACTCTATATTTTTACCACTAGTTCCAGATGCCGACTTCAAAATATTATAAACTGTTCCACTAAGAAAGCATTCTCAGTCATGCTTTCTTGTATCTTAAATAATGTATAAGCCTCTCACACTGTGCCAGTAGGTGATTTCCAAGAGCATCACTTTCACATGGGTAATACAAGAATTAGAAAAATAATCAAAGGCTCTGAATTGATGGGTTGACCTTGGCCACAATATATCATATAGTATATTTGCCATTGTAGTGTTCTGCTGAACACAGAACTTAGCTACCGTTCCTTAGCAGCTTTATTGACACCCACACTAATCCATCACATGCATCACCAGTTAGGCTGCTAATAACAGGTGCTGAGTTTACAAGCCTAGGGCAAGTTTCATGATGAGATATGTGCGTTTTTATAAAATATGAACTTTTTATACTGAGTAAACATACTCAAAGAAAATCTATTATGTGTCTCAAAATAAACTCCATTTTACTTCAAAAACATTTTTCAAGAATAACCCCTATATGCCAGCTTGTTATTCTCCTAATGCCAATGAATCTCATTGAAAGATTCTGCTCCACCTACCATAATGCTAAAGATGTCTACTTCATGAAAGGGCGTCCGCCGTTTTGTCAGGAGCACAACTGCTCAATGGATGCCCACCATAATGCTAAGAACCTTCACAATATGTCAGTCATAGACATTATTATTTCAAGAATAGCCAGAATGATGTGACAAATGACCACACATATATCATGACTACTAACAATATGGCAATTAAACCTGCCATTATACAATAATGAGTTCATGGATGCCTGACATTATCAGTATTTAACAATATTATGCCATTGCAAACATAATAAAGAACAGTTATCATTAATCACAAAAGGTCATAATTATGGCAGACATGAGCTATACAAACAATGTGGAAACATAGCCATACATTATTATGAATACTGTACACAGACCAAGTTCTTTAATTTCTGCCCCTGCAGTGTCGATTAGAACAATGGGAGACGCAAACCTTTTCCCATATCTTAGACATTCAATACTAATTTCCATAGGATTTGATAACCAGTTGACTGTGGCTCTTGAACATTTTTGGGGATCAGCTCAAACAACACCTCTACTAACGTGCATCATATTCCTTAATCCTTAATCTCCTGCAACGCATCAGGTCCAAGGAGATTTTCTCAACAACCCACTGCAGTTTCCTTCCTATAAAACTGCTATATTTTATGGTTGCATTAAACTTATAGCACAAAATCTCAGGCCTTAAAGGACTACCATAAAACCAACTTCCCAGCTGAAAAGAAATGAAAACATGGTCCCTCACGAGGTAGTTTTTCAATGTACATATCTACAGCTATGTATACTACTATTACATAATAACACAATTTTGAATTGACTTCAAAGCTGTTTTTTGTATAAATATTGAATATTAGGAAAGGGATCTCACATTTGATTAATAGAATTATCAATCTAACTATGCATGGAAGCAGCCACAACACACACAGGTCTCTTTCATACCTTTCGCATCTCTTTCCTTTAAATGGCAGGCCCTCATTTAATTTGTCACCCCTGTAGATGGACAACACAAGATTAGATATTTGGTTCATGTTCACTATATTAATTCTGTTCCCAATTTATTGGGGTTCAGACGAACTACATCGACCACTTCCATATTTTTGCAAAATGCAATGTGAAATCATGTATGTTGCTTATTAGACGAATATTGGAAATAGCAAATGTTTTTCTTATTAAATATGATCAAAAGGGTTTTTAGACCCTGATAAATGTAATCAGTGGTAGGAATCCACCACTACCCTAGAGCGTGTCATGCACCCTAAAAGCCAGGATATGTTTATTCACATTTATTCAGTACAGCTGAGTGTCAAAATTCCTTGAAAAACAATCTAGCTAGCACAAAGTAGCATATAGGATGACTTAGACCCCAAGTAGGAAAATTTAATTGCCAGATTCTCTGAGAAAAAAATGAGTGCAGTTAATAGAGATAAAATACAATAGTAAAAAAGCCATAGGTATGATGCACTTTTAAATATTTTACTACAATTGAAAAAAAGAAAATTAAACAAAAACTAAGGAGGCTCCATAGAGGCACTTTTAGTCAAAGATTAATCTTAATTTACATTCTCAGCAAATTCTGTCATTTTAAAAATCAACTTGATATCAACAGCCCTCACAAAAAAATGGAACATGAGTTACAGAACAAAAACACCACTTTTTATTACAAATTATTCCATGCTGCATAAAGTTGCCAATCAGACTCAAGTCGAGGGATGTCCTCTTTTTCATAACTCAACAAAGGTCAATGTTTCTACTTGTTTTACATCCTCCATTGCTTTCAAATATCTTTTATCTGTTTACTATCCACCCAGGGAATAAGCAAATTACATCCAATTGTGCATTAGCATCCAAAGTACTGTGTAAATATGATACAGAATTCTTGGTCCTTTAGTCACACCCAGAACGTAATGCCTCATTTCACATGAGAGGCTCCTTTTTACACATGTTATTTAAAATGGGATACAGATCCAATCCGCGTCATTAATGCCAAATTGCCCCTTTTAATAATGAATTCAAGCCTGCTCCAGGCTAGGATTCAATGGATTGACACAAAGCTGCTTACTGATCTTGAAAACTGGGATTAGAGAAACAGAATATCTCTTTCTATCAAACATGGTTTTGGAAAAATTGCTGCAACGAAGGTATTATCATAGCTCTGTCCCTAATGTCCCATCACTGTATTCACACGCAATTCACACCGTTATATGCATGTTTTATTAACTATACTACAGCTTTATATGGTTATAGTGAGAAGGATTTTAAGGATAATTTGAAAGATTGAGAAATTCCAAGACAAAGAAATCCTTTCCCTACTCAATGCCATTCGAGCCATAATTAAAGAAGGTTGTGGCACTTACATTTCTAACCAGGGATACACTCACAGATGCTGAAAACAAGGCTTCTGTCTATTCTGCCTCCATACAGCTGACATTGTAGCATTAATTAAGGCCAGAGTATTCACCCCAATATATTTAAATATCACACTATGTAGATCATCTAATTATCCTGGATCTGGTAGGTCTGCATTGAAATTTCTTGAAATCTAGAACAACAATAAATTATTATAGGCCAACATGAGCAAGGGAAACGTAATGTTCCTTCACAGAGACGATAAGAACTCCAACAGAAATTGGTTCCTGGGCAAAAGTAACGGAAACCAAGACATAATATAATATACACAATTCAAATTTGTGTGTTGCTCTTGGTACCAATCTTCTTGTTTCTTTTACACTTATTGTCCAAGTTCCTTTTTAATTCTCACTCCGGCGTGCAGACCTCCCCTGGGGAGCTGCCAAGCACACACTGGTCGGGTCGCACCCATTGCAACATGTACTTCCGGCACATGCATAGCCCGTCGCTGGAATGCGCAATGAGACACACATTACAGGCTGGGCGGCTCCCTGAATACCGAGTCGTGGCACTTAACCAGGCCTTGTTTTTGAGTGGATCTGTGGCTCCATATTCTATTTGGTTTTTCCATCAACTCAAAATGGCCTCCATTCTGCTCCATGGTTATTATGTGTTTTCCTGTATCCATAATGGCCGTCCCTGATTGATACCCCTGCCCCTCCTCATGAACTGCCAGCAACAAGAATGTATAGAGGCCCAAGTTATCTGTCCTCTGAAACAAAATAGGACTGCTTTTCCAGACACCCCTTGCAACATAGCGACCATCTTTAAACGTCCTCATGTACAGGAAAGCAAGCTTTTGAAACTGACTTGCAGTCCTTTCTCCTTGGATCCCTGTATTATTTACCGGTCCTATTCGATTACCCTACATATTGAAATTACATCATATTACTCCGTACTTCACAGGATAGGGATTTTATTTGAAATCATGGCCACACTACTCCTCTATTTACTCTCCAATTAGTCTACCCCCAGATCATCTCTGCTTTTGGATTGCCTGTCCATAAATCAAGGGAAGCCACTATGTAAGCGGATAGTACAACTTAATCTGCGTAACCTGGATTCTCTCACTCTCTCTCCTCTATATAGGGAAGTTACAGAGAAAGTGGATAGAATCCATCTTTCAATCAACCAGGAATCATTCTCCTTGCTTTTCCTGCTTTCCTCTCTCTCACCAGCATGGCAGGATCATGCCTGAATGCAGAAAGATGCAATTCCTACACTATCATATACCCACCCAACCTATCCAAGACTGCCTCAAATGCCTTCAAGCACAAACTTTTGGGAAGACACCCTGAGACTCTGATCTCCGACCTGTATGTTAACTCAGAAAAGGGTATAATTGTTAATGACCTTATATTCTACACCAGAAAAACAACACTATGGCAGACATCCCTAATAAACCTACTTAACATCTTTGAAACTAGAAACGTTGTGTACAGTGCTAAATTCATGATCGCTCCCTCTCAAAACCTAAGAGCTGGCCTTAACATTACAATCTATAAAAATGGCAATGTTCTGATCCAAGCTCCAAACAAGGATCTCAAAATATTTGATGCACTCTTCACCATCCTCAAAGAGCAGCAGCATGATTCCAATCCCTCAATGCATCCTCCAGCACCCGCTATGTAACCCACATCAGAGCACTGGTCATTACAGCACAAATCCTGCAGTGCAGGGTAAGGGCCTTCCGCACATGACCACAAAAGCTGAATCTACTCCCTCCTTAAGATTGGACTGGTACTAATCTCCTCAACATGATGTCCCCCAGCACAGTCCTCAGGGCAGCATCTCCCCTAAATCTCATAGAGTTCTATCCAACATTCCCCAACATCCTCTACATCTCAATATAGCAACGCATGCATCCTCATCACCCAACCACCACCTACATCCCACATCTATAGTGGCAAGCATAGAAGTCACCCAAAGCTCGCAGTCTAACCTGCTGAAAAAAGCTAGCGCTTTGCACACCTCTCCACTCAGAAATCCAGCCCCAGGGAGGTCGAACTCCTCTACCAGGTTCCTTGAGTATACTAGCAGACCAAGACCTGATCCACGGGTCCCTGTGCTGCTAGTACAACAATCACTAATGGACCTTGAAGCTTTGAACCTTAGAAAAGCCAGCGTAGTTTAGAGCATCCATAACTCCATTCTCGAAATGAAGAGCATCCTACACCTTACTGAACACTCTCTCTTGAAAATCAAGCTTACTCACAAAACAGTTCTCTACCCACAAGCCAAGCCTTTCCTTCAACCAATGTCATTGGTCAATATACACTATCTCTCTCGCAAACAACTCAACTAACTATCTGAGGATGAAACTCTAGCTGTCCTCTTATCTTACGAGGCAACTCCTGCCGCTTTCAGTGTTCTAGTCAAGGAAGATGAAAACAAAATTCATATGGTCTCAATCAACACTAATAGAAAGTCAACACTCAGAAACAGAGGAGTAAACAGCAACAACTTAATGCAAGTACCTGTATATACCCCAACTCACAACACAACCCGGAGAACTCTGGTCTCCTACTTAGTTGTCGATCTGCAGTGAAGCATGCCTCCGACATCGCTGCACTCATCCTGAGCCAAGAAATCGACGTAGCAATCCTAACTGAAGCATGGCACAATGAAGCATCATCACCCTGCCAGGACGTATTGGTCCCTCCAAACTACAACACTGTAAGGTTTGACAGGCAAATAAAACAAGCATTTGCAATGCAATAGGTCTCTCATTTGCGAGTGTTTGAGTTATTGGCAATGTAAATGACAATGGCCTTTATTTATGTGTTTTGAAAACCTGCAAGCAACAAACGTTTACTTGTAGTCCTTGCTTAAGATAAGCAAGGCTTTTACTGCCAGCTTTGCTTTTCGTAAGCAAGGACTATAAATTCAAAGGGGTAGATCCACACGGAAGTTCTGCAGGTGGCATCACAAGCCCTTTGGCTGCTCCAGGTTGTGACACTTTCAGAGCACAGGGATGCACCATATTTCCAAGAATATGTTGCATCTCTGTGCTTCCTCCTGCGCTGGAGCACAAACTGCAGCCATGCGCTGGTGCCCTTGCACCAGGGTGCAATTATGCCTGCATCGGGGGAGATTGTTTTTGTGCAGGAAGGGGCACAAAAACAGTCACTACAGGCATTTTCCTCTTTCAATGCGTGCTGTAGAATGCAGTACTCTTCGAAAGAGGAAAAAACAAGGAGAAATGAAAACATTTCTCTATGTTGCACGTCGCTACACTGAGTTCATTCATTCGCCGTTCCAGACTTACGATTCCCAGTAAATCGGGAGATGTGTCTTGTTCCATCTGTGTTGCATGGGTGCACCCACAACAACACCAGTAGAACGCCCCTTCAATGCAAAGTGCTGCGTGTGAAGGGAAAGTATTTACAAGGAGATGAAAGTCACGCAGGGTGGCCTTACCTGTCATTGCAATATGGAGGAGCCCCCTGCGCCACCAGTACATCATGAAAAAGTGACGTACTGGAGGCGCAGGGGGCTTGTAAATCTGCCCCGCGGAGAGGAAAAGTCACATAGGGTGGAGTTTCCTGTCCTTGTAAATACAGAGGAGCCCACTGCGCCACCAATACGTCACAAATAGTGACGTACTGGTGGCGCAAGGGGCTTGTAAATCTGCCCCTAAAGTGCATGTTCACGCACCACTTGCCTGTCTACAAAACATAAATAAAAGGGATTGCCATTTACAATGGGTTATAGAATTTATTGACAAATGTGAAAATATTTTTGGTTGGCCATACAGCCCGAGAGAAGTGCTGTTCTTTTGTGACCTCTCGCTCTTTTTCATGTAAGTTCTGTTGATTCTGTATGGGGAGGTGGGTAGGTGAGGGTGCGTGTGCACATGAGTATGTTCATATGTGTGTGAGTGTGTATGTGTGTGTGCACATGTATGTGTGCACATGTTTGCCGCTGTCTTTGCAGTACCATTTTTTGTGCTAGGAAACCTTGAACTGCTGCTGACATATTGTTCCCGTGCTGTATGTGCTTGTGACGCTTGAGAAACTCTTTAACCCCTTCCATGCGTCGGACGGCCGGTGGCCGTCCGACGTCACGGTGGGCGTGTGCGGAGGACGGCCGGGGGCCGTCCGAACCACGCCCACGCCGTAAATCACCCGCACCGCGGCGGAATTTTCGCCGCGGTCAAGGGGCTAATCTGTACGAAAATCCAAAGTATTGGTTTTGTTATTGTTTTGTTGTATGGAGCTGATCAGACTGCAAGCTGCTCCTTTCAGCCTAGCAGTGATGCGTACCTGTAAAGACGCTCGGTGAGCTGGGAAAGGCCCTTCACCCTCCATACCATGAGAGCCCCCCTCTGCTGCTAGTTTACTGTGCAAGGGCAGCTTTGCATGATTGTTCCTATCTTTAGGTTCCCAACGCGGTGCTTTGACAAGTACAGGTAATATACTGCACGAAGGGATGGCTAGAGACGGCTGCTGATTAAATAGACTGTTAGAAAAGCGGCTTGGCATTGGCTGATGGTCATTTCTGCTTAGAAAGAGCATTTCTCAAGTAGATTGGCTTTTTTTCTATCAGTGTCTGGTGCTAACCACAGCAGCAATGCCCAACCCCCCTGGCTTTTTAGGAGCAATCAGTCTCCCGAAAACAGCAAATAATTTTTTCACGATGGCATGGAGAACAAGCGGTTGCCTCTAGGCGCTGTGCTGGTTCTCCTTGACTGGGGAGTCTCCGTGAAAGAGGCTCACTCACGTATGTAAAATCATAGTGTTCAGTGATGGACACATGAGGTCAAAGTAAACTGTGGCTCTGCAAGCAACAACTATGTAGTCGCTGACTATAAAGAAACAAATGTGTAAGGTGTGTTGTGTATTGCGTAGGAGTGCTTTAGTGTTTAGTGATATTTTTAACTGCGTAATACATTATTTATAAAGCTTGCAAAGCTTCAGAGAAGCGTGATGTTTCAAATAAATTATCAAATGTATGAATGTGTATTGTAGTTTGTTTTATTGTACTGAAATGAAGATTGGAATATGTTGTGCATAATAATATGTGTGCTTTCTGAGTTTCTAATGAAAGTAGTGGAGGAAACTGATGTTTAATACTTTTGACAGATGTGTTAAACTGTATACCAGTCTATATAACTCTGTACCCATGTGCCCTGTATTATGAGCACAAAGGAGTACATACACCTTCTTGCATACAAATCCAGAAAGCATGCTGTCTGAAACACAGGTATTAAACTATTTGTGTGTTTCTTTTTATGTATCATTTCACTTGCAAAAGGCACAGACACATGCATACATGACTCCTGGAATATGGTGTGACTTACAACAGTGACATGGGAAGGATCGCTGTTTTAAATTTGGCTAGGCCCAACGTTAAGAGCAGTCAGTGTACAGTGAAGCTGCAGGAGAAAAGTAAGGTTTTAGACATGTTGGCAGAGGGATTCATGATTAGGCTACTTCGGTTGTGTCTGTGGAAAGGTAGACTCAAATTAGGCCATATAAATTTGAGTGTCTGCTTGAAATGGGAAGTTTAGACTGTCAAGTTTAATGGTCTGCGTGCTCTCGTGACTGAGATATGCGTCTACTTGTGCATGTATTCTCACATTTATTATGCATCTGAAGATGCTAGCTTAAAAACCTGGTAGATTATCCTACAGGTGAAGACATCTTCTCAGTTTTGCTTGCATAGGTAGACATGTTTTTTGTATGTAGGTGTTATAGCTTCCCTCAAATAGACTTTTAAATACCCACATGCCCTGTTTACAGATCAGAAAGGAATACATACACCTTCCTGTACACAAATTTAGAGATCATGCTGTCTGAAACGCAGGTATTCAACTATTTGTATGTTTTTTTTGTATCAGACCACTAGCAAAAGGAACAGACACACACATGCATGGCTTCAGGAACATAGTGAGTATGGGGGACGTTCCTTCCAAGTGTCAGCATCTAAGCTTTGGAATAGCCTGCCGCCCTCCCCGAGACAGGCTTCAGGAGAAATTTAAAAACCTGGCTGTTCCAACATTAGATGAGGCCTACCTCCTGTTGTGTGCACTGTTCTGTCAAGGGGTTCTGCTAGCGCTGGGACACTCTCAGGAGTGGCCGTGCACTCTTCAAATACCCAGTAGCATAACATAACATAACATAACATAACATAACATAACATAACATAACAGTGACATGGGAAGGATTGCTGTTTAAAATTTGGCTAGGTCCAACATTCAGAGCAGTCGGTGAATAGTGAAGCTGCAAGAGAAAAGTGAGGTTTAAGACATGCTGGCAGAGATATTAGTGATTAGGCTACTTGGATGAATCTGTTGAAAGGTACACTTGAAGTAGGACGTAAAAAATGTAGGTGTATGGTGAGACACACAACAGTTACATGGGAAGGATTGGTGTTTACAATTTGGCTAGGCCCACCAATATTATAAATTCAGTAAAGGTGCTCCGAGGAAAAATACACATTCGGAACTGCAAAAAGTACCACGCAGCCCACGAAGAGCCCAAGTGGTACCAAACGGACCTTGATACGTCCAAAGACCTGTATTCTGGCAGGCTCGTATCCTCGCACCAGCACCGTTACTGAATTTATAATATTGGCTTCATTATGGGAAATTGAACACATTTATTGCTTAGAAGTCTTATCTTCAATACACTAAATTTTGTTCACCAGTGATAACTACAATCTTTAATAAGAAATTTATCTCTAAGCTTTGAAAAAGCCCTGCGGGCGAAACACGCGTCGGCTGCTGTTGTGTCTTCATTCATTTTTGGAAATAAAAAGACCTGATTTGGGAGTGTGGCTGGAGTACTTATTGAAGTCTGATTTTCAGGACATAGGACTAAGGACTTTCACTAGGACGGAGTTCTTCACATCATTTCTTGCCATTTGAAAAAGTTTCTACTAGATTATAGATATAATGATCGAGTGTGCTCTGAGCAGTGTGGTTAATGTCTTACCTATATAGGTGTTATAGAGCAATTTAAATAGACTATTCAAAACCCAAGTTCCCTGTTTTATTAGCTAAAAGGTTACATACACCTTCTTGTACACAAATGTAGAGAATATACAGTCTCTAACACAGCTATGCAACTATTTGTATGTTTCTTTTTATGTATCACGTCACTACAAAAAGGCACGGACAGATGCATGCATGCCTTCCGAAACATGGTGAGACTTACAAAGTGACACGGGAAGCATCACTGTTTTAAATTTGTCTAGGCTCAACATTCAGAGCAGTTGGTGAATAGTGAAGCTGCAGGAGAAAATTGAGGTTTTAGACATGTTGGCAGAGGGATTAGTGATTAAACTACTTTGTATGAGTCTGTGGAAAGGTAGACTCAAAGTATGACGTAGGAATGGACATGTCTGCTTGAAATGAGAAGAGAAATGTTGAAAAGAGAAAGAAAGGTTTTGCAACAAATCAGAAGCAAAGGAAACAAGCATTTGGAATGCAACAGGTCTCTTGTTTGCAATAGTTTAAGCTACTGGCATTGTATATGACAATGCCTTTTATATATCTGTTTTGCTAATTATCACATAAATAAAAGGCATTGCCATTTACAATGCCAATAGCATAAACTCTTGTAAATGAGAGACCTATTTAAAGAAGCGGCCGCCATATTCTTGTCTGCTCGGAAAGTGAAAGCACACATGGCACACTGAATGTTGCAAGAAAGTATGTTGTGCATGCAGCAGGAGAAACACTATTAACAACAAGAGAGAGAGGGAAAAGTAACTGGAGACACTCTTGGTACCCCTGAGCAGTGTAAACCAAACAACAAAAGAGTGTATCCGATAAAAGAAGAGTTAGCAAGAGGAATCACTCTATTTAAAAGAACCCTCACTCACCAACCTAGTTGGTGACATGCTTCATCATTGGGTTCCCACCAGAGATGCTGAATGCATCTCTGTTGTGCTACACCACCTGATTACAGCAGAAGGGAAGGGGGTGATTTAAAAAGTGCCTCTGTTTTATCCCCAAAAAATTTTAATGGTGAAGAACTCAGCACTATTAAAATGTAGTGAGTCAGATGTTTCTAAATGGCTTTAGTTGGCCAGATCCATCCTACAGTGAGAAGAAACGTTTGGTCAATATGTTTCTGCTTCTAGGCCTATTACATGAAGCATTCGTCAGGATCAGCTCACCACAGCAGTATACGCACGCTAAGGTATACCCTAACCTATAGTGGATTTACCCGAAATAACTCACAGTTAACACGCAGCCTTCAACAAATATTCAAAAGCATTGAATATCTGTAAAGACAAGAAAACAAGAGAAATTGCAGAGCATATAGTACATTGGGATTCTCGTGCTTAGAAATATTTTCCCGTGATTGAGCTCCTGCCATTGCTTATGTTGCTCTTCAAAGTGCAGCAATTAAAAACAATGCTAACTTGTAATGGTGAATGATTTGTGGCGGTGACATGTATTGTTTTAGTACTGCCATCACATGTTATTCTCGTAACCAAAATAGTGTGCATGTTTAATTTTAAAGCACCCGAGTATTTCCTCAGGTGTCATTTCCTGCATTAATGCACGGATAATACCGGCAGCATAAGTGTTCAAATAACATGACTAACCCCCCCATCATAAAGATGTTTGTGGATAAGGCAGCCTGTACATATATTTGAAAATGCTTAGTTTAAAATTATGGTAGAACACAAGTCTTACATGAAATAATGAGTAATGTCACTCCATGGGTCCTGGTGGCGGTGCGGAACTTCTAGTCACACTCTGTGAGGGATTACAGGAAGATAAAAACTTTTCAATCAAAATACATCCAAGCATAACGATTAAAGAGATACCTTAGTTTGTGTTATATAGAACCCACTCACTTAGCACGAGTCGACTGCCCATGTGTCACCTAAACACTCCCTTCCATCGACCCCGAAGATGTTAAGGGGTCTGTTTTAGCAGTTCATAAGGAGTATGGTTGACTGGGAAGCTCGCTCTGTGGGTAGCTCCGCACTTCGGCGTCACATGACTTCCTGGGATCACATTATCTAAGTGTTAGACGCTGTGAATGGGAAATTGGGATAATTGAGTGTATGTGGTGTGTCATGGAATTATGTGCTCCACCACCACTACAATGGAAATGTACACCCCCCCTCAGATGTCACCATTGTAAATAAAAAATCCTTACACACGTTGTCGTGTCTGCTCCGTCTTTAGTGCATGATGTACAGTCTACAATATGACCACAATGTACCAGGAGTATGGACTGTATGTAGGCAAGGAGAAGTTGAAGGCACCTAGGGAAACACAACAGAAAAACATTCACTGGTCTGTGTGTGGCATCACAGACATCACACAACACCCACCGTCAAGATAAGTCAACATGCACACGTCACAATGGGCAACAAGTGTCAACATACACATCCTGTAAATGTTCCCTAATGACCTGTCCCAGAAACATTGCCAAACACTGCTGAGTCTACAACTGGCTCCTGTTACAATTCTCACATACCCCTTCACGACAACAGTAAAATCATCAGACAATGGGTATGTTGTACATTGTCACCTACCTTCAAGTGAAGTAGCGGGTGATGAGCGGTTGACGCAGGTCAACAGCTTCCTCCTCTCCACTGTCCTCATCACTGGACATGGGTTGGTTTGCAGGCGGGAGCCTTGGGTCCCCATCATCATCCAGGAGCAGGGTAATGTACTTGCAAATGGCTAGGTTGTGGAGCATGCAGCATGCCACTACAATCTGACACACCTTCCTGGGCAAGTATGCCAGTGCACCTCCAGTCTTGTCCAGGCAGCGGAAACGTGACTTGAGCAGACCAAAAGTACGCTCCACCACATGACGTGTCTACCGCATGTGTATCATTGTAGCGGACTTCAGCGGGGGTCCTGGAATTCCGCAGTGGGCTCAGCAACCAGGGACGGTTGGGATACACAGAGTCACCTAGGAATGACAAACACAAATAGACATTGCAATGTTGCTGAGGCAGAGGGCAGCAGGTCACACACCCAGCATGCCATACGACTAGGCATACTCACCCACAATCCATGCATGCACGGGAAGCAGATTAGCCATAAGCTTGGGCACAAAGCTGTTTCGCAGGATGTAGGAGTCATGGGCTGAGCCTGGGAATCTGGCACACATGTGTGAGATGATCACATCTGCCAGGCACACCACTTGCACATTTATGATGTGGTAATGTTTGCGATTCCTGTAAATGTGTTCACTTGCCTGTGGTGGCAGAATACCGACATGGGTGCAATCAATGGCACCAACAACATGGGGGATGTGCCCCAGGGGATTGAAGTCTCCCTTCACAGCTGGCAATTTTGCACCCATGGGGAAATGGATATATCTGTCCTTGTGTGTCATCATGGCGGACAGAACATCATGCAGCACAATGCTGAACATCGGTTGTGACATCCCACCAGTGCTGGCCACTGTCTGCTGGAACGATCCAGTGGCAAAAAAATGCATGGCTGCCATCACCTTATTAGTTGGGGTGAAAGCTGTTGGATATGTCCGACGAGGCTGCAGGTGGGGCTCCAACATATCACAAAGGGTTTTTAGGGTAGCTCTATCCAGATGGAATTTCCGTATGATCGCCACATCCGCCATGATCTCCAGCACTGTCAAGTGGCAAAGCAGATTTGGCTTCCTCCTAGTGGAGATGAAAGTGGACACAAGTCAATGTAATACATCATGAGATGGGCTCAGCATCTCACGTTCTGGATGACACAACAACAACAATGACTGCCATCAAAATTGAGTTACAGACCAGGTTACATGTAGGGACACCTTCAGCTACACAAAGGGCACTCCTGTCAACTTACACAAAACAAGTACCTCAAACACCACCTTGGTAAATGTGAATGCACATAGGGATATGGCCACATTTCACATGTGCATGCCTGGGATCATAGCATTCAGCATGTGTGTAACAAATCAACCCCATTATCAAATACCCAGCTGCTGTACCTGTCACACCTTAATGCATCATTTCAACCTGGCACACATCCACAACACAATGACCACAGTTGGCGCAGAAATGATGATTGTGTGCATAAGCAGACATAAGAGACCATGCAAAAAAGTACATCATTCATTAAGATGAGCATTGCTGTGATTGTCACTGCACCTCAACACATTGAGTTGTGTACACATTGTAGAGTCTAGAACAACACTGTCCTGCCTACACAACCATCAAATTCATAAGTGACATGTGAGGGAGTACAGGCCAATCTACTAAATCACATACACAAACATGGCATGTGTAATCACCAGTGGAGTCAATGCAACATTGGCATTGTGTGCACAATGATGTGCAATTGACCATCTGGGCACTGTGCACTGTTGATGTTTGCCAGATGGCCATTGCCATTGTATGGCAACCAAATCGTGATAGCTACTGCCTGGCCCCAGCGGTGTTTCACCAGCACCCCCCATTCACACACGTGCGGTAGTGATAGCCATAGAGGCATGGGAAAATGGTGGTTGGCTTGCTCCGCCACCCAAATCGCAGTAGCTACTGCCTGGCCCCAGTGGTGTGTGACCAGCACCCTCCAGGTTGGCGTGCTCTGCCACCCAAATCGTGGTGACTACTGTCTGGCCCCAGCGGTGTGTCACCGCCATGGAGCATGCCCTAGTGCCAATGGGAACCTTGATTGCTGTGGCATGATGCAATTTTGAAAATCACGGTAGGTGTGCTCCGCCACTGTGGAGGCGGTCATTGGATGCATTTGAAAGAAGCAGACCTGGACCACCAATTGCTGCAGCTTGGCACCTTTGAAACAACCCCAGACTGCTGCCTGCGACCGCTCACCTGCTGCTGCCTCCAGGGACTGCTGCCTGAGACCCCTCACCTGCTGCTGCCTCCAGGGACTGCTGCCAGAGACCCCTCACCATCCAATTCTGCCACTGTTGTCTCATGTCCACAGTGATGGCAAGGACAGAGAAGATCCGTGCCAGTCCCTTCACAAGCGAGGAGCTGGAGGTCCTGCTGGACGAGTGTTCACACAGTACCCAAGGCTATATGGTGCCCCAAATGTCGTGGTAAGTCCTCAAGAGTGGGGTGTAGGGCAGGGGGGCACACACATAGTTGGGCTGATGCAGTATGTGCCTGAGAGTGTGAGGTTGAGTCATGCACTGCCTAACATGCTGTCTCCAGGGGAAAGGTGTGTGTACCCAATGCCACAGGTTTCCCTGCCTGCACATATATGTTTGAGTGACCTGTGTTGTGTTGTCAGCTATACAGTGACACAGAAGGTTGTTCATGCATGAGTCAGAACAGTGATTGCTTGGCTGAATAGCTGTGTGTGTCCCTGTGGTCCATCTCAGTGTGTGCCCAGATGGCCAGCACAGTGCCCGGCATCAAAGACAGATCACTAAACTTACAGAGTGTTACATCAGTCTTTTCTCATTGCATTGCAGCTATACGCCATCTCAGCACTGTAGATTGCACACAACCGGCCTTGTGATGAGGATTTTAGCTTTGTGAGTTCATATCCCTCAATGCAACATCCATGACACAGTTATCTATTCACAGGGCAGGGACATTGAGGGCTGCACAGTCTTGGACACAGTGAGTCCACCCCCAGACACAGGTTGATATGTGATGTATGTGTTGCTCAACCCGACAATGGACTGGAGATGTGGGCAGGTTACATAGGGGTTTCAGTGCTGGCATCCTGCATGAGTGTGAGATGTGCAGGGAGTGTGTTCCCCCTCACACTTGCATTTCCCATGCTGATGTACCATGTGAGATGTACTCTAGTCCCTGATAGACATATTGTTGCATTTGTGATGCGTTTTATCTTTCTGCTGTACTGATAGAATGTAGGTACATAAAACTGTGTCACTGATCATTTCCCCCTCTTGTCTCCCATGCCTGCAGCTCAAGGTACAACAGCGTAAGGCCGCGTGGAGGGCCATTGCAGCCAAGGTGCGAGCTCTGGGGGTCTCAAACTGATGGGGCACTCAATGCCACAAGAGGTGGAACAACATCAGCCGGCTGGCAAAGAACATGGCGGAGATGACCTTGGGGCCGCTTCCTCTCACTGGGCAATTGGCACGGCGCAGCATGACTCCACTATTGGGCCACATCTTTGTGGTGACTCAGCCTGAGATGGATGCACATTCCAAGGAGCATCAGCAGCAAGCCAGGGGTGAGTATTTGGGGAGGGTGACTTTGGCTGGTAGTGGCTGCATGTGTACAGAGCCTGTGCTGGCGCTGGCCTATGGGATGTTGGTAGTGTGATGCAGTGGCATGTGAGTGGCTGCTGGGCTGGGTGCTGGTGTCACGCATTTGCCCTACCTGTACTTACAATGGTAATTTTAATGCTGTGCATTTCAATTGCAGTCTGAGTTGTGCTCTTCAGGTTTCTTCTGCATTGGGGTAGTCTGGGAAATCCCATTGGGAGTGTTCCCAATCTGAGTATGCCTTCATCATTGCGTCCATTGCATGCACCAAGATTGGGGGGGCCTAGACAACTGACAACAATGTGCACCAGTCTTTGGACCCCAAAGTATGACAAGTGTTGTTGGCATGGGCTCTTCGTCATTGTGGACTGTCATGTTGTAGTCTGTGTCTGTGTTGTCCCCTTCTGTTCCATCCAGATCTGTCAGATCTCAGAGCTTGTTGTGTGTCTAGTTGAATAGAGCCAGAAGCAGGGTGTTGTGCTGTGTGGTTGTCGCATGGCTCATGATGCCTAAATTTCTGGGTTCCACGCACTGTTTGAGTCTATGTAGTGAGTTGGTACGATGTGATTTCACTGGTTGGTGTGCAACATGTAGATTTGGTCATCTTTTGTTATGCACTGCTTGCATTTGTTTGTTCTGTTGCTGCCACTGACCTGACCCTACATCTCTCTCTCTCATGTAACATCTCCAGTGGTCACGGAGGGACAGGAGACGGACACCAGTGGGGTGAAACTAGCACAACAGCTGCACAGGAGCCCAGTGACACAGTTGTGACCAGCGCCTTAGACGGGGACCGGAGTCTGCTGGAAGAATTCCAGCCTGAGAGCAAAGTACCACATCATCTGATACCACCATGGATGCATCCATGTTGGCGGACACAGGGAACAGGGACTCTGCATCATCTTCCACCACACAGCAGACAGTGCCCACCCTCCCAGCCACTGCCTCTGGTGCTGCCTGTGTCCGCCTCAGTAAGAGGGGAAGAGTGTCCTTCACTCCTGGCACCGATGCCCCTGCCCCTGTCCCCCCTGCTACCATCAGTGCTGAGTCTGTGGACCTTCTGCACCAGCTATGTGTAGGCCAGACAGCTCTCCTCAATGCATTCATTGAACATGACAAAAAATTGGCCCAGGTGGTTACTTTCATGAAGGGTATACAATCAGACGTGGGTGGGCTGCACCGGACTGTCCAGGCTTTGCCCTCTACCGTGACAGCTGCCCTTCAACAGGCACATACTCGCAGTCCAGCTCCGGTCCCTTTGTCCACTTTCTGGCAGTGACCGTGTCTGACGTGTCTGACGATAGTGACCACGGTCCACATACAACAAAGTCACGATACGGCACACAAAGCACACAGCAGCAGCAACCCTAGCAGTCACGGGCGCAGACACCATCCCCATAGAAGACCAAAGCCACCCCAGAGCGCAAAGAGAAAAGCCCGTCAGGTGACACCAGGGGCAAAAAAGCAAAGCAGCAGACCTCAGGCACATTTGCTTCAGTGGCATCCCCATCAAAGAACTCTTCTGTCCCTAAAGCATCTCACAAAGAGAAGCATACCGTTTCTGTGACCACCAAGGAGGTGGTGGATGCCAAGGGCACACCTGGAAAGGGCTCCAAGGCAGAATCACCCACCACCTCGACTCCCATTCTAAGCCTAGTGTAGCAGGGGACAGAGGGCTCTGTAGGGGTGACACCTAGTAAACAGGGGAAGGGGCAGAGACAAAGCCAGGCAACATGTACCGCTGGGTCCAGCACATCACCAGAGGGGGTGCACCTGATGCATCTTTGGAGGTGAGTGTTCCTGTTGTGTCCACACCACTTCCCATTGATCCCAAGTCAGGGAGTACATTTAGACTCCCCAAGAAGTGGAAAGGCACCCCTCCACAATCTCCCAGCCACACTGTGTCTCCTGTCTGCATGACTCCGCCTTCACATGCCACTGTACTACCTGATCTGAGGAGTCCTCTGGCTTGCCAAGCCACTGATGGCTCTACCCCAGTTGGGCCACTCTCTCCCTGGTCAAGTGCCCCAACAGTCCCAGAGACACAGCCAGTCGTCACCCTCAAAAACCTGTCTCTCACACCGGTGGGCCTGTACTGCACATTGTTACCTCCAACTGTGTTACTTACCATGTAAAGTGACAGTTGCACACATTCCCTGTGCAGCCTGACCTGGACACACCCTGCACTTCGTTTCTGCCACTGGCCTTGTTGCTCTTTGCTGTGTTCAAGTATTCCCTGTGAAACTTCTCATGGATATACTCTGCACTTACTCCTGGCCACTGGCCCTGTTGTTCTCTGCTGTTTTTCCCCTGCCTGTGCAGCTTCTAATGGACATACTATGCACTTTGCCATGCCCACTGGCCTTATTGATCACTGCAGTTTTGATACTGCTTGTGCAGCTTCTCAGGGCCATACTCTCGACTTAGCCCTGGCCACAAGCCTTGTTGTTCTCTGCTATTTTGCCCCTGCCTTTGCTGCTCCTCATGGACATACTCTGCATTTAGCCCTGGCCACTGGCCTTGTTCATCACTGCTGTTTTGCCCCTGCCTGTGCAGCATCTCATGGACATACTTTGCACTTTGCCATGCCCACTGGCCTTGTCCTTCCCTGCTGTTTTGCTCTTCCCTGTGCAGCTTCTCATGGACATAATCTGCACCCTGAACTGGCCACTAGCCTTGTTGATCACTGCTGTTTTTCCCCTGCCTGTGTAGCTTCACGTGGGCATACACTGCACTTAGCCCTGGCCACTGGCCTTGTCCTTCACTGCTGTTTTGCCCTTGCCTGTGCAGCTTCTCATGGACATACTATGCACCCTGAACTGGCCACTGGCCTTGTTGATCACTGCTGTTTTGCCCCTGCCTGTGCTGCTTCTCATGGACATACTCTGCACTTTGCTATGCCCACTGGCCTTGTCCTTCACTGCTGTTTTGCCCTTGCCTGTGCAGCTTCTCATGGACATACTCTGCACCCTGAACTGGCCACTGACCTTATTGATCACTGCTGTTTTGCCCCTGCCTGTGCAGCTTCTCATGGACATACTCCACACTTAGCCCTGGCCACTGGCCTTGTTGTTCTCTGCTGTTTTGCCCCTGCCTGTGCAGCTTGTCATGGACATACTCTGCACTTTGCCATGCCCACTGGCCTTATCCGTCACTGATGTTTTGCCCTTGCCTGTGCAGCTTCTCATGGACATACTCTGCACCCTGAACCGGCCACTGGCCTTGTTGATCACTGCTGTTTTGCCACTGCCTGTGCAGCTTCTCATGGACATACTCTGCACTTAGCCCTGGCCACTGGCCTTGTTGTTCTCTGCTGTTTTGCCCCTGCCTGTGCAGCTTCTCATGGACATACTCTGCATTGTGTGCCTTGCTCTTCTCTTTTCATGGTGCCTATCTGTGCAATATGTGAATAAAAACAGTTGCCCCTGTTGTTTATTTTGTCAGTGTCGTTACTGAATAAAGTTGTTTTTCTGTGTGTATGTAGTTTACTGTGCCACATGGTCTGTGTGGCACTTCAACATAGTCTATGTTTTGTTTCACTTACTCTATTTTTTTACAGTGGTGACTTCAGTGCTTCCTGACCCAGATACTTGTGGGGGCAATGATGTCAATTTTTAATGGTAAGCAGTTGTCATTTTCTTAATTTGTACATGTTGGCTATGTTGTACACTTGTCAGGTTGGGGTGCACTGCCAGCACAGAGTGGGATTCTATCCACAGTATTGCAGGCAGGCTGGTCAGGGGTATCATTAATGTGTATTCTTACTTTATGTGTGCCCAGTGGTGTATGTGTGTGGTCATCTTGTGATAGCCAGTCATCCTAGTCCCATGGCTTACTTTCCATGTGTGCTCTTGGATGGTCAGGAAGTGTGCAGTGTTCAGGGGGTGAGTTTGTCAGAGTGTTTATGTGTGCATGCCCCTGCATTGTCAACTACACATGTGTCACCCAGGAGTTGTATGCCTGTTGTTTTGATTGTTCAACCTGTGGATGTGGTTGTATGTACATGTGTGAGTTGTATGTTGTGCACTGTGCAGTGTGTTGGTGTGTCCTTGCAGTTCTGTCTGACTCCGACGAGTTGTTTTTGTCACTTGTGAGTATGCAGAGTGTTTGATTGGCAAGTTAGTGTTGTGTTCGTTGATCATCCATGTGTCTTGTTACTGTTTGTGGTGACTGTGCAGACCTGCTACTCCACACTGCCATTGTGGTTGTGTTTTCTCATGCCTTGCTGTCACATGGTGCCTTCTTGACTACAGTGTGGCATGTTGTGTGTGGTGTCATACCCTCCCATATCTGTGCTTCAGTTGCCTAACCATTGTGGGTATGCACTCCCTCTATTGGTGTTTGGTATACTCCTGCCATGTCCCCTACTGACATGCAGTACACTTCACTTTGACTTCAACTGTCCCCCTGGTTTACATGTGTGCGTGCCTCCCCATCACTTCATTTGTGACACTGTGCTGTGTGGTGCAGTTCTTTGGCTAGGATCAATGTGTCACTCTGGGCATTACCCCAATGGATTGCATGTGATGTTCTTGTGCTGTTTGGCAGTCACGGTTGCTCATATGCAGTTCAACTGTGTTTACTACCCAGTCCTCTGGTCAAGTTGTTTCCACCTTTGTGTCCCACACTTGTGCATCTGTTGGTGTTGTATAGGTTGTATGTGTGTTGGCTGTGGTATTGCTCCACTTCCTGGGTTTGCTGTTGTCTTTGTGCTGTGCTGATTGGTGTTGTGTCATTTGATGTTCTACCACTCATGCCTGTGTGTGGCTGGTATGTTTGGTATGCACACAATGCTTGTTGTGTAAGCAGTGCTGTATGTGTATGTTGCCTTGTCATTCCCTGGTGTGCATCCACTGATGTCCTGCTGTGTTTGCTTTGTGTTGTTTCTGCCTGTGCATCTGTTGTTTGTTTGATGTGGCTGTGTTGTT
Source organism: Lissotriton helveticus (assembly GCF_964261635.1). NCBI lineage: Eukaryota > Metazoa > Chordata > Amphibia > Caudata > Salamandridae > Lissotriton > Lissotriton helveticus. Next base: position 50,896,377 of record NC_136063.1, read on the forward strand.
CTGTGATGGTGCACTTCTTGTGTGTGTTGTGGTATGTTGTTTGTGCATTGTTCCTGAGTGGTGAGGTTGTGCACTCCTGTTGTGTCTGGGCTCCCATTGCCTTTCTACAGTTTAGCTTCACAGGCATGTCTGTTCTTGTTGTGGTACTGTGTGTGTTTCTGTTGGGTTATGTGTTTGTCTGTTGTTTTTGTGCAGATATTTGTTCTTGCATCCCAGTGTATGTGTGTTGTTTGTGGCTACCTCCCAGATGTGTGATTGTTTGTGTGTGCATAGACTGGCAAGTATTGCCATACTTTAGTGCGTTTGACACTGGTGTTGTGTGCTGCTGGTCTGAGGGGGTATGTGTGTACATTCCTACTGGTGTTTGGCAGTCATGGAATGTGTCAATAGGCCCTGAGTGTTGTGCTGCTGGTGTCCTCCTGTGAAGTAGTTGTATACACATGTGGCTGTTCACAGTTTGACTTCAGGGCCTTCCTTTAATCCTTGTGCCTGTACATGGTTTGCCTTGCTGTCTCCCTGTGTTGTTGCACTGTGACGTCTGTGGTTTGACTTCACTGACTGTACCAGCCATGTGTGGTTTGATGGTCTGAGGGTGTTGTTCTATGTTACTTGTCTTGCATGTGATGTACACATGCTTGTTGTGTGTCTCCATGACCTTCCATTTGTATGCAGCCCACTTTGGCTTTCCTATTTGTTGTGCTCCATTGCTGTTTGCATGTGGGGTGAGTATGTGTCTGTGTGTCAGTCTGTGGTATGTATGTGTGACTATACAGGCTGTTTGTCCATATGGATGTTTGTTCCTTGTATGTGTTCATTTGGTGCTTGTACTCATTTTTGTTTCCCTGAGCATGGTGTTGTTGTGGTGTGTGTGTTTCCCCGGCCCTGTGCTACTGGGCTGTGTGTTGTATGTTCCTGTGCAGCAACTCCTGCAGTGGCTGTCTCCCTGGTTGTTTGTTGTGTGGTGCAGTGTGTGGATTGACCTGGCTTGTTGTTGTGCATGGGGGTGCACAGGAGGGGCATTCATGGGGTGTGTTAATGTGTGGTGGGAGGAGGTGTGGCCCTGTGGTCTTTGTGCCTTGCCCATGCCTGGCTCTGGCCCTGCCTTCTGCATTGTGTGTATTCCCTTGTGTTCACCGCTGAGGTGAGGTGACCTGGACATTGCTGCATGATTGTGGAAGATGTGTGTCAAGGATGCAGAGGGGTGACTCGGTGGCAGGAGGGTCATGTGTTGGTGCCATTGTGGATGTGTTCCTGTCCCCAGCAGGGTGTCTGATGTGGATTTGGACCCTGTGTCAGCCCATGTGTTGTGTGTTGTGTTTGTGGTATTGCGTACTTGCGGTGTCGTCCACAGAGGTCCATGAGTTGCTGATGATGTATCAAGTACAGCACCGGAAAAACGTGTAGGGCTGGAACCATGGCGGTCGTGACCGGATGGTGTGGACCGGGACTCTGGTTTCGTGCTCCGCTGTAGAGCTTCCACCACCTCTGTTTGGGCAGTTTCTCCGCTGTGGTGCGTCTGCTTGTTTTGGGCATCCTAATTTGTGGAGCGGGGCGGACATCATTCCGCACGTCGGTGAGTCTCCATTGGCTCTCACCGCCGCGGTGGCGGGTGCACTTTGATGGCGGTGTGCGTCGCACTGCGGCGGATGGGAAATCGTCTATGTTTGGCCATACCAATATGGCAGACGTGAGTACCTCTGCTCTCGGGAGGAAAAATACAATTTTTCGCACTGCCAGCACCGCGGTGGGGCCACCGCCCTAAGTGTTTATAATTAGTGTTTTGATCATTATTTGCGCTAATTGATATTACATTTTGAAAATTATGTTTAAAAGCAAATAGTTTATATATTAGTTGTCTATATTGTACCAGATATAAATAAGAGTGCACATTTTGTCAAATGTATTTGTGATAAATAATAGAGTTAATGTACAATTTTTTTTCCCACGGTTCATTGATTTTGCTACATTGAAATCACTGTGTAAGGTGAAGTTAAGAGGAATCTGAGAACAGCAAAAAAGGGAAACTGCGAATGTTATGTAATTGCAAATGTATGCATTATTATTTCTCTAATATATTATCATTAAATAACAGTTTTTTCTTTTTCTTCTTTGTAGTAGCTACTGTTGAAGTTTGAAAACAGTTTAAATGTGGTTTAGGATAATAATACTCTAAAATAGTTTTATTGAGTGTTGTGTCTAAATAACTTGAAAGGTAAGAATACATAATATAAAATGCATGATAACCTGGAAAAATTGTAAAAATCTAATTATATGTTATTTGTTTCTAATATACATAATGTTCATCCTTTAGACTTTTTGTATCATCATATCTCTGAGGAGCTTTACCATAATTACTTTTTACAAAAGTGCATAGACCTATAAAAGTGCTTTTTTGCTCCTCATTATACAGGGCAGGTGTTTATTGCACTCTCCATCCAAGGACTTTTCAGATGCATTCATTGATGATGATGTTGAAGTTATCAGATGCACAACATGTGTCAGAATACAGGTAGAAGCATACACATACTAGAATATGTCTGTTTCACATCACATGTTTTTTAAATTTGCGTACAAGAAGATGTATATATTACTTTCTCCTCCTTCTACAGGACAGGTGGGTATTAAAAATGCTTTTTATTATATTTGAACATTTGACAGTTTTGAAGTATGATGTATCTTCCCATTTTAAAAATGTTTTTATTGAGTGTAACAAAAAACATGGCAAACATAATAATCAGGATACATAAACACAAAAACTCTCCCATCTCATATTATAAATAGTCTATAAATAGAACAAGTTACATAATCCATTTGCACACAATAAAAAAGACATACAAGAAAAAAAGAGAACTGTATACTATTATGTCTCATTTTTGAACTATAGACTGATAAATACACTTCATCCCTAATTTTCCTTAATATCAAATACCAACATTCTAGATAGCAGCCTAGTAATACCATGTGCCCCCTTTACATCTCATCATGTGGATACATAATCATAGCATAAGTTTCCCATATCATCCCGAACCGCTGTACTGCCCCTATCCTCTTCACGTAGGCCTCTTCTAACTCGTGTGTCCTTTCCAGCTTAAGTAGTCACTGAGCCAATATAGGGACTTTTGGAGATTTCCAATTCTGTAATATTAGTGATCTTGCTACTGCTATAACTATGAAAGCAAAAGATTGTCTACATAAAGAAAGCTGACCCTGGAAGGATGTCTATTGACAACCATTTGCTAACAAAGTTGAACACCTCCTTCCAAAGGCAGTGTAGTTTCAGACAAGTAAATGATATATGTGTCCAGTCTCCCGCCTCTGACAGATTACATCTAAAACAGACATTTGGTGTCATAGGAAACCATTTATGGAGCTTGGAAGGAGTGTAATAGGCCACTCATCTAGAGAAAACAGACATTCTTTAATAATTTGCTGTCCTAAAAGCCCTGTGGCCAATCTCACAGATTTGTCACCATTCCTGGATACTGAACCATCAATTGGTTTCCTGCGCAATTCCAAGGAGCATTAAGGTTCTTATTCATCTCCTGGTGTAATAACCTATACTAGTTACTTACACCAGTTACATTAATCTCGAATGCTAGCTTCAAAATCAATCTAGCTCTCTCACTAATGTCTCTATAGTTAATCCATAAAAACAAGTAATCTGCCTAAAGCTTAGCCAGAGATCTCCTCTCAGAAATTAAAATTGGCTTACAAAAGTAAGTTTGCATCATCAAGTTTGCAGCGTTGTAAAAGTCACCAAGCTTAGAAAACCCCAGAGTGATATAGGGCTGTACCCCCATTTGGTAGAGCTCAAAGCACCATAGCCCACAGTCATATAGAGAGGAATTTGCTTTGCATAGTGGAATACTATACTTTATATTAATCACTGCATACAGGCTGAAAAATATACTAACAACCTTGAATCTTGTCTTTTTTGGTACTTTTACAGCACAGAAGAATGCTGGCAGCTTAATTGCACTCTCCATTAACATACAATCAAATAAAACATTATCAAACCTTGAAATGGGAACCAATAGCTGAGTTGGTAAACTGAGTAATGCAGCTTGATAATAAGTGGCTGAATGGGGTCCTGCAAGGCCCCCCTGATCTATATCCAAGTGTCCAATGGATAACTTGATCTTTGGTTTTCTCTTAGCCCAGATAACCTCCTGTATCACTTTGTCTACTTCATTAAAATATGAGATTGGAATCTTTAAAGGAAGATTTAAAAACAAAAATAACAACAAGGGAAGGAACAACATTTTTGTCAAAGAGACTTGCCCTATTATCGACAAGGGTAAAAGTGCCCATCTTCTAACACTTTTTATCTTCTCAAGTATCCTAACATAGTTTAAATGAAACTGTTGCAGAACGTCCACTGTCACATACAATCCCAGATATCTAATGGGTCGGTGAGGAAATAATTGTAGTCCTTCAGGCATCTCTATTCCTGATGCATTAAATAGGAGAAGCTCCGTTTTAGACTGATTAACCCTGTAACCCCCTAATTCTGTAAATGCCTGAATTTCTCTGAGCGCTCTCTGGATATTTGATTTCTCCGGATTCAGGTAGAGGGTCAAATCATTGGCAAAGAGCTTCATTTATGCCATTCCTACCAAGGGAGCTTGAATTGGTACATTTGAGCGAATTTTAATTGACAGTGGTCCAATAAAGAGTGAAAGTAAAAGGAGGGGGAAGGGGGCAGCCCTGCCTAGAACGCCGCCTTATCACCACTTCTCCCGCCTATTCAGAATGCATAATTATTATTGTGGAGGCTCCCTTATATATTCTCTCTAGCATCTCGAATAAATGGTGTTGAAAGCCAAACTTGCCCAAAATAAAAAAAGAGGGCCTGCCAATCCACCAGGTCGAATCCCTTTTTCTGTTTCCATCAGTAAGATGGCCGCAGCATCTTTTCTAGCAGAAAAGTAGTCAATAGCCTGAATCAGATAAACAGTATTCGCAGCCATATCTTCCAGGCAGGAACCCAGTTTGGTCTGCATATACCAAGTGTTGTGCACAGCCCATCATTCTATTTGCCCAAATTTTCATGAAGAGCTTATAGTCTACATTTAGTAGTCTTATTGGGCGATAAGATCTTGGGGATTTTTTTTTATTTCTCATGTACAACAACTGGTTCATTGGCAGAACAGTTTTTGCAATTTCAGCACTATTTTTGCAAGTTTGCACTTTTTGCCCCTTTAGGTAAGGAGGGTATATTGTATTGAGTTACTGCCCTCCTGGTGCAAAAGGATTCTGTAGAGGACTTTTTCTCTGCCTTGTGGACAATGTAATGTATTTGATATACTGTGCTTTTTTTTGGAAGAAGTTTTCAAAAAGTTGAGAAATTGCATTTTTGCACTGACAAATTCTGCATGTTGCACTTTTGCAGTAGGTTTATAGCTGGAAAAACGTTACTATTGTACTAATGCACTTTGCACAATTGCACTTTACCTTCCCCCTGTTCTTCTTTGGAGGGTGGGAAAAAAGAGGGGAAAGAGGGTAGAAAGTGGAAGGGAAAGGGAAAAAAGGAAGGAGAAGAAAGAAAAGGAAAGAAAGGGAAGGAGGAAGGGAAAAGAAGAAGAGAAAAGGAGAGGAAAAGAAGGGAAAGGATGAGGAAAGGAAAGAAGAAGAAGGAAAAAAGGTGGGATGATAAAAACTCTTGTGCTATTTCACTCTGATAAACCCCGTCTCCCCTTTTTCTGGGGGGGGGGGGGGAGATATTGGACTATTGGATCATTGAAACATCAAAGTGCTCCTATATTGTTATATTGCAGTACTGTGTTTTATGCCTTGAAAGACTCACACTTTTGCACTACTGTACATTTGCACTTTGGTGCTATCGCACTCTTGCACTTTACCCCATTCCCCTGTTTAGGCGTGAGGGGGTGTATAGGGGGATATATCTCCTTTCAAATGGGGGATTCAAAGGGGTTCCGGGTTATGTATAGTGATTGGAGTTAAAAGCCAAGTCTTATTTCAGTTTGAAGCTCCACCAACGCCTCCTTAGGGCGGCATTGGATATTGCATAAATACGGTTCTGTTTGAAGCACTTTATACTAGGAATAGCCCAGGGTAAGTACTATAATGGGGTTGCCCAGTGGGGGATGGGGGGTGACATGCCCCCGGGTGCCAAGTCAAGGCACTTTTAGTTTTGAGGGAGGCTCTGTATGTGAAGGAAGGGATACCTCACTCCGTAGACTGTTTCTGGGGGTGGGGATGGGGTATGTACATAAAGAAAAATGAATGTATAGGTAGTGGTCAAACTTTGGATAAAGATTGTATTGGCAATATGGTTAAATTGGGAGGCCAATCTGAAATTGGCAGGGTTTTTGTCATCAAGGGTTTATATCAGTTTTCCCAAAAAAATCATATATCTGGAAAATAGACAGATGAGAGAATTTAGCAGACTCTTTTTAGAAGGTAATAATTTGATTGAGGAATGGCACAATTGCTGAAGGTAGTTTCATGTAATGTGAACGGACTGTTAAACGTACAAAAAAGAGATGTAACGCTGTCTCTGCTCTGTGACTCATAACCAAGCTCCTTATGCACTTTGCTATCTGCCGTTTTCTCAGATCCCCGTGCCTCACCAGCTCCTCACCACACCCTGCTGATGTTCATAATCGTTAATCAGTCTCCACAGCTATCCGCAGGTATTTTGTGGCTGGAGCTACAGCCCTCTGTAGCCGAGCCGAGCAGCCGCCTGGCACTCCGAAGTTATTTGTTTAATTTATTTTTCCCACGTGTACCACCAACAGCCGCTGCAAGACCACAATTCACTGACGTCTCCGCTGCCCCAGGGTAAAAAATGCACAGCTCCTCTGCTGCGCCGATGAAAGAACACCCTCTCAGCGAGCCTTAGCCTCAGGGCACATCCAGGAAGCTCGAGTGGAAGAGAAAGGGGACGAGCGACATGCCTTAGCACCAGCAGGACATCGGGCAACCCTGCCAGTACCCTCCATATATCTTCTCATTTGAAGAAGTATTTTAAGATATATTATAGAGCTAATAGGCTTAAGTTTTAAAGGATAGAATCCACTGTATAAGGCATATCCTATGCACTCATTCAATCATTCAAACATTATCTTTGCACTCATTCATTCACTGAGGCACTATGCAATCACCCATCCAATCACCCAGATATTACTCATAGACTAATTCAATCACCCAGACACTACTCCTGCACTGTTCCAATCACACAGGCAGCACCCATAAGCTTAGCCATTCGCCCAGGCATTACCCATGTACTCCTCTATTCACGCAGGCACTACCTATGCACTCATCGAATTACTCAGGGACTACCCATGCAGTCATGCAACCAAACAGGCACTATGCATGCACTCATCCAACCACCCAGGGACCACCCATACACACATTCATTATCCCAGCTACTTTCCATGCGCTCATGGACTCACTCAGACACTGCTCTTGCACTCACCCATTCAATCATGCACTACCCATGCACTCATCCATTTACTCAAGCACTGTGTCATCTACTCATACAGTCATCATGGCACTACCCATGCACTCATCCAATCACCCAGGCACTACCCATACATTCATATATCCAGGTATTACCCATGTATTCATGGAATACTCAGACACTACTTTTCCACTCACTCAATGAGCCAGGCACTACCCTTGCACTAATCCATTCACTCAGGAACTACCCATGTACTCATCCAATCACTCAGGCACTATGCTTGCACTCAACCATTCATTTAGTAACTACCCATTCACTCATGCATTACCTCAGGCTGTACTCATGCACTCATACAATCACTCAGGCACTACCCATGCACTCATCCAATCACTCAGGCACTATCCTTCAACTCAAACATTCACTCAATCAGAACCCATGATTGAAAAGTATCATGATATTTCTGAGGAGCATTATCATACTTATCTTTACAAAAGTGCATAGACCAATAAAAGTGCTTTTATGCAAGTTATTTACTCCTCATTATACAGGGTAGGTGTATATTGAACTCTCCATCCAAGGACCTTTCAGATGCATCCATTGATAACAGATGTCTGCTTCTGTGACTGAATGCTCCAGTATAACTGATGATAATATTTGTGGATCTGTATGATAAACTACCTCTTTATGATGTTAGAGTTAAAAGTTGCACAACACTTGTTAGAATACATGTAGAAGCCTACGCATACTAGAATATGTCTGCTTCACACCACATGTTTTTGAAATTTGCAAACAAGAAGATATATGTATTACTTTCTCCTCCTTCTACAGGAAGTTGGGTATTGAAAGTGTTTTTTACTTTATTTGAAAATGTGACTGTTTTGAAGTATGATGTATCTTCTCATTTGAAGAAGTATTTTAAGATATATTATCGAGCTAATAGACCTAAGTTTTAAAGGATGGAATCCACTGTATACTGCACAACCCATACCTCTTTCAATTATTCAAACATTTATCCTTGCACTCATTCATTCATTCAGGCACTGTGCATACACCCATATTTTACTCAAAAACTCATTCAATCACCCAGACACTACTCTTGCACTGTTCCTATCACCCAGCCATTCACAAAGGCATTACCCATATACTCCTATATTCACACAGGCACTACCTATGCACTCATGGAATTACCCAGGGACTACCCATGCAGTCATGCAACCAAACAAGCACTATGCATGTACTCACCCAATCACATATACATTGCCTCTAAAATACAGACTACCATTCTCGAAACCATAGACACACCAATACCAGTTAGTACATACCTACTCACTGATTCATAGGTCTACACATACATCCACTCACTCATCCATACAGTCACTCATACATACAGTCACTCATCAATACAGCCACTGACATATGCACTCATACCCATACAGGCACCCACATACCCCCACTCACCCATTGAGTTACTCACACATCTAGTCAATCACCCAAAGAGTCAATCACACTGCCTTTTACTCAACTATACAGTTATACACACACTACCTCACGTATTCATACAGATACTAAGACATACTTACTCTCTTATACAGTCACTAAGTACACACTCATCCATGTGGTCACGCTCTCAATCAATCACGCTCACATACACTCACTTATATACTCCAACACTCACATATACTGCCTTTCACATATGTTGTTACTCACACATATACCACTGGAAGATCCATTCACTCAATGACAGAGCCATATGCACACTCACAGCCCCTCGCACACACACTCTCGAAGACAAATAGCCAGTGAATCACCCACCCACACATCCATGCAGGGAGTCACACACCACCCACACAGACACTCAGGCACCCATACCGATACTCAGTCAACAAATCTTTAACCTACATAAACACTCATGTAGCTACTTACCAAGTCATGCATACACTTACACACCAACTGAGAGACTGATTCAGACATTCACACAGATAGTCACTCACCCATGTATTCAGTTAGACACAAGTATTCACTCACTTAAACAGTCAGTCTCGTACCTGCTAAATCCTCCATCCAGACACTTATACACCGACTCGTTCTTCAATACACCTTGGCATAAATATAATACATATTTACAGTAAAACACATTCACTGGAGGATGTCATCAGTGATGCCATTTGAGATGTCATCAGTGATGTCGTCAGTGATGTCACTGACCATGTCAATAATGATGTAATATGTGATGTCATCAGCAGTGCATTGCAGGGGCGCAACTTATAGTACGCTGAACTAACTATAACTGGTAAATTTCTATGGTTTTGTACAAGAGATATGTCCAACTAACTATAACGTCCCTGAAACCTATGTTTTTTTCAATGAATTTCTAAGGTTTTTTTAAATGCTAATTTCTAACTATAACGTGCCTGAAATCTATGGTTTTTTCATTGAATTTCAAAGGTTTTTTAAATGCTAATTCTGATTTATAATGTTCATTAAACCTATGTTTTTTCAGTCATTTTGAATTTTATTTGTGGTATTTTGTAACTATAATATCCTAAAAATAGTTTTTGTAATTTTCTTTTTATTAAAGTATATAAAGTCTTCTTTTTTATTAAATACTAACATGTATATATTTTTTTAAAAGAGGAGTCAGGCACCCATTGTGTACACATATCATGGTGGGTGCACAGATTCAAAGCGCCATATTGGTGAAGTCATGTCAGCCAGTCCACTCCGCTTACGCTTACAGGGAAGGAACGACAACGCTACATGTCCCAGGTCTTCCCTATAGAGATCTACTGATCACAGGTCTAGTTGTCAGTATGCCACAGCCACTTCCTCATGGCTGGTTCCCACCCACACCACACCCATGCAGCAAAGGCATCACAGGACATGTCACCCTGCCAATAAAAAGGGCCGGGCGCACATGCTGGAGGCCATTTCCGTTCTCTCCCATGACTTGAGTTCCACTGAGTTATTGCCACCAGAGCTGAGCCCGGTCTACAGTCTGTGATGATGCGTAGGCCTCAATACACCATCCTGGCAATGAAGACCCAATTTGAATTGTTAGCTCAGCTCAGCCGTGCGTACGCCACACAGACATGAGTCCTCCGTGCGGTGCAGCAGGATGAGCTGGGGGCCTGTGCCGCGGAATCCAGCAACGGCTGAGGAGGTTGCTCCGGCAAGTGGTGTGCCCTCTTGGAGACACGCCGGTGGCGGCAGGTGAGCATTGAGGTCTTGGTGAGCAGGGTCAGGCAGTCAATGCTGGGCGGCGGACTGGTCTGGGGACTAGGGCTATGATGCTTGCGAAAGATGTAGGAATCATGCACACTTCCTGAGAAGTTTGCAACAACATTAGTGTACAGGCCCCGGTGGTCCAGTTCGTCTGTACATAGTTAGAATGATTGTGGTTTCTGTTGAGGTGATTGTGTACAGTGTCGACAGCGGGCACAAGTAGTACATGTGTGCAGTCAATTGCCCCCCAACATGTACAGGAAGCCTGCTATAGCGTAGTTACTTTGCTTGGTCTTCAGCTGTTCCTGTGCAGTGTGCATGAAGTAAAGACGCAGGTGTATCAAGCTGAAACAAACCGTGATACTTACAGTTATGATAAATCCTCCATAATGAGACCGTAACAGAAGTTTGTGTGGTTGTAACATTCCTTTTCTTTCCGATGAAGTTTACAACCACACAAACTTCTGTTAAGGTTATTTTGTGCAGGATTGATCATACCTGTAAGCATTCCAGTTTGTCGAAGTGCAATACATTGTATCATATTTTGTTTGTGACCATACTAATGCTTGACCATTCCCACCATTTATCCAACAGGTTTCTGAATGTGGAGTATGGGGATTTCCAGAACGATCTGCAGTTATTTGGATCCACTTGTTGTTTGATGTTTTTGTGTTGTCAATTTATGTTTTTGTAATAAAGTTCTGTTTTTCCACCACTATTGACTACTGGACTGTATGACCTGTCACACCACATTTCAGTGACTACAATCTTGGATCTGGAGCACAGAGGCGTCAAGCAATGACTGGGGTTGGGGTTAGTTGTGCTGGAATACTACGAATTGGGATGAGCGGTTGGTAAGGATACAGGGGCCCTACGTTGCTTTTGTGGACATGCATCCAAGACGTGTGAGGAAATTTAATGGGGCTGCCTGTGAGACTCCTCCGACTCTGGCAGTTGTTAGTTAGAACATACCAGAGGGAAACAGGTGCAGCACAGCCAGCAAATTTGTCTGCAGAAGTATATTGATTGTCTGCTGTGTCAATACCGTCAGCCTGTGGGCAATGTGGCAGTGTACACCAACTTGAGAATGGGGCGATAATTTTTTCACCACTTTTGCTGCGCTAAAGTGATGATAACTCAGCGATAAGTCCCCACTGTTGGGTTATAGGGTGACTCTAAAATGAGCCCTTGTGTTTTTTAGGACTTCGTTGTAGCCACATGCAAATCAAAAGAAAAAAAGATAAAAAAACAAGAAAACAAGAAAAGTGGGCAGGGTACAAACACCCTGACCCCCTAGTCCTACTCAGGGGATCCTACAAAAACCCTCAAGGTAAAAAATTGTATATATATATATATTTTTTTTTTTTAAACGCCTGCTGCCCGAATCTGGACAAAAAAACAAAAAACAATGGGGCGTATTGTCAAGGTCTTATCACTGAGTTATCAGCCCTTTAGTGCAGCAAAAGTGGCGAATGAATTATCATCCAATACTCAACCAGGTGCAAACTGCAGATATTGCCAGTTTTCCTGCGTTAGCTTTCGCAAAAAAACATTGCCATGGATGAGAGCGACAACTAACGCTAATGATATGCAGAGTAGGATTTCAGGTGCAAAAAATCACAAAAAAACCACTACCCGATATTTTCAACGACCAGCCAAATCTGCGATACAATCCAAAAACAGGCGATAAGCCGCGTTAACAGTAGAAGTTTAACATCTGCCTTTTACTGGTGTAAAGCAGGACGACTACTTGCAGTATGAAAGGGAGCCTAGCCCAGAGCCACATCTGAAGGCCAACACATGTCATTGAGCCCCCCCACTACCACGGAGGCAGCGAAGAACAGGACAGCAGACCTTCTGAAAATGGCATGGCCCCTCAGCCACAAACTAACTGAATGTTGGGAGAGGTGGGAACTAAGTATGTGTGAAAGAAGCAAGTCACCCATGAATAAGAATGCACACAATGCCAAGTGAAGCGATGATGTGCTGGACAGACGTCACTATGCAGAGCACAGACCTCTCCATGTGTACATATACTGCTGGTGCTTGTAGTGTTGTGCACGCAGCAATGTTATCTCAGGCAGTGGGGAGATCTCGGTCATGTAGCTGTCTTGCCCCCCCTGAAAGCTGAAGCGGAGTGGGCTGGTCCAACGTATGCCACTCCAGCATAGGAGTGTGAATACTAGGCGGGGTTCTGGGCATGGTTCACTTCTGGAAAGCCCAATGTGTCTGCCAGAGTGTAGGCTCTTACCCTGACACCTCAGGCCGCCGCTATGACTGCCGGCCTCCTCCACACAGGCCCCCTGGGAACCCAGCGGCACAGCACCGCAGAGTTATGTCTGTACAGACTACTGCCTTTGACGTACACTGTGGACAGAAGGGCTCACAATTCAGATTGAGTCACGATTACAGATGACTCTGTCCAGTAGGCAACAGAAATTGCTACCATTGCAACCCTCCCGGACCACGCATCGTTGCTGGCTGTGCACACGCTGAGTGCTTCAGGTGCCACTAACTCACTGCACCATAAGTGATCGCCAGGTAGCCTTATTAAGGCAGAATTGAGTAGGCAAAAGACATTGCTACCAGTGTGCCCCGCCCGGACCACGCATCATCGCAGGCTGCAAACATTCTGAATGCTTCTGATGCCAATTACTGTGCAGCTGAACTCAATGCCACTTGGTGGTGGGCCCTTCTGACCACTGCCTCTGGCCTACACTGTGGACAGCAAGGATCAGAATTCACTTCGAGTCGCGATTACAGATGACGCAGTCCATTAGGCAACAGACATTGCTCCCAGTGTGGCCTGTACAGACCACGCATCATTTCAGGCTGCTCACACGCTGAGTGCTTCAGGTGCTACTAACTCTATGCAGCTCAAGTCACGTTCATGTGGCCTTATTAAAGGCAGAATTCTTTAGACAAAAGACATTGCTACCAGTGTGACCCACCCGCACCACGCATCATCGCAGGCTGTGCACACGCTCAGTGCTTCTGATGCCACTAACTCAGCACACCATAATTCAGCTTCACGTGGCCTTATTAAGGCAGAATTCATTAAACAAAAGACATTGCTCCCAGTGCGGCCCGCCCAAACCATGCATCATCACTGGCTGCGTACACGTTTCAGGTACCACTGTGCAACTCAAGTCAATGCCACATGGCTGTGGGCCCTTGCTGACCACTGCCTCCGGCCTACACTACGGTCATCAGTCCTCACAATTCAAACTGATTCTTGATTCATTAATTGCAGAGTCTAGCAGGAAACAGACATTGCTCCCAGTGCGTTCCACCCAGACGCTGCATCATCGCTGGCTGGGCACATGCAGCTCAACTCAATGCAATGTGTCAAGAATTCATCTGTGGCAACATAATTTGTGTTATAATTGGTACGATTATATGTGTAGAATTGGAGTAGTGTTCATTAGAAACCTTGTTAAAGAATAGAATGATTTGGTTTTAGCAAGGCTTGTTGTTTTTTCAGTATATTTCAATGCTTGTTGGTTTTCAAGGTACAATCTTCAGGTACGTTAAACATAAGCTTCAAGCACACGTTTCCAACTGCATGTAAGCTGCACGTGTCTTGCAAAACCAACACCCTGCTCTCAGGCTATAAAAGCTTCCCCGCTCCCTGTGAAAACGCTTCGCTTCGTCGCATCAGCGCCTCAGCGAGAGTTCCTGAACTTCCCTCCTGACTTTGCCTGCCCCTCCCGAGTTTAGTGAAGATCCTGTCTGGCTTCCGCCCTGTTCTCCCGGCTTCCAGTATCCCCTCCCTTAACCCTTACCTGTTCTGAGATAGCTGCAGAAGTCTTCGGCGTTCGTTTGGTTTCCAGTTTCCTGGTCAGCGGATTCCAGCTTCCTGGTCAGCCTCTTCATCTGCAAAGCTTGCAGCATCGGCTTCGGAATCAGCTTCCTCCCAGCAACATCCGGTGATCATTCTGAAATAACAAAGTAAGATCGTTACAAGTACCTTAGCAACGTAGACTTAAACAAACAAACCTTGGTAACTACAGCAAGTAATTTTTTGTTTCAACTATTTTAAGAATATTTAACAGTGACTTTTGATCGTATTTGTTGAGCGCTTTAGAGGAACTTTGAGAAGGACAATTCAAAACTCAAAAAAGCTTTGGCAAAGACAAATCGGAGTAAAAGCAGTGACAGGAAACTGCAATTTTCTTGTTACAGAAAAAACTTAGAGACAACCACTGGCAAAAGTAAATGCTGATGTTCATTTAATATGAGAATTCCTTAATGTTCAATATTTGGGATTGTATTTAAAAAGGCTACTGTGACTGAATATACACTTGCTCTAGTTAGATGCTTGCATATTCTTTTTTTTTCTTCTTTTCATTTTACAAACACAGAATCCCTTCTAAAAGATTTCATCTTGCATTGACAAGGTAAGATGCGTGTGATAATGTTGCATTACTAACTAATCACTAATCATTAACCTAAGTTATGTTACTCCAGTCCAGTACTGATTAGAATTGATGATGTTTTGCTTTTGTTTAAAGGTTTAAAGCATTAGAAAACACCTGTCAATTGTAGGAAGTGTCTGAAAGGGCCATTTCTTGAATGGCACGTGCCAAATGAATCTCTGATATTTGTTGTTATTTAAATGGAATGAAACGACGTATTGAATGTGATTTTTATGCAATTCAGCGACAACTTAAGAGTCCAAAAGAAGAGGCCCTGAACACTTCAAGAGAGAGAACTTCGCTGCCATCTCTAGAAGAGATCCAGTGTGTGCATTGTTTTCTCTGTCCACTTCCCCTTCCCCTTGGTGATTAGTCATTTGGTTAAGAGTATCTAAAATCTTGCTAAGTGATTAGTCCACAAGGGAGTTGGGAGCTTGCTTCGCCAAGAAGGAAACAACAGGAACCTCGAGAGCATCGCCTTGACAGAAAGCGAAGCTTAAAAGCACATTCCCTTGTTTCCTCTTGGTGATGCAACTACGTTTAGGGATTAGTCGATATGGAGGAAGATCAGTTAACTCAGGTATTACAGAATATGACTGAAGAGATGCAGGAATTGCGTCAGGAAAATCAATCACTCAGACAAGAATTAGATAAAACTAAAGCAGGATTTACAACATGGCGAGAGTCAGTAGATGATAGACGTCCCTTATTGGACCCCCCTAAATTTGGCGTTTCTAATTTCACTCCTCAGACCACTTCAGGACAGAGTTCAAACCAACCAGTACAGGTCACTGTTGTAACCCCTCATCCTATTACCCTAGCCAATCCAGAAAGGTTCACAGGAGATTCCAATCGTTACAATACTTTCATGAGTCAGTGTCAGTTGCACTTTATGTGCAAACCACAAATCTTTAACACTGATTCTTCAAAGGTAGCTTTCATTATATCATATCTAGGTGGAGTAGCGGAAAATTGGGCCATGCCTCTTGTGGATGCGGATGATCCTGTGATACATAACCTGAGAAATTTTAAAACTGCAATGTCCAGTCTTTTTGCCAAGCATGTATTTTTACAGGCTTCAGATAATGAGCTCCTTAATCTCCGGCAAGGTTCAAAAGACTTGATTACTTATGTCACTAGTTTTAACAGATTGCTGGCCGAAACCAGGTGGCCTGAAGAAAAGTTGTTGTTTTACAGAGGCCTTAGTGATAACCTAAAAGATTATTTGGCCCACATTGTAGATCTACCTAATGACTTTTCTGATTTCCAAAATTTGGAAGTTAAATTAGATCACAGATTAGGCGAGAGAAAAAACGAAAGACCAAAAGCTGACGTCAGACAATTACATTTCAAATTAGAGCGCAGAGAAGTTGAGGATAAAAATGCACAAGTTGAGCCTATGCAAATAGGAGGAATTAAGGGTCCTCTTACTCAAGAGGAAAAAGATCGGAGGTGAAAAGGAAACTTATGTTTATATTGCGGCAAATCAGGGCATTTCGCTAAAGACTGTCCTGTTAAACCAGTTAAGAAGAAAGTTATGGTAATTGCATCTGAATCTTCTCAGTTCTCGGAAAACTAACCATCTCGGGGAACAAAGAGATCGACTCCTCGGGAGGTTCAAGTTTAATGATCTCACAATATGCAACCAGTGTGACTAATCATATACCTAGGCATTTCACCGTAAGAATCATTTTGATTCTGCCTCATCAACAAAAACACAGCATCCCCATTCTTATTGACTCTGGAGCAACTGGGAATTTTTTTGATTTAAATTTAGCTCGGAAATTAAACTTGACTCAAGTCCCCAAGAAAGAACCTGAGCCTGTGAGAGCTGTAGATGGTTCAGCGCTTTCTTCAGGACTAATTCGGTTTCATACTACGCCCTTGATCCTGGTGACAGACAATGGTCATACTGAATTAACCACTTTTGACCTTATTGATGCTCCTACCTTTGGAGTGATTTTGGGAATCCCTTATCTTGAACTGCACAACCCTAAAATCGACTGGGTCAAGCGTACGGTAACATTAGATTCTTCTTATTGCAAACTTCATTGTTACCAGGAAACGAAACATCCTGTAATGCCTTTATATTGTGCTACGTCTCATTGTGGACATGAGTCAATACCCATGGAATATTTAGATTTTGCTGATGTATTCGATCCCGTCAAAGCTACTAAATTACCCCCACACAGTGTTAGGGTTAGCCCTCTTTCTATGACCATGTAAGCTGAATCACATGACCTACCTGGCTTGGGGATAAATGTTGTGTACGCCCCTGCGTCCTTGCTTGGTTTCGATCTGGCGTTGGGAGTTACCTCCAGGTCTGGTTCCCGTTGAAGCAGTTGCCTTGCTCCCCATCACTCACGTGTTCGTGAGTCTCGATCTTTCCTTCCATTGGAGTACTTCCGTTTCTGTCCCTACCCCCCTTCCTTCACTTCCCTTTCATTGATTTGGGTCCGAGTTTGGTCCTTGCTCATTCCGTGTGCTCTCTGGTGCTGGACTTGGTGGGGTTATCGGGGCTCCGATACCCTTTTGGATACTCCCCTGGGATCCCGGGGAGTAGCAGCAGATGGCTTACCTTGGATCACCGTGCAGCAAAGCGGATACACGGCGTCTGCTTCCATGTTGTTCTGAATCCAGTCCACATTGTTGTGTGGAAGTTTAGTTTCTTTTCGCGTTTGGAGTTCATCGAAGGTAGCGGCTGCTTCGCTTCGATATTTACCCTTCCCCTCCATGCTTATAGGTATTTTGGGACCTTAAGAAACGGTACAGGGGTTTTTTACGTCCATGAAGTGACTTTTTTTCCCCTTTTTATATTTTCCTGGAGACATTGTTTGGATCTGTATTTTATCACCACTCCCATTGGATACATTACGTTTGTCTTCACAAGAGGATTACAAGACCCCCCTAGTGGGACTACACTGCCACCGTGTAATGGTAAGAGTCATGTTTGTGGTTGATGTTGCTGCTTGGTCATAGACAGAGAGGGGTGGGATTTCATAGAGTGAGCAAGAGCAGTAGAGTAATCAAGTGTTATTTGTTTTCCAGGTGCAGACCTATTGTGACTATACGGTTCTCTGGGGTGGTCCAGATAGATGTTCACCGATCTCCAGGATCCTTTTTCCCTCCCTCTCCCTGCGCCCAATAGTTTGCTCGCTGGGTGTTGGCCAAGGAGCGACTTTGGGGTGCAGGAGGTGGGTTGGGCCATACATCGTTCCTGCAGCGTTTCGGGCAAGGGTGAAACCCGACACACAGAATCTACGACTGCCGAATCGATCTGATTCCAGGAGCAAAACTGCCCTGCAGTCGCATTTACGCTTTAACTGAACCAGAGAACCAGTATTTACATACTTATCTAGACGAGCTATTAGAACTTTGATTTATCCGACATTCTACCTCACCAGTGTCATCTCCACTTTTTTTTGTGGCTAAGTAGACAGGTGATCTCAGGGCTTGCATAGACTTTCGCGCAGTCAATAAGGCAACGATTAAGAATCGATTCCCATTGCCTTTGATTCCTGTATTACTAGACCAAGTGAAAGGCTCAAGCATTTACACTAAATTGGACATACGCGGAGCTTATCATCTGATCCGCGTAAAGGAAGGTGACGAGTGGAAGACCGCCTTCCGTACTAAATTTGGTCTTTTTGAGTATGCCATTTGGTCTCTGTAACGCTCCAGCAGCGTTCCAATACTTCATTAATGATGTCTTGCATGACTTGTTGGATGTTTGCGTAATAGTATACATCGATGACATTTTGATATTCTCAAAAAATCCTGAGGAACATACTGGACATGTTCGAGCTGTGCTTCAAAAGTTGAGAGACAATTCATTATTTGTTAAATTGGAGAAATGTGTTTTTAACACATCTAAAGTTGAGTTCCTAGGTTATTGGTTATCACCTGAAGGAATCACAATGGACCCTAAAAAAGTAGACGCAATTTTAAATTGGCAATAACCAACTTCTGTCAAAGAAATTCAACGAGTATTAGGGTTTGCAAATTTTTATAGACGTTTCATTTCTCAATTTTCCAATATTGTTACACCAATCACTCAATTGTTACAAAAAGGTAAAAAAGTTTCTTTGGAATTCAGAAGCTGAAGCTGTTTTCCAAACTTTAAAAAAGGCTTTCACCACGGCACTAATTTTGGTGCATCCAGACTCTGACAGACCTTTCTTTGTGGAAGCGGATGCTTCTCAGACCACCATTGGTGGAGTCTTGTTACAAAAGGATGTTACAACAGGTCATTTACATCCAATAGCTTTTTTTTCCCGAAAACTGTTGCCTGCAGAACAAAATTATACAATAGCTGAACGAGAGTTATTAGCTATCAAAGCCGTTCTCCAAGAATGGAGACATCACCTTTTTGGGGCTAAGCACACAGTAACCATCTACTCAGACCATAAGAATTTGCAGTTCTATTCAACGGTAAAAGCGTTTACACCTAGACAAATGCGTTGGCTGCAATTTTTCAGTGAATTTGACTTCATAATCACTTATCATCCTGGTGCTAAACAATTGCTATCTGATACCCTTTCACGTTTAGTTTGTGAGAAAAATAATGAGCAGTCTAGAGAGTTACAGAGTATTATCCCTACAGAAAAGGTATGTGCTGAAACTATCTCAGATGACTTTTTAACCATATTAAAATCAAAGACACAAAAAATGGATCAACAACAATGGCTTTGACAAAAGAAAAACACTATTAGAGATGGTTATTTTTTCTTTAAGAGTAAATTGTTCATTCCACATGATGATCTGAGAATTCAAATAATGAAATGGAATCATGACATTGCAGCAGCTGCGCATCCAGGCATCAATAAAACATCAGAACTATGTCAAAGACACTTTGGTGGAAAAATATGGGTCAAGAGGTACGTCGGTATGTGCTTACTTGCCCTATCTGTTCACGACAAAAATCTTCACATACATCTCCAATGGGGTTATTGCAACCTTTACCAATTCCACCATTCCCTTGGCACACTATAAGTGTGGATTTTGTTACAGATCTACCTAAATTTAATGGGTTCACCACAATTATTGTAGTAGTGGATCTCCTTTCAAAAATGGGACATTTCATTCCTCTGACTAAATTACCATCAGCCCCAGAATTGAGTAACATTTTCTTGAAAAATGTAATCAAACTTCATGGTTTGCCACAGAAAATTATTTCTGATAGGGGCCCTCAATTTATTTCCAAGTTTTGGAAGCAACTAAATGAACAATTGGGGATAGAAATAGCTTTGTCATCCGCCTTTCACCCTCAAACTGACGGTCAAACAGAAAAAGTTAATCAATACTTGGAACAAATTTACGCTGTTTGACCTCCACAATGACTTCTAGTTGGGATGAAGCTCTGCCTTTAGCTGAATTTGCCTACAATAATTCATTACATTCTGCTTTAGGTTGCTCACCCTTCTATTTTATTACTGGTCAACACCCTCGATCATTACCAATAATAATCCCTGATAAAGTCCAAAACATGTCAGCAGTTTCAGAAAGACTAATTAGCTTGCAAACTTTTCAGGAACAAGTTCGAAGATCTTTAGCCAAGAGTAAGGAAAGAATGAAACAATCAGCAGATCTTCATAGAATACCAGCACCTCAGTATAAAAACGGAGATTTGGTCTGGTTATCGACAAAGAACATTCAGATAGATGGACCAAAAAAGTTAAAACCTCGATTTATTGGACCTTTTTCTGTGGAAAAAATTATCAATCCAGTGTCCATTAAATTAAAATTACCCCAAGATTATTCGATTCATCCAGTTTTTCACGTCTCTCTACTCAAACCCTATGATCCAGACACCAGACTAGATAATCCACCTCCTCCAAACGCATTCGAGGTCATCTGTTTTATTTAATAGCCTGGAAAGGGTATGATGCCTCAGAAAGATCTTGGGAACCGGAATCCAATGTACATGCTCCCCGATTGGTTCGTTTGTTTCATGCTTTGCATCCTCACAAACCAAGACCTGTGAGACAACCTTTGGGGGGGGGAACTGTCAAGAATTCATCTGTGGCAACATAATTTGTGTTACAATTGGTACGATTATATGTGTAGAATTGGAGTAGTGTTCATTAGAAACCTTGTTAAAGAATAGAATGATTTGGTTTTAGCAAGGCGTGTTGTTTTTTCAGTACATTTCAATGCTTGTTGGTTTTCAATGTACAATCTTCAGGTACGTTAAACATAAGCTTCAAGCGCACGTTTCCAACTGCATGTAAGCTGCACGTGTCTTGCAAAACCCACGCCCTGCTCTCAGGCTATAAAAGCTTCCCCGCTCCCTGTGAAGACGCTTCGCTTCGTCGCATCAGCGCCTCAGCGAGAGTTCCTGAACTTCCCTCCTGACTTTGCCTGCCCCTCCCGAGTTTAGTGAAGATCCCGTCTGGCTTCTGCCCTGTTCTCCCGGCTTCCAGTATCCTCTCCCTTGACCCTTACCTGTTCTGAGATTGCTCCAGAAGTCTTCGGCGTTCGTTTGGTTTCCAGCTTCCAGGTCAGCCGATTCCAGCTTCCTGGTCAGCCTCTTCATCGGCAAATCTTGCAGCATCGGCTTTGGACTCATCTTCCTCCCAGCAACTTCCGGTGATCATCCTGAAATAACAAAGTAAGATCGTTACAAGTGATAGAGCGCGCGAGGCCACCCGACCAATAGTTTTCGCCGTTTCCGGCTTCAGGGCCCATATACTTTTCAAATCACCATATACATCGATCAGGTGACTTCACGAGCTCTACCAAGTTGGTGTGTGTGTGTTCCCTGCTACCAATTTTCGGTGCACCCGACTTACCATCCACCGATGCGGGTGCCTAATGACCACAATGAATCAGGGAGCTAGCTGTAAGGAAAGGCAGCAAAATACAAACCCAACCAATAACATTCAAGTACTGTTTAAATGACCACGGACAACTGGAAGTTTTAAAATGTTTATCTAAAGTTCATTATTTTCTTGCATGAGGTACAATAAAACAAGGCAATCAATAACCAAGATAACGTAAATCACATAGGCATAAAGAAATAATGACAGAGTAATCATCAAAGTACTAATAAAATGTAACGAGAAAAGATACTATGCAAGTCAGTATTATCTAAACAGGGATAGCCTAAGTGTGGGTGACTATAGGAGAGCTTATAATGAATAACACGCTTCACTTAAGGTGAAGGGGCCTTTGAACAATCTAGGCAACGAAGTTCTAGACCATATCAGGAAATGACACACTGCTATGCAAAATATAATTTCTAACAAATGAGAAGACATAGGAATAAACTTATGGAAAATATAAATGACTTTCAATAGTTGCAGAAAGGCATGGAAAATATCACATATGCAATGTTGAACTTTATTAAAGCAAAAGTTAGAAATTCAGAAGGTGCAAGAATTTCAAGAGGTTCAGAGCAATATTTACCTAGAAAGGTGTGGAAACCAAACCCTGGCCACGGGTCGGTTAAGGACAGGAAACCCTCAAGGAAGGATACCCCTCAAGGACGGCAGGTGCAGAATGGACACCCAGGACAGGACAGGATACCCTCGGAATAGGAATCAGGACAGGACCCTCAGGACAGGACAGCAAACCCTCAGGACAGGACCCTCTTCAGGACAGGACCGGAACCCACAGTTCGGAAGCAACGCCTGCGCTCCACCCGCTCTGCAGCTATCGATCAAGACCCCGATTGGGTCAGCGAACTCCCAGCTAAGTGCTTTGCCAGCACTTTAAGGTTCAGTAGAACCTCAGTCTATGGTCAAATTCGGACAGAGTGCTTGCAGCGCTCTGTATCTTCAGTCACCTATTGAGTGCGTTGGGTCAGTGACAGGTCAGCTAAACCAGACAAGTCGGACGGTTCACTAGGTGAACCCAGGGTAGATATACAGTTTGGGGACAGTGTACCACCCCCAATGTTGCAAAGTGTCAAAATCCCTCAATTTGGATTGGTCCTAAGGTAGGATTTGGGTAACACACCAATCAGAACAGTCTATTTGTATGCCACATTAACATTTTCTGGTACCGCCTATTGAGATAGGGGTTCCCATGAGAGACTACACGGCAAGCAGCAATACATTTACATTGTAACATATAATAAGCCACATTCGCTGTTCTCGCAGGGCAGAGGTGACTTTCTCAGGAGCATCTTGCCCATCACTGCCAACTGGCGGTGTTCCATCTGTCAAGGTCCCTCGTGCTGCCGAATGTCGCACAGGCGCAGAAGGGACCTCCAATATGGCTCTCCTCTCACTCAGACCCCCATTTCCCGCGGTACATGAAAAGTAAGCGAAAACAAATTAATACATAATAAGGTCATTATGAAAACACATCACAGGGTTTGTACTTTTAACTCATCATCAAGAAATAAACTTATTGCATCTAAATGTTAGCTACATTGATACGGGCACAAGAGCAGTGGCACGAGCAGTACCACATGATAAGCACAGCTATGAATTACGCATGCGCATAACTTTCCCTCCACTTCTGCAGACGCGTCAGGACACGTGAGTGTGGCTGACGCATGCGCAGTAACTAAAATACAAGCGGCGGCCATATTAGAGGACACGGATTAAATTCCTTAGAAATACACATAGGCAAGCTTCGGGAACTTTGCCTAAACAGAATAAATGTTAGTAAAACATACATTTTGTTACCTTATTACACATAAACGAGGTTCTTGACTTCGGCAAGCCGCAAAATATGCGAAGCTTTGCTTCATCAATCCCCTCTTTGATGATATTTACTATCATCACAAATTATAATGGAACCAGATGCCAACTTTCTTTCATACTTTATAAAGTTCTATTTCTTCCAGCAGCCGTTCTAACTTTTCTCTCTCAGTTTTAGCAGGGTGAGAAGTCTTCACCTTTTTGTATATCTGATCATTCACCTCCTCTAATTCAATCTCATCCACACTTCGTTTCACTCCTCTTGCATTTACCTCGTGCTTTTTGGTACGCTTGCGGTATTTACAGCATAAGAAAATGGAAAGTATAATAAGACCTATAATACCAATTGGCATCAGAATTTTGAATAATAAGCTTTTACCTATGCTAGCAAGCCAATGACCTACATTTGAGAGACCATCTACCAGTCTCTTCCAGGCACTATCAACCTCGAGTGGTTTGAGTTCCTTTGCCAAATTAGTAATGTTTTTCACATATCTTTTGATCTGTACACTTTTATCCGGAATATAAGTGCAACAATGTTGCGCCTTCAACATCCGGCAGACTCCGCCCTCTTTCGCTAATAAGGTGTCAAGAGCAAGTCGATTTTGTAAAACCATTGATCTGATCGCAACCATTTCGGTATTGACCAGCAGAAATCCATGAGCTGTTTCAGTAGACAGCACATCTACTATAGTAGACAATTTGCAAATTCTGTGAGTGTTCAGAACCACTCCCACTCCAGGTATCAGTGCACTGAAAATACTACCCATAATTTCACCTATACTTTCTCTTTTACTACGCACTAAGCCATTAGTATCTTCATTGCTTCCAGCTTTTCCATTCACATGGTATATTTTCGGGAAGACAATGCCAAAGTAGCAGCTTCCATACCAGTGATCCGGCAATTTGAAATAAGCCTTGTCCCCACAAATATAATAAATTCCAGGAAACACAGGCTCTGACCCATTTTTGAAACCCCAACCTCCAATTACCTTGTAATTATGTTCGCATTCACTGGAACCAATGAAAACATTATTATAATAGCTAGTCTTCTCGCGGTGAAGACATAGCTTGCCTTTCTTTTCAAAATCCAGCAACAGAGCAGGACCCGCTCCACCAGATGAGGTGCCTTCCATGTTCTCTGCCCACTTTGGCCTTTTCTGACTTTCGTCATTAGCCTTCTTTTGAATTTTAATTCTCCTTTTCTCTGCCATGTTCAGGAACATCTTTTCCTGCTCACGCAAAGAACAAGTCAAGTTATCTCTGTGTGCGTCTGCTATGTCAATGTTACCTATAGTCAGAAAGTAGTCTCCCATATATCTTATGGTGTCAGTTTTGGTATGTACAGGATTCAAGTTCCCACGTATAGGAAGTTCAGAAAAGATCACGTCATTGTTAGAGTAATAGTACTGTAACGGTCCTCTTTTATAGAATAAACTAGCTAAAATGCTACAGGAGATTCCATATGTCAATGGCAGATGATGGTATGTCACGCCCTCAGCCACCGAAGTAGGTAGCTTCATGCAGACATAGCAATCTTCAATTTCCATAGTCTCTACATAGTGTATTAACAAGTTTGCGAAAACATTTAAGTGTGTCCTGTTCTTCATTCCATGATAATGTAGTCCTCCCTCATCTGATGCTTCTAAGTTCTGCTTTGTTTGCCTCAAAGCTCTCTCATGTCGTGCTACACTCTGTGTTGTTAGCTCCTCATTATCGGTATTTACAACTTCAGTAGGGACAATGTTAGTATCTTTACTTACAGCAAAGGGAATGAAAATTGTTAATCCTATCCAGATAACTATCAGCACTACTATACTACATATACACACCTTGCAACACGTCTTAAAACGGCTGCAACTAGGTCTACCATTCACTGTTGAATCAGACATTTTGGCTCAGAAGGAGTCTCTCGAACCCCTCTTTTTGGCTTCACACAATTAGCTTACTTTGTGCAAATTCACGGTGGTTCGTCTTCCTCTTCAGCTGAGTACTCTGGGACGGGT
This sequence comes from Lissotriton helveticus, assembly GCF_964261635.1. NCBI lineage: Eukaryota > Metazoa > Chordata > Amphibia > Caudata > Salamandridae > Lissotriton > Lissotriton helveticus. Next base: position 50,922,100 of record NC_136063.1, read on the forward strand.
TCTCCGTCGCTCACGTCAGTTATATCAAGATCTTCAAGTTCCTCCAAAACCAGTGTCCATTCAGGAGATTTGTACTTTTTGTTTTGTCTTTTTATTCGCTCACTCCTTCTTTTGGAAGAGTCTTCTTCTTGCTCTGCTATTCGAGCACTTCTTCTTGCTTCTGCACGTTTTTCTTCCACTGTCTTTATCCTTAGTCTCAATCTTTTTACAAACCTAGGCTCAAGGTTGTTTCTTTTCTTTAGTCTCTTAGTTGGTACTTGGACTTCACTTTCTTTTCTTATTCTCTTGTTCTCTTTATCTTGTGGTAATTCTTCTCCACTTTCTTTTCCTACTTCCCTTATCTGGCTAGTTCCAGGGCTAGCATCAAATTCTTCTGCCTGGTTGCTAATCTGGCCTTGTTCAGGAATATTTTGTTTTTGGCTTTCAATTGTCTCTGTTTCTGTTTCGGTTTCCTGAACCCGTTCTTTTAACCCTCTCTGATCCTGTTCAAGCACTTCGATCTCTTGATTTTCTTCTGCTCGAACTATCACTCTATTTCTAGTCTCTCCCTTATCTGCATCAGGTGTTAGCGGTGGTGTATCGAATACCTGCTCTGTCCCTGTCTGACCTTCTCCTTCCTCAGTTTTGATTTGAATCTCAAGCGGCTGAGGTTCTTCGCCTGTGCCTTGCTTTTCCTGACTAGTCCACTCTCTACCTTCACTAAGTCGTTCTCTTGTTCTGATAGGATCTTCGGTCAGATCAATCATCGGTATCCATTCTTCTGGCCATATGCTTGGCAGCTCGTCTTCAGCTACTCCTGGCTCAGTTTCCTGGACCTCTTCCACAGGCTGGTTTCTTGGCAGTTCGTAGTCAACTACTCCTGGGCCAACGTCTGCTGTTCCTGCAACCTGACTGGTGCTGGGCTGCTCGTTGTCAGTTGCTTCTGGTCTGGCTCCTTCAGGGTCCTCTGCTGGTTGCCCTTCTTCTTCAAATCCTTTGTCTGGCAATACCTTCTGGGTGTGTCCAGCGTGGATCCACTGGGGAACACCTGCGACCTTTACTGCAGTGGTTGTTACCAGGATTACTTGGCGTTTCTTTCCCCACCTTGGTGCCAGACAGCTTGATCGAGTGTGCTTCTTTATTTTGACCCAGTCTCCTGGAACCAAGCTGTGGAGAGGAGTCGTTGGATTGAGGATGCCGTCGTCTCCAATCTGGCGAGAGATAGAACGCACTTGGTCACCCAATCTTCTGCAGTATTCAAGCACCAAATCATCAGTAATACTCAACAGTTTGCTTCCTGGCACCCATGCTTGTCTCATCACTCTTCCCATAATGATTTCATGGGGACTTAGGCCTGTCTTGCGGTCAGGAACACTTCTCAGTCCCATCAGGACCAGGGGCAGGGCCTTCACCCAGGTCATGCCCGTAGCATCTGTCAGCTTTGCTAGTCTGTTTTTGATAGTTCCATTTACTTGTTCCACTATTCCAGAAGCCTCTGGGTGGTATGCACAATGGAGTTTCTGCCTTATTCCAAAGGCCTTACACAGTTCAGCCAGTATTTCATTCTGGAAATGTCCACCCTTATCTGATTCAATAATGTATGGTATTCCGAATCTAGGTATCAGTTCTTTTAGTAAACACTTCGCTACTGTCAGTGCGTCACTTTGAGGAGTAGGGTAAGCTTCTACCCATTTTGAAAATACGCAAACAATGACAAGGACATATCGTTTCCCTTCACAACGGGGCATGGTGATGAAATCAATCTGTATCCTTATAAAGGGACCCCCTGATCTCCCAATCCTGCTCAGTTCAACCATTGTCCTCTTGCCTGGGTTCATCTGTTGACATGACAGGCACCTCTGGCAGAGGGACTCTGCTACCTTCCTGAACTTTTTACTGTACCAAGTCTGTTTAAATACCAGAATCATGGCATCCCTACCAATGTGTGATCCTTCATGTATTAATCTTGCCATTGTGCCAAGCAAGTGTCGGGGTAACACAGGCATACCAGTTGGGCCCAAAATCACACCATCCACACGTCTCGGTCTACACCCATCCTCCTTCCATTTCTCTCTTTCTTGCCAAGGAGCCGATTCCTGCCACTCTCTCACTTCATCCCACGTAGGCACTTCTTCAAACACCTGAAGCTGGCAGCTGGTTCCTGGCCCCCCCCGTTTTGGATTTACAATATACCGATCTTTGGCACACCATTGGGCCACTCGATCAGCATAATCGTTTCCCAGTGATACTCTGTCCATGCTCCTTTGATGAGCAGCACATTTTACCACTGCCAGTTCTTTGGGCAACTGGATGGCCTCTAAAAGGTCATGAACAACCTTTGCATTCCGAATGGGAGTACCTGAGGAAGTCATGAATTCCCTTTGTAGCCATAATTGGCCAAAGTCATGCACAACTCCATAACAGTACTGACTGTCAGTATACACTGTTATGCGTAAGTCCTTCCCAATTTTGCAAGCCTTTATCATGGCTATCAATTCGGCTACTTGTGCAGACTTGATGTTATATAGGTAACCTGCTTCTTCAATTTTGGTGAAAGACACTACTGCATAAGCAGCACTCAAGCCTCCTAGTTCATGTCTTAGACAGGAACCATCCACAAATAGTTCTTTATCATGCTCAGGCAATGGTACTTCTTTTATGTCTGGGCGTGGCTTAGTACTGAACTCTGTCAGGTCAATACAATCATGTTCATCATCATCCCCACCTTCTATTTCCAAGGGGTCGGGGAGTAAGGTGGCAGGGTTCAGAATACCGCACCTAACAATGCTTACATTTGCTGCACCCACAAGAATCCTCTCGTATTTAGTCAGCCGACTAGGGGTGAGATACTGTGTTTTAGTTCTGGTCAATAGAATTACCACTCCATGTGAAACATACACGGTCACAGGATGTCCCATGACAATGGACTCACTCTGTTCCAAACTTGCACAGGTAGCAGCTACTGCTTTCAGACAGCCTGGTAACCCAGCAGCTACTGGGTCCAATGTGGCAGAGAAATAAGCCACAGGCCTTCTGGTCGTGCCATGTTCTTGAGTCAGGACTGACAATGCGCAATTATCGCGAGTGTCACAGAAAAGGGCAAACTCTTTGGAATAATCTGGCATTCCCAACGCAGGGGCTGTACACAGACAGTTTTTCAGTCTTGTGAAAGCCATTAGACTTTCATCGTCCCACTCTACAACATCTGGCATTCCTCTCGTGGTCATTTTTATCAAGGGCCTGGCTAAGGCTGCAAATCCCAGAATCCACTGTCTGCAGTACCCTAATACCCCCAGGAACATTCTGACATCTTTTTGAGTACGGGGCAACTGCATCTTTTGAATTATTCTCACTCTTTCTGATGTGACTTTTCTGACACCCTTTTCTATCTGGTGTCCTAGATATTTCACTGATTTCGCACAGAACTGTAGTTTGTCAGGGGCCACTTTATGCCCTTTCTCACACAGATGATTTAGGAGGGCAATGGTGTCAACTACACAGTCCCTGTGACTTTTAGACGCCAGTAGAAGGTCGTCTATGTACTGTACTAACACAGAGTTCCCAGGTAAGATCAAAGTCTCTAGACATTTTTTCAAGATCTGATTAAAGATAGAGGGGCTCTCTGTATACCCTTGAGGGACCCGGTTCCAACAATACACGTGACCCTCGAAGGCAAATGAGAAAAGAAATTTGCTGTCGGGGTGCAGGGGTATCGAAAAGAATGCATGACATAAATCAATCACAGTGAACCATTCAGCATCCCAAGGAATCTGGTACAATATCACTGCAGGGTTTGGGACAATAGGGCAGCAAGGAACTACAATTTTGTTAACCTTTCTCAGGTCCTGCACTACCCTATACTTGCCACTAGGCTTTTTGATGCCCATAATCGGTGAGTTACATGGGCTGCTCATCACTTCCTGTATGATGTCTCCTTCTAATAATTTTTGTATTTCCAGAGTGACACCTGCTTTCACTTCAGCATTCATTCGGTAGGGCCTAGTGTTAGGATATACTGCATTGTCCTTGATGGCTATCTGTATGGGGTCCACATCTTTCATCAACCCCACATCTTTTCCAGTGAAATCCCACACCTCTGGCTTTACGGCTTCCTGGAGTTCTTGGGGCAAGTCCTGCAGGGTCAATCTTTTAATTTCTGAGTCAGGTCTAAGCAACAATAATTTATAAATGCCGTCTTCATCTGGGGTCTGTATTTCAACACCTTTTGGTGTGCAAAAGATGGTACAGTTCATTTTGCACAGCAAATCACGACCCAGTAGATTCACTGGACTGGTGTCACAGACGACAAATCTATGCATCTGTTTAAAATTTCCAATTGAAATCTCCATTGGTTCGGTAACAGGAGTACTAATCAATTGATTAGATACACCCACTACTTGGATATTTTCTCCCGAGAGGGGTAGGTTTGGAACGTCCACTGTTCTTACAGTAGAACAGGTAGCGCCAGTGTCCAACAGAAAGGTGACATCATTTCCGTCAACCTTTCCTTCAATATATGGTCCAGACTGGTCTACCGGCAAGGAAGCGCCAAGTACGCACTCCTCGTCCTCCCCTCTCAGGCCCCGTCAGTCCTGATCATTACAAAGGAAGGTATCATTCAGCAGATACTGCGAAGTTGCTGTATTTCTGTTCTCCCCGCTTTCCCAAACCTCTATCTCTTCATCTTCTGCCTGTCTTCCCCTGTATACCTGCTTGGGTGCTCGAGGCACCTGAACTGTTTTTACCTGGGGTTGAGTCTTTCTTGGTCTTTCTTTCTGCGTCTGTGGAGTTAAATCAGGAGTTTTTTCATTAACATCGACTAATTGAGGACACTCGTTTCGCCAGTGTCCAATTTCGCCGCACTGATGGCAGGGAAATTTCTTCATAGCCTCTTCCCTGCTAAATTTGGGCCGGGGCTTTCCTCCACCCCCTCCCCCAGGACCTTTGTTCTCAGCATTTTTAACCATGTTACTCAATTGTTTTTCCTGCTGTTCTGCGAGCTTCACCTGAGCCCACATCACCTTTTCCTTAAGGGCCTTTTTCTTCTCTGCCATCTCGTCCTCGCAGTACTTAGCGTACCGCAGGACCTCATCCATTTTCTTAGTATGCCTACAGATTTTATTATCTTTTATCCACTGACAAATTTCAGGTCTTAAACCATTTACAAACCTGTAAATAAAGTGCGTCATATCCTTCAGGTCGATGTTATCAATACCGCTGTATGTTTTAAATACCTGCAATAACCTCTCATAGAAGGAGTGCACTGTCTCGTCCCTTTCCTGTGTTGTCCTATCTATTTTTGTCCAATCAGTTTCCTTTGCGGGCACCTTTTCTTTCAAATGCTGAATTACCTGCTCATATTTTCGCATGACATCCTTTGATGGCTCTCCAGTTTCCTTGTTTCTGGGGTACTCCTCACTCGGCCAGTCTATGTTTATTTTACACTGGGTCCATAAATCTACTGGAACCACAATGTCGAAAAACCCATCCAGGTCTTTCCACAGACATTTCTGTACCTTCACGAACCTTTCCACCTGCCTGTACCAGTCAACTGGTTTCTCTCGTAATTTTGGAAAATCGTTCGTGAAGGACACAATATCCTGCCTAGACCAGGGAACATGCACATATTTCCCTCCTGGAACTTCGCGCATGGGGCATAACTGCTCAGGTTTTTCTACCTCTCTTAAAGCAAACTCGGGAGTCACTTGTCGGGAGCGAACCTCTTCCCTCTTTTTCGCCCACCTGCTTCTCCATCTTTCCACATCTCCCCATTTCTGCAGTACCCCCATTAATTCTTTAATCTGCAACTTCTTCCCTGCCACATTCAGGTGTTCTATATCTTTGTCTGAGAAGTCTGCTCTGTACGGTTTCTGTAAGGGCTTGGATTTTGAGATATCTACCCCCATACTAACTGCTGTTTCGGTCAGTTTTTCGTGGAGCACTCTGGTGTTCCTTGTAAAGCTTTTACGTATGAACGACAATTCTTCTTCAGAGTAGGTATTCAATCGATCCAACCCCACATTTCCTGCCATTAATTCTTCTATTTCGACCCTCAGCTTGTAGAGGTCTAAAGGTTTTGTTTGCGGAGTCTGCTTCTCTAATTCACGACTCCAACTCTCAATTTCATCCGGAGTTACCAGAGAGACATTCCTAGTACCTGTTGCTGTCTCTAACTTAATTTCTTTTGTATTAAAAGGGTTATGCCTCTGCTGTATTCCCTTTCCAGTCTGTTTGTTTGGCAATTCCAAAAACGCAACTTCAGACTCGCACTCACTGGACTGATCATCTATGATGATCGGTTCCTGTCTCGGGGTTGCCATGCCTGGGGTCATAACTGGAGTAATCGGATTTCCCTGACCATTTCCGTATAACGGGACCACCGGTCCAATAGTTACTGGAATAGTCAATGCCTCAGGACTGGTATTTAACTGGGAAATTTTCTGAATTATTTCTGTCCTTTGTCTAGCTAGAGCCTCTTGCTCCTTTTCCACTAGTACCCTTCTTAAAGTTGTGTCATGTAATATCTGTGGGGTCAACGGAGGAGTAAAACTCGGGGCAGTAGGATGCGTTTCACTTGGTCCCCCACCATAATTTGGTTTCGGGAATAAAGTTCCAGTATTAAAGGACCTGCGCTCTTCCCCATATGGAGGTTGAACAAAAGGCAGTCCTGAATTCGATGGTTTCTCTTCGCTTTCATACAAGGGTCTGGGAAAAAAGATTTTCGTACGTGAATATTTTTCTTCCTGGCTTGCGGGCACTTTGGGATATATATCCCTTGTTTCCGTCGGTTCGGGTTTTTCAGGATAGGGCAATACTTGACCACCCCCTCCCAGTCCCAGGGACCTGTCTTCTTCCTTTAGGAAGTGGCGTCGGGGAACATCTCCTACACTGGAAGGTCGGGTTCCCTCATTGTAAGGTGGCGGACTTCTGGTACAGATGTCATCTATTAGTTCATCATCTGAATCCCCCAGGGCCCCCCAATGCTTACATTTTTCAGTACTTTTCTCACCCGCTCCCATGTTATGACATGCCGGCATCATGGGAAACAGACCCTCAACAATCATGCTCTGCCTCCACTGTTTCATCCTTTTATCCCTGGATTCCTGTTTCTGCCTGGGGTACCACTTGGTCAAACCCTTGTCCATTCGGGGTCTTTCTCTTTCAAAAGCCTCAATCTCCCATTCCTCTAATGCCTCATACTGCGTTAGTCTCGGTCTGGGATGCAGTTCATTCATTCGGGTTCTTAAATTAAATAAGATCCTACCATTGAAAGTACCATCTAACGGAAAAGCCAATACTCCGTCATCTTTTGTGTACTTCACCCAATTCTCCAGCCACACACAGGTATTGTACCCTCGGTCAAACATCATGAATGAGGCGGGAGTATTGGGTGCTGGGACAAGAACACCTTCCCTAGATTTAATCGGTTTGTCCGTTTTAAAATAATTTTTCACCTTACTTACAAGGGACATTTTTCTCTTGGTTCCGTACATAATATCGTATCTATTAGTCTTCCACTGATCCCTTTCAAACCCTAGGTGCCTTGGATCAGGTCGAGTTCCTGTAGTCTGCGAGTGCCACATACGACTTCTGCGCTAACTTTGTTTACAAACTACCTCCAATCAGAACGCGCTTCAGAAATTCGTGCAACCAATGGGTGCGCGACACTAAATAAGCTCCTCCAATGGGTGCGCGGCCCCTTCGTGGGACAGTTCCCACGCTCCGGCGCTCACCCCTCCTTTACAATTCCAGCTCCGCTACCCGCCCGCTGCTTCTACCAATCCCAGCGCGGCACAGAGTGACGTCAGAGGCGCTTCGCGACTGACTCCCTCCCTTCACAAGGTAACGGAAACTTTCTTTCTTTTAAAGTGCTCAGTGCTTGGTTAATTTACAACAAATACACATTCGCCACAGTGCTCAAGTGTCTAGACAGAGAAAGAATTGTTTTACTGCAAGTAAACTACTTCCATTTACTTTTCACTCGCTGCGGGCAGATCTCTTCTGCCTACCCTTCACTCTAGCATCGGTGAACCTGTTATTCCCCTAAACTCATCCACTTCTTTCCGGGATATATTCCGAGTTTAAGGTTTCTCAGCGGACCCCTCTGCTTTCACGCTAGCTCCGAGGAACCTGCTACTCTTCCGATGTGACCCTTACTAGGTTACGCCACTATGGGAATTTTGCCAATGAACCCCGTTACTGTCATTTATTCACACATGTATTCAGAAAACCCTAGTTAGTGCTTCCCGGTTATCCTAACCTGCACCTAACTTTCCTCGAACCTGTGACCTCAGGACAATGGATTCTATTCACCACTTGCCCTTTCAATTCCCCGGGGAGTTCGGACAACATACAACTAAACGATTGACAATTGCATGGATTAGTACATATAACAATATAAGAACAAGAATAATGGCAATACAGTAATTCATGAATTTCAGCAGCGTATTCACAAGAGAGTGATCAGTTCCCTCAGAACAGCCGCTCTTATAGCAGCATTAATATAATAGCAGCTTCCGAATTAACTAGTCCAACTAATCCCTGCCTTACTCTCAACTAGTCCCTAACCATCCTCTAGCTACCAGAAAACTGATAGAGCGCGCGAGGCCACCCGACCAATAGTTTTCGCCGTTTCCGGCTTCAGGGCCCATATACTTTTCAAATCACCATATACATCGATCAGGTGACTTCACGAGCTCTACCAAGTTGGTGTGTGTGTGTTCCCTGCTACCAATTTTCGGTGCACCCGACTTACCATCCACCGATGCGGGTGCCTAATGACCACAATGAATCAGGGAGCTAGCTGTAAGGAAAGGCAGCAAAATACAAACCCAACCAATAACATTCAAGTACTGTTTAAATGACCACGGACAACTGGAAGTTTTAAAATGTTTATCTAAAGTTCATTATTTTCTTGCATGAGGTACAATAAAACAAGGCAATCAATAACCAAGATAACGTAAATCACATAGGCATAAAGAAATAATGACAGAGTAATCATCAAAGTACTAATAAAATGTAACGAGAAAAGATACTATGCAAGTCAGTATTATCTAAACAGGGATAGCCTAAGTGTGGGTGACTATAGGAGAGCTTATAATGAATAACACGCTTCACTTAAGGTGAAGGGGCCTTTGAACAATCTAGGCAACGAAGTTCTAGACCATATCAGGAAATGACACACTGCTATGCAAAATATAATTTCTAACAAATGAGAAGACATAGGAATAAACTTATGGAAAATATAAATGACTTTCAATAGTTGCAGAAAGGCATGGAAAATATCACATATGCAATGTTGAACTTTATTAAAGCAAAAGTTAGAAATTCAGAAGGTGCAAGAATTTCAAGAGGTTCAGAGCAATATTTACCTAGAAAGGTGTGGAAACCAAACCCTGGCCACGGGTCGGTTAAGGACAGGAAACCCTCAAGGAAGGATACCCCTCAAGGACGGCAGGTGCAGAATGGACACCCAGGACAGGACAGGATACCCTCGGAATAGGAATCAGGACAGGACCCTCAGGACAGGACAGCAAACCCTCAGGACAGGACCCTCTTCAGGACAGGACCGGAACCCACAGTTCGGAAGCAACGCCTGCGCTCCACCCGCTCTGCAGCTATCGATCAAGACCCCGATTGGGTCAGCGAACTCCCAGCTAAGTGCTTTGCCAGCACTTTAAGGTTCAGTAGAACCTCAGTCTATGGTCAAATTCGGACAGAGTGCTTGCAGCGCTCTGTATCTTCAGTCACCTATTGAGTGCGTTGGGTCAGTGACAGGTCAGCTAAACCAGACAAGTCGGACGGTTCACTAGGTGAACCCAGGGTAGATATACAGTTTGGGGACAGTGTACCACCCCCCAATGTTGCAAAGTGTCAAAATCCCTCAATTTGGATTGGTCCTAAGGTAGGATTTGGGTAACACACCAATCAGAACAGTCTATTTGTATGCCACATTAACATTTTCTGGTACCGCCTATTGAGATAGGGGTTCCCATGAGAGACTACACGGCAAGCAGCAATACATTTACATTGTAACATATAATAAGCCACATTCGCTGTTCTCGCAGGGCAGAGGTGACTTTCTCAGGAGCATCTTGCCCATCACTGCCAACTGGCGGTGTTCCATCTGTCAAGGTCCCTCGTGCTGCCGAATGTCGCACAGGCGCAGAAGGGACCTCCAATATGGCTCTCCTCTCACTCAGACCCCCATTTCCCGCGGTACATGAAAAGTAAGCGAAAACAAATTAATACATAATAAGGTCATTATGAAAACACATCACAGGGTTTGTACTTTTAACTCATCATCAAGAAATAAACTTATTGCATCTAAATGTTAGCTACATTGATACGGGCACAAGAGCAGTGGCACGAGCAGTACCACATGATAAGCACAGCTATGAATTACGCATGCGCATAACTTTCCCTCCACTTCTGCAGACGCGTCAGGACACGTGAGTGTGGCTGACGCATGCGCAGTAACTAAAATACAAGCGGCGGCCATATTAGAGGACACGGATTAAATTCATTAGAAATACACATAGGCAAGCTTCGGGAACTTTGCCTAAACAGAATAAATGTTAGTAAAACATACATTTTGTTACCTTATTACACATAAACAAGGTTCTTGACTTCGGCAAGCCGCAAAATATGCGAAGCTTTGCTTCATCACAAGTACCTTAGCAACGTAGACTTAAACAAACAAACCTTGGTAACTACAGCAAGTAATTTTTTGTTTCAACTATTTTAAGAATATTTAACAGTGACTTTTGATCGTATTTGTTGAGCGCTTTAGAGGAACTTTGAGAAGGACAATTCAAAACTCAAAAAAGCTTTGGCAAAGACAAATCGGAGTAAAAGCAGTGACAGTAAACTGCAGCTTTCTTGTTACAGAAAAAACTTAGAGACAATCACTGGCAAAAGTAAATGCTGATGTTCATTTAATATGAGAATTCCTTAATGTTCAATATTTGGGATTGTATTTAAAAAGGCTACTGTGAGTGAAGAGACACTTGCTCTAGTTAGATGCTTGCCTGTTCTTTTCTTTTTTCTTCTTTTCATTTTACAAACACAGAATCCCTTCTAAAAGATTTCATCTTACATTGACAAGGTAAGTTGCGAGTGATAGTGTTGCATTACTAACTAATCACTAATCATTAACCTAAGTTATGTTCCTCCATTCCAGTACTGATTAGAATTGATGATATTTTGCTTTTGTTTAAAGGTTTAAAGCATTAGAAAACACCAGTCAATTGTAGGAAGTGTCTGAAAGGGCCATTTCTTGAATGGTACGTGCCAAATGAATCTCTGATATTTGTTGTTATTTAAATGGAATGAAACGACGTATTGAATGTGATTTTTATGCAATTCAGCGACAACTTAAGAGTCCAAAAGAAGAGGCCCTGAGCACTTCAGGAGAGAGAACTTCGCTGCCATCTCTAGAAGAGATCCAGTGTGTGCATTGTTTTCTCTGTCCACTTCCCCTTCCCCTTGGTGATTAGTCATTTGGTTAAGAGTATCTAAAATCTTGCTAAGTGATTAGTCCACAAGGGAGTTGGGAGCTTGGTTCACCAAGAAGGAAACAACAGGAACCTCAAGAGCATCGCCTTGACACAACGGGCATGTGGGTCCTTGATAACCGCTGCCTCCGGCATACACTGCGGTCAGCAGGGCTCAGAATTCAGTCTTGATTCGTTAATTTCAAGTTCAGTAGACAACTAAATATAACGTCCCTGAAACCTACATATTTCGACAATGCATTCCATAGATATTTCATAGGTTGTTCTATAGGCCTACACTACGGTCAGCAATTCAAATTCAGTCTTGCTTTATTAATTGCAGAGTGAACTGTACTTTATGTCCTCGGATTTTGTCAAGAGGAAGTGACAAAAAGCATTCCTCGATGTCTGTGCTTACTCCTGCTTCGATCTGCACTGCGGACAGCAGGGCTCACAATTCAGTTTGAGTCGCGATTCCAGATCACACAGTCCAGTAGGCGACAGACATTGCTACCAGTGCAACCCGCCCGGACCACGTATCATCGCTGGTTGCGCACACGCTGAATTGCCAGTAACTGCGCAGCTCAACTTAACACCACACGGCTGTGGGCCCTTGCTGACCGCTGCCTCCGGCCTACACTGCGGACAGTAGGGCTCAAAATTCAGATTCAATCTTGATTCAATTATTTCACAGTCCAGTAGGCAGCTAACTATAATGTAATCCATGTACCAAAGGGAAGGTGCACCAAAATCAAATTCAATGTCATCCAAGTGTATCCAAGTGTATCCTTGCCTCGGGAACTGGTTTTATATCAGTTATAGCTTTAGTACAATGATCAAATAAATCTTGCAAGTCCAAAGAAACACTGAATGGCACTCTACACTGCGGACAGCAGAGCTCACAATTCAAATTCAGTTTTGATTTATTAATTGCAAAGTGAACTGTACTCTATGTCCTCGGATTTTGTCAAGAGGAAGTGACAAAAAGCATTCCTCTATGTCTGTGCTGACTAATGCCTTCGATCTACACTGCGGACAGAACGGCTCAAAATTCAGATCGAGTCGCAATTGCAGATGACGCAGTCCAGTAGGCATGACACATTGCTCCCAGTGTGGCTCGCCTGCAACACGTATCATCGCTGGCTGCGCACACACTGAATGCTTCTAACGCCCCTACCTCAGTGCACCACATCTCATGGACTGTTTATGATAGAATCTTTTGAGTATGATTTCAGATCCACTGCTCCTACCACAGTGCACCACAAGTCATGGACTCTTTACGATAGAATATTGTGTGTGTGGCGCCGCGGCCAGGGCGACTGATGCTGGAAGCTGGGGATCACAGTTCGAACCCCGGTGCCAGCGGCAGATTAGCCCAGCAACATGTGACTCTGGGCAATAGCGTGCGTAATTGTCCTGACGGCCCCCAGTGCCTAGAGACCCTTATGGGTGATTGTTAGCACTTTACAAATGTGGATTATTATTTTTATTATTATCTGGTGCCCCTACCTTAGTGCAGCACAAGTAAAGGACACTTTATGATTAAATCTCTGTGTGTGATCTAATGATTACTGTTGTACTTGTTGTCTGCACCAACAATTTCCTGAGGGCTGGCTTACACTCACCCCACAAGCATCCAGCACAGATGTCACTGGACATGTGACCCTGATAATAAAAAGGGGCCGAGCGTGCCCGTACCCAGTTCCACTATCTATCTAAGTGTGTCCGTGTGTTCATTGTATATCCATGATGCCCCTGGGCCCTACCATATTACATTGTCCTGTGCACAGCACTCGCAACCATGTTACCTCTGGCAGTGGGGAAGACTTTGATTATGTAACTTTGTCTGGGTCATTATATAAGTACATGGAGACTGGATCATTAGAGTACTGCAAGGAGAGAGTGTAGTGAATTTATAAGTGTGTAAGGATTGGCAGAGTGATTGGAAAACTACATATGTTGGTGGAGCCTTACCCCCGAGCATGAGTTTGGCTATAATAGGCTGCCCTCCATGTGCCAAAAACTGAAATTTGGGCTTTGCATGGCCCTGTATTGCTACAGGTGCAGCACATTCATATCCACACAGATGTGTCAAGTCCACGATCTTTCATATGTGGAAGTATGGATGAATGTGGGGTCAGTGATTCCCCCTACCTTGCATGTTGGCCAAGTTGTGGGACTTGTTTCACAGGGTGGCAGATATGCGCTTGCGGCCTGGGTAGCAGCAGCACTACAACAGGGACACCAGCATCAGTTGATTCCTCATATAGTCCAGGACTGAACCATGCTCAGAGCTCTGGAGTCATTGTTCACAGCCTCATGCAGGACTGGCATACACCAGGCCTGCCCACTCCGCTTATGCTTACAGGGAGGGACAGCAATACTACATGGCCCAGGTTTTCATTGTATTGACCTGCTGGTTACAGGTCTAGTTGTCAGTATGCCACAGCCACTTGCTCAAGGCTGGTTTCCACCCACACCACACCCATCAATCAAAGGCGTCACAGGACACGTGACCCTACCAATAAAAAGAGCTGGGCGCACGTGCTCGACGCCATTTCTGACCTCTCTCCGGGTGTATCCATGTGGTGTGCATGTGGGTACGCTGGGGCCTGCAACATCACGTTCTGCCAGACCGGAGGTGACATGATGGCTCCTGCACCACGTTACCCAATCATAGAGGGTCCATGACTTTTTGCGCACAGACTTGGTGGCACCGGATACACTGTGGCCGGCACAGGCATACCGCCATGGGATGGTGACTTTTGGTGCACTGAGGTAGGGGCACTGTAAGTGCTGAGAGGGTGTACAGCCTACGATGATGCCCCATCCCAGCAGTCTGGACAGCTCAGGTTTTGTGTGCCCCGCTGGACCACAGTGCAGGCCTGAACCACAGGACAGTGGGGGCCAACCGCCACATTGCGTGGCCTCACTGCTCACAGAGTTAGAGGCACCGCAAGGGCTGAGCTGGTGTGCAGCCTGCACTGATGCTGGGTGGACTGGTATGTCCTCTGCCATGGCAAAATCAAGATCCAGCACCAAATGTGAGACCTGGTGGCCTGCAGAGTGGGGCTGCATGATGTGGAGGTGCCCTGTCCATACGCCCCGTGCTTGGGGCTTGCAATGGCACTTGGTGAGGCCCTATTCTGTACACGCAGGTGGTGGAAGGTGAGCAGTGAGGCCTGGGTGCACAGGGGCGGGCAGACACCTCTGGGTGGCAGGAGTGGTTAGAGTGCAGCAGCCTGGGTGCGCAGTGGCGGGACAGCGATGAAGTTGTGTGCAGTTGTATGTACTCTGCCATTACTGATTCTATAATTCTCATAGGATTTAGAACTGACGACTGCCCGAAGCTAGCAGACAAATGGGGTAGGAAACTTGAAATTGATGTGGCACCAAATATGATATCTTCATCTTTAAATAGCTTAAGCCGCTCCGTCCATTCTTCTAACCTTAAACTGCAACAATTTAAAACCATGTGTCAGCTCTATTATACACCAGATAAAATCTTTAAATGGCCAACTAGTAATAACAGTAGTGATCGCACTAAGTGCCCAAAATGAGATCAAAGAGCAGCTGATATTAATCATATGTTTTTTAGGTGTCCACAGCTAACTGAATTTTGGAACGGAGTAACTAAAGTCCTCTCTATGAAGCTTGCACGCCCAATTACACTAACTTCTCTAGATGTGCTTGTTGGTATGTCTGCTGAAAGTGGGCCCCTGGTTGATTTGAGGAATATTTTAATAACCTATGCTAGACTTACAATAGCACAGGTCTGGATCCAAAAAAAACCACCTACAGTTACGGAGTGGTGGAGTTTAGTAAAGGAAACATATAACATGGAATATGCTCTGGCTTTAACAAGGGGAATCTAACTAAGCTGAAAGTGGAAAGAATTTGGGGACTTATAATACAAAAAGACTAATATCTCTTTTATTTAATGTCTTTTGTTGCTTTATGATTTAATCTATTTCCTTGCTTATTTCTTTCTTTGGAATGATTAACTTTTGTATGTACTTATGAGGTCTATCGTTTTACTTTTGCTTATCACTCATGATGCTATTAAAAACATTTTTTTTTTTAAATGAAATGTACTAGTTATATACATGGAATTTTTGCAGTCACTTAACCGTTTTAGTGTAGTAAATGTGTTTTTGTAAAATGTATGGTCTCATATTTTTTGTCTAGAATCACACTGAGCGTCTGTGTACATTAAGGAATTATACGTTCCCCTTTTTCCATAATATCCCCCTCTCTCCTCACGGTCTACCTCTCTTTGCTTATACTGTCTCCTCTCTTCTGATATTCCCCCTCTTTCCTTATTCTCACTTCTCTCTCCTCATAGTGCTCCTTGTCCTCATAGTCCCCCCTGTCCTCATACTCCCCCTCTGTCGTCATTGTCTCCTCTGTCTCCTAATACTCTCCCTTCTTTTTATACTCCCTCCTTTGTCCTCTTACTCCTCCCTCTGTCATCATACCTCCCTCTTAACAATTCCCCAGTCAGTATACATACACTGCTGCATACACTCTTGGACAGATTTGCAAGCCCCTTGTGCCTCTTTGTTGTTCTATTGTGTCACATTTTTGGATGTTATGTTGGCAAAAATAATGCAGCATATCGGAAATGTATTTGCAAAATGAGTCAGGGTTGTCCACTGAAATGTATCTGAATTGACATCATCTCCCCCCTCTCTCCTCACAGTCTACCTCTCTCTGCTTATACTGTCTCCTCTCTTCTGATATCCCACCTCTTACCTTATTTTCACTTCTCTCTCTCCTCATAGTGCTCCTTGTCTTCATACTCCCCCTTGTCCTCATATTCTCCTCTCTGTACTGTTACGCCTCCCTTTCTACTCATATTCCCCATTGTCCTTATAGTCCCCCTGGCTGTAATAATACTCGCCTCTTTTTCCATATTCTCCCCTCTCTCTCTTCACACTCTCTCTCTCTCTCCTCATACTCTTTTTTCTCTCCTCATACCCCCCTTTTTTCCTGTTACCCCACCCTCTCTGCAATTTGTCCCCCTTTTCTCATACTCTGTCCTCTCATTATACTCTCCCATATTTTCTGATACTTCTCCCTCTTTCCTCATACACACCCCTGTCTACTTATACACATCTGTGTGTTTTTATACTGCTCTCTATTTCTTCATTCTCACTCCTCTCTCTTCATATTCTTCCCTGTTTCCTCATACTGCTTGTGTGTCCTCATACGCTGAAGCACTTATAAATTTAGTCAGGCACTCGCCTTACAGAAATGTAATCTTTTAGTCAGTACTCAAGTATTGATGCAGTGAAGTAGGGCTTAGCAGATGAACTGCTTATTTTTTTTTTATAATGTTATATATATTTTTTATTACAGATTCTATTTATCAAAAGTAAAAGAAATTCATCAAGCCTTCAAAAAGTGAAAAGCGGAAACAACGTAATAAAGCTTATTTTTTAAAGAGAAGTCATCCACAAGAATTACCTGAACAACAATGTGTGAACAAAAAAAAAAAGGTTCTGGTAAGAGAACAAAGATTTTTTTGAAGAACTTATCAAATACAAGGAGTAGTGTGCACAATGTTAACAATACAAATTGTGTATTTGCAACTAAAAATAAGCAAGAGAAAAGAGAACAACCATGGGAATTTATCTTGTAAAAAAAACTGTGTATAGTAAAAGGAGGAAGAATCAATTTCAGGAAATTAGAAAAATTATGTTTTATAATAGAATTTTGTCAAATTTGATAAAGGAAGTAAATGTAAATGTATTTCGATTTATATAGCGCACTAATCACCCAGGGGTCTCAAGGCGCTTGCTTAGGGAACCCGTCCTGGTATTCCCCTGTGAGATACCCCGGCAGGGTATTCACAAGGTGAAAGCCAGGCATCCCGCCGCGAGGGGCCGTAGTGGAGATTAAGCAATCTATTGCCCAGAGTCGCAGAGTGTGACCCCGTGAGTCGAGTAGGCACCGGAGCGAGAATTGTCAAGTCCGTGGAATTTTTGAGCCCGAGACCCGCCGAGGCAGGGAATCGAACCCTGGTCCACGGCTGATCTCAGCTTCCGGGTCTGCCGCCTCTAACCACTGAGCCACACTTCTCCACGAAAGTGAAGAAATGTAAAAAAAAAACAGCATTTTATAAGAAGAAGAAATGTATAGAAAATGTAGTTGAGAAAGCTTTGGAATTGAAAATAAAACTGTTTATTTTAGTAATCAATGGAATTTGATCACTAGATAAGCCAATCCATTTAATGAAGGCCAAAAGTAAGTGGATATGAGTAAATTAACAGAAGTAATTTTTCTGATGTTTTTTTGGGTGAATGGAAACATAGTTCCAGTTCTGAGCCTTTTTTAATGAAGAGAGTTATTTTCAGAGTAATGATTTGTTGCATGCAGTTGACGCCAGTGGCCATGCTTATGAGGTTAAAAATGGTTGTCCTATTGAGAAAGAGAAAATTGTTCCTAGAAATGCAGAAGAGGTGTTAGCTGATGAAGTTTAGGGTGACGTCCTAAAGCTCAAGTGTACACTTGGAATTGTAGTAGTATTTGCAGTGTACGGCAGGAATCTATTGATTTTTTACGCAATTTCGTACGTAACTTTACTAAGAAAAGTGTTAAACAAAAGATTAAGATATTGCAAGGACTAGACCCTTACAGAGTGAGAGAAAATACTGGTTTTCAAGGTCATTCTCTGGCTTGTCTTTCTAAAAAAGTATGTTGAAGTGTTTTTCACCATTTCAGGATGTTAGCAGTACATCATACTGAAATGCGGAAATTAGTCAGAAGATTGTATTATGCAAAAAGTCCAGCCCTAATGTTTAAAAAAAGTTGAACAGTGCTCTTTTGCTTGGATCAGTTTCAGATGTAATGAACGTTTGTGATGAAATTCAGGTTAGTTACTTTGGTCCTGAGGAAGACAGTGCAGAAATTGATACATTAACCCCTCCCATGCGCCCGCGATTTTGCGGAAGTGCGGCACTTCCGCAAAACGGGCGGGGCTGCGTCGGCCATTGGCTGACAGCAGTACCAGCGAGGTAGCGTTGTGTCGGCCAATGGCCGAAGGCAGCATGGAAGGGTTTAATAGAAGGAAATGTGGAAGAGAATGTACAACATTATAGTACAGAAAGTTTTGAGCAAGAAATTACAAAGTTTAAGGTGATTTCAGCTAAAAGGCCAAAATATTCTTGTATTTGTTGTCAACGTACTCATTATCAAATCAGACCAGGACTGTTGATCTCTATTTAAAAAGTGAAAAGGAAAATAATACTGAGTGGATGGAATTTGCTAATTATTTGTTGGTAGAGAATTGATTTGATTTGAGTTCTGATCAGCGTATTTGTAAATATTGTTATAACAAATTAGATGAGAACAAAATGCCTGCTAGAGCTGTGCATAATAATCTTGAGTTGGTAAATATTCCTTCTGAACTGATGGATTTAAATACCTATGAGTCTATTCTTATTCAATGTGTGCATCCATTTCAGGCTATAATTCGTATGGAGCCTAAGAAAGGAAAATTGCCTCCTTCAGATTTACAGAGAGGATTAAAGGGAAGAGTGGTATATTTGCCTCTAGATTTAAAGAAAAATATTGAAACAATTGGTGTAGAAAATGTAGAAGATGAACCTTTAGTTATTCTTGTTAATGGCGTTCCTACTAAGAGTAAGAAAATCTGGCAAGAATTAGTGGATGTTAGGAAAGTGAAATAGGCAACGTTGTATCTGGTAAAAAATAATAAATATTATAAAAATGTGTATGTGAGAGAAGAAGAAATAACTGTAGAAGAAGATAGTGACTCGCCATCTGGACAAATTGAAAAAGTGGATGTGTCCAGAACTGAAGAAATCTATGAATATTATAGTGTTCATCCACTTCATTCTAAAGAAGTGATGGGGAATACTATAGAGTTATTCCAAATGAAATAAGCAAAGGGAAGCTCCATTAGTGTATGGGAAAAAAGCTTGGAAGCTTGTTGTTTCCCTCAGTTGTTTCCCACAGGAATAGGAGGACAATATGATGAACGACCTGTGCAGATTCCTGCATCTGAATATCGGACATCAAGATTGTATGCAAAAGATCCAAGATTTCGACAATGTATTCCGTATTTGTTTTGTTTTTTGTTTGAGAGTGATTTATCTGGACTTTCTTATGCAGTAAACCATATATTGAAAACAGGTATACAGTTGCAAAATGTTTCGGCAAAGGAATTTATGGGTAAAGTACAGCAGACAGATAATGTTTTGGAATATCAGCTAATTAATCTCATGGCATGTCAGTGTGGTACTAATGAGTACTGGTACCGTCGTCATGGAGAACTAAAATGTATGCTAAGGAACTTAGGAATTCCTACATGGTTCCTTACTCTGAGATGTGCTGAATATGCTTATGATGATTTACTTCAATTTCTTCGAAAGGCAAATCCAAATATACTAAATGTTGAATACAAGATGCCTGGAGAATTGTGCTCTTTGGATCCAGTTAATGTATGCAGGTATTTCAATCATAGTTTTGAAGCTATTATGTCTTTTATCACCAATAAAAAAATTCCTCCACTTGGAGAGTTCTGGATTTCCTTGGGAGAAAGGAGTACCAAGCGAGAGGTGCTCCTCACATTCATATGCTAATATGGATCAAAGATGCTCCCAAATTTGGAACAGGCTCAGATGATTCTGTGTTGTCTTTTATTGAAGAATATGCTACATGTGATATACCCAAAAGTACACAAGATAAAGACTTAAGACAACAAGTCTTATGATTTCAAAGCCATCGTTGTGGCAAATACTGTTCTCGAAAGTACAAATCTAAGGAGAAATTCTACACCAAATGTCGTTTTGGATTTCCACGTCCTGTAATATCGAAAGGAAGAGTGAACAGTAATATTTCATCTTTGTGACATACTATCACAAGAAAGTCTCCCATAAATGCCTACAACGTAAGAAGAAATGAAGAGTCAAAATACATAAATGACTACAACCTAGTAATTTTGGCTATGTGGAATGCTAACATGGATATTCAATATGTTGCGGACAATTCTATTGCTGTTGCTCGATATGTAACATCCTACATAACAAAATCAGAAAAGACGGAATTGAAGGAAATGTGGGAAGAGATTTCCCACGAGAAGAGTCTAAGTAAGAAATTATATAGTTATAGTTTGAAGATGTTATTTCATCGAAAAATTGGAGCATATGAATGCAATGATCGCTTATCACCTGCAAGTCTATACTGCAAATCTAGAAGAATCATTTGGGTGAGTCTAGGTCTTGCTGCAACACGAAATAAAGTACTTAAATATGTACAAGAATATTGAATATTTCGCTGAAAAAGAGCCAGAAAGTACAGATATTGTGAAAACTAATATGCTGGATACATATTATCCAAATAGAAGTCATCATCTTGAGAACACTTGTCACTATGAAGTGCTGCAAAACTATATTTTTAAACGGAATATTACAGAAAACATCAATAATGGTATATATGCCGTGATTGTTTCTGAAGAATGTTTGGTAAAACAAAGAAAAGGACATTTGATTAATCACCGTAAACTGAGTTGTGAAACTCCTGACAAAAGGGAATTTTACTACTTAGCTCTTTTGTAACTTTTCAAGCCATGGCATTCAGAATTCGAATTAGTTGGAGATTTTGAGAGCTTTGAAGATTCCTTCAATGCAAGAAAAGATACTATAGAATGTCCTGTTTTTGCTAATTATGTGAAAATGTTGAATGACGAAATTGCGCAAGAAGCTGCAATTGCAGCTGAGATTTCTAGAGACAGTTCTCAAGACAGTCAAACTTCTGCTCCGTTGAGTCAGGATCCACCAGGAGAACCAATTGTTCAAAATGAATCAGCAACTCCTATGGAAGAGGTGGAAACAGCAATGTATCAAGCTCAAGAAGATGTAGCCAACTTGGGAAACTTGGAAGAACAACTAAATATTGAGCAGAAGCAAATATATGAGCAAGTGAGAGAACAGATTAACCATGGATTACTTCATGAAAAGAAAGAGTGCTCTTGCTCATCATTTCAACCTATCCGAATGCACTTGAGTGGACAAGCTGGAACAGGAAAACGTTTTGTAATTAAAGTAATTACAACTTATCTACAGAAAACAACTGAGTCGCATTTGTCTTGTGTTGTCACTGCTCCAACTGGGTTGGCGGTGCACAATATTAAAGGAATTACTTTACATTGTTTATTAATGCTACCCATAGTGCATGACAACAAATTGGAATACCACAATCTACCTGGAGAAGCTTGTTGTGAAGTTTCAAGAGTGTTGAAGAAAATTAAATTTCTCATTATTGATGAGGTAAGCATGGTATCAAACGTAATGCTTGCCTTTGTGCATTTAAGAATGCAGCAAATTCTTAAAACAGACTATGACGTATTATTTGGAGGAAAGCATGTCATAGTTTTTGGAGATCTACTACAACTTACTCCTGTAAAAGGACAACCAGTGTTTAAAACACTGGCCCATGAAGATACCAGAAAGTCTTTGGGGAGCATTAGAAATGTTAACATTTGGTCATTTTTTGAATATAAGGAACTTATTACAAATATACGTCAGGCAAATGATGCTGATTATGGAAGTATTCTTCAAGATATAAGAATTGGAAAAGTGACAGAACATGGCAAACAAGCTTTACAGAGACGATTACTTTCCAATTTGTTTCCAAATGAAAATATTGTTCCTGAGAAAATATATATGAGAATTGCAGAAAACAAATCTCTAATCTGCTTAATGCCAACACTGCGTGAATGTTCTATATTCAATGAAGAATTTTTAAAGTTGGAAAATGAAGAAATTATTAAATTGGTAGCTATTGATAAAATAGAACATGAAGGAATCACTATTATTTTGACTGAAAAGTTGAAGAGAAAATTGGATTCTTTAGAGAAATCGATAAGTAAAACTGCTGATTTAGAAAATAATTTATATGCATGTGTAAACTGTAGGATAATTGTACGACATAATTTGAATGTGGAAAAAGGTTTAGTAAATGGAGCAATGGGTAAAATTGTTGATTTAGTTAATTATGTAAATAGAGATGGTATTGAATTTTTGAAAATCAAATTTGATGAAATTGAAGAAGTACAACAATTTAGTCATTGTTTAGCTCGGTTTTTGCTTGTGAAAAATGTGTATGTTCGTAGAAAACAGTTTCCTATTTCTTTGGCGTATGCGGTGAGCATTCATAATTCTCAAGGTTTAAGTGTGGATAGTGCTTTAGTGAATATTGGAAGTACCGTGTTTAAAGAAGGTATGGCATATGTTTCTTTGTCTCGAGTGAGAACTTTATCTGGATTGTACTTGATTGATTTTGATGAGACAAAAATTAGTGCAGATGTGAATTGTGTGAAAGAGTATAATAGGTTAACAAGAGAATATGCACCCAATATAGGTTAATATCCAGTATTTGAAAGGCGTGTGGTAGGTAGAAAAAGAAGATTTGAGAATATCCGTAGTGAAGCTGTAGAGAAAGAAGAAAAACAAGATGAAGTGGTGATTGCGACAGTGTTGAAGACAATGTTGGTTATCAGTTTCAAAATAGTTCTGGTGTCAACTGCTATGCTAATGCAGTTGTTAATGTTGTTTTTTTTCTTGAAAGTTTGCAACAGCAAATTGTTGAAAATCGGGAAGAATGGTTCTGTTCATTGTTGTATTCTGTTTTTAAGAAATGTAGTAGTGATAAACGTAACATACAACGTGTACAACGTGTTTCTGCTATGCGAAATGTTATGGACATATGTTCTGGTTGTACTTAATTTATGCAGAATATTCAGCTAGATTGTCAGGAATTTTTAATGTATATGCTTGTTGTATTAGAAGATGAAGGTATAGATATTGAAAACCTTTTTGGCCTTTCTTATAAATGGGAGTATGACTGTGAGAATTGTTTATTTACATGTAGCACTAACATTGGCAGTGAAATATTTATATATCTGAGTTTACCACACTGTTAATCAGTGTCTTTTAACAATCTAGTTAAAGGAGCAAGTCAAAACTTGGAGTGTAGCCAATGTAAATCAGAAATGTCATCAACAATATTTATACAAAGATATGGACAGTATGTAATGTTAAAGCTGCAACGTTGTAGAGATGATGGAAGAAAATTGGAAACTTTAATTAAATATTTTATAGCTACTCAACTATATCTGGAAGAACCTTTGTAGCTGTAGCAATTATTTTTCATGATGGACCTTCTACAACATCTGGACATTATACTGTTTATTAAAATGTCTGAAACGTTGGATACATTGTAATGATAGTCAATTGGTTTTTAAACAACGTTTGCCTAAAGAGTTACCAAATTCTTACCTAATATCTTTAAAGCCAAAATTTTAGGATTACTGCTGTTAACATAGGTTGGTCTGGTGTTGTAGAGTACGTGGTAAGTGAGGGTGAGGAGCTTGAAGGTGATCCTCTTGTTGACGTGAAGCCAGTGTAGATCTCTCAGGTGGTGGGTGATGTGGCTGCGGCAGGGGACATTGATGATCAGTCTGTCGGAAGTGTTTTGGACTCGTTGTAGTCGTTGTAGGTGTTTGTCCGAGTTGAGATATAGAGAGTTGAGAATGGGTTTCTTGTTCAACCTCAGCCCAGGCTGAGATTTCTAAATCATTCCCCAGTAGACAATCTACAGGCAAGTTTGCTGACACTGACACTCTCTTTGGGCCAGTGACACCTCCCCAGCTGAGATTTACTACTGCCATGGGATGATTCTTCTGAACTCCATCAATGTTTGTCATCTGGTATGTGGCACCAGGTAAACGTTGCCTTGAGGGGACTAGATTCTCAGTCAGCATAGTGATGCTAGCCCCTGTGTCTCTGTAGGCCTCAACTTTTTGACCATTGATGATGGGCTCCTGTCTATACTTGCTCAAAGTATTTGGGCAATCAGTGAAGTTGGCAAACCCCATGCCATTCTCACAGACAAGAGTATCTGAATTAGGGGACCTGGTTAGGCCAGAGTCCACCTGGGTTCCCAAAGTAAGGCCACCCAGATTCCTGGTGGTGCTCCCACCACCTGGGGGATTACTACTAGTAGTAACAGGAGGTGTTGGAGCTGTACTTGGAGGAATATTTTCTTTATTACTGTTCTTTGGACAACAGCTGTCTGTTTTCCAGTGGCCAGGCTTTTTACAAGCATGGCAATAAGGTTTCTTCTGGTCAGAGGAGTTGTTTTGGGACCCACCCCCATCCTTGGAGTTTTGGGGCCCTGTGGGAGACTTGTCTTTAGATTTATCCCCACACTTCTCTTGAGCCTTGGAAGTATCCTTCTTCTGGTCATTACCCTGATTCTTAGGCCTAATCCTGGTACTGACCCATTTGTCTGCCCTCTTACCCAATTCTTGTGGAGAGGTCAGATCTGAGTCTACCAGGTGCTGGTGTAAAAGCTGGTTCTGACAATTATTTAGTATCTCTTCCCTCATAATCAAATTATACAATCCTGTATAGTCATGTACTTTGCTGCCATGTAGCCAACCTTCCAGAGCCTTGGTAGCACAATCTACAAAATCAGTCCAGTCCTGAGTCTGTGCTTTTTGGGTGTCTCTGAACAACAACCTGTATTGTTCAGTGGTTAATCCAAACCCATCAATAAGAGCACTCTTCAGGACAGTGTAATTTTTAGCATCCTCAGCTCTAACAGTGAGGAGCTTATCTCTCCCTTTCTCAGAAAAGGAGAGCCACAAGATTGCTGCCCACTGGTCTTCAGGGACCTGCTGTACCATGCAAGCCCTCTCAAGAGCAGTTATCCATTTGTGGATATCATCCCCATCTCTGTAGGGGGGCACAATCTTACTCAGGTGTCTATGATCATAGGACATGTCTTTATCTTTTGGGATAATGATGCCACCAGTGGGAGTCTTCCCACTCAATCTCTGCTCTCTTGCAAGAGCAAGTCTAGCTTGGGCCATGGCTAATTCCTCTCTCTCTATTTGGAGATTAACTGCTCTCATCCTGGCCTTATGCTCTCTTCTTTGAGGGGAAGTCATTCCTCTCTGTGATTCTCTTGAGGCACTAGAAATGTGAGAATCCCTGGAAGGGCTTCTCTCTCTCCTATTGCCTGGGAGAATCCTGCTATGTACTCTGGGGAGGTGCTGGCCCTCTCCATTTCCATGTAGATCCAAGTTGGCCTGGCTAAGCCTTGCCACTGGGACCTGGTTATCCCCTTGATGATTGTCTGCCTCATCATTCGACTCCGGGTCCTCCTCTTCTGGGGTGGTATTCTCAGTGTCTCGGGGATTCACTCCTGTTCCTGATCCTGAGGGGACTGTTCTGCCTTTCTCAAGGTCATCCTTCTCCAGGATGGCTATCATGACAGGAATGGTAGGTTTGTGACCCTTTTTCAGCTTCCTTGCAGTGCACAAGGCACTCAAGTCTCTGTGGCTGAATTTGTCATAGTCTGAGGTTGCCTGTGGAGGGTCAACCACCACAGGTAGAGAGATTAGAGCTTCACCTGCGCCAGACATGACTCTAGTGTGGTGTAAGTGATGCACCTACCTACACTAAGTGTTTTCCTACTGTCCCTTACTAGTGAGTTGTAGTCAGGGTGTGCTAAGCCCTTCTACCTACAACCACTAAGTTCAGTAGCACTCAAATATGCTAAGCTTTTATTTATATGTACCTATGGTACTTAATGTGATGTTTCAATTTGATAAAAGATTGTAAAGGTAAAACAACAGCAAGCTCAAATCCGTACCGCTGCTCACCAATGTGAGAAGTTGGCCTGGTATATGATGTCCACAGTTCTGTGGGCACCTTGTATCAGTCCAAACAATCCCTTATGGTGGTGGTTGTAAGTCAACCTTTAAGACAAGGTATCCTAGTGGTAGCATGGACTAAGCAGCCTAAAGGCTTAACTCAAGAGGACATCTGAAGCCAGCTGTTTTACCATATACCATCCTGAGACGGATGCTGAGGATTAGTATTGAAGAACTTCCAAGCTCAGAAATTTAGATATACTATTTGGCCATGAGGCAAAGTATGTAAAACTATTAAGGACAATTTGTTGTATATTTTGTCAGCATATATTTGTAAATAACTTTATTTGCAGTGTATGAAATTTAATTATAGTGTTTTGTTATTTTAAGATTGTTTGATATATCTCATAGTTACATAAGAAATTGCTGCTTGAAAAAAACATTTAACATGTGTTTTTTTTTCTATTTTTTCGATTGGTATTGAGAATGTTGAATGTTTTTTTTAAGATAATCATATGGATTGCCTTTTTTTACCCGCTGTTATGTGATGAGTACTATTGAACTCACTGTTTCTAGTGAAATTCAATATATTCTGAGAACATCAAAAAAGCAAATGCAATGCTTTACAAATGATTTTGTGTTGTAAAAGATATATTGTAACTGTATTTTGTTTTTGTCTTCCACAGATGCTAATTTTATAATATATAATTTTTTTTATGATTTATTATGTTTAAGGTAAGTATAAGTAACTGTTATAAATGGTCGATGGAATGTGCTTCTACAGAGCTGAATTAACAAAACATGGATGGAGTACATATATATATACTGAGTGTACCAGTATTCTTTGCAGTTTACTACAACACATCTACTAGTTTGGAACAGGTAAGGTGAATAGACATATTGTACTTTTTTTAGTACTGCATTTAATTATAACAGTCTGAGTTTTTTCCTATAGTGGTAAGGAGTGACTGGTTTGAAAGTGTAAGAAAATTTTAAAACTGAACATTCATATGAATAATTATATTTATATAATCGTATAAAGTAGTTGAGAATGGTATTTGTATAATATTTTTTTAAGGGCAAAATAGTTGATAAAGCTAGTTTTGTGTTATGTATTAGGAAAAATGATAAAATGAAGTGTTTATGTTTTTGTACAAGGACCTAAAACATAAGAAATTCAATATAGAAAAACAACAGAACAATATGGAAGACAATTTTTAAATTAGTAAGAGTCTCATAGAAGAGCTAAACATACCTTTTACGGGCAGCGAGAATGAAGATGAAGAAAGTAGTGCTGCAGATATCAGCTGTGATTTCCTAGACGAATTCTTGGATGCTGATTTTGTGGAAGCATTAGATGACATCGAGTTTGATCATATAACTTTTGAAATTGATAACCAGGAAAATGAAATACCTGATGAAATTATTTTAGAAGCTCTAATAAATTATGAGATGTCACAAGAATAAATGTATTATTATATAATAATAATGGTTTGAGACACTCTCCTTGCAGAATTGTAATCATTCAGCTAGTACCCAAGTACTCATGGTGCAAAGTGGGCCTTTGGGCATGGACTGCTGCAAACCCTAATAGACTACGCATGCACTCTTCTATGCACCAGTAAACTTGTATTTTATAGCTTCTATTGCCCAGTCTGTATTATTAGACTTTCACCAAACACTCTTATACTACTGTTTCAATATTGTAGTGAGCCATTCAGCAGTATTTGCATATCTATGTACTGTGGTAAAACTGAATCTGTTATAAATTAAGTCAGGCAGTGTCTTTGGAAAACTGTAATCATCCACTCAGTACCTAAGTACTCATGCATTAAAATATATATTAGGCCATAGACTGCTTCAAACCCCTACAGACTTTACATGCAGTCTTTCATGCACCTGCAAACTTGTCTGTTATACCTTCAATTCCCCGGTCTGTATCCTTATACTTTCACCAAACACTCTCACACTACTGTTTCAGTATCGTAGTGAACCAGCAGTATGTGCTTATCTATACACTGTTCTAAAAGTGAAGCTGCTATACATTCAGATAGACACTCTCCTTGCAGAATTGTAATCATTCAGCCAGTATCCAAGTATTCATGGGCCAAAGTAGGCCTTAGGGCATGCACTGCTTCGAATCCCTATAAACTATGCATGCACTCTTCTATGCACTTGCAAACTTGCCTTTTAAACCTTCACTTGCCCACTCTCTATCCTTACAGTTCCACTAAACATTTTCACACTGCTGTTTCAGTATTGTAGTGAGGTATTCAGCAGTAAGTGGTTATCTATGCACTGTGCTAAAAGTGAAGCAGTTATATATTCAGCTCGACATTCTCCTTGCAGAGCTGTTATCATTCAGTAAGTTCCCTAAATACTCATGGAGCACAGTACGCCTTAGGCCATGGACTGCTTCCAAGCCCTATAAACTATACTTGCAGTCTTCTATTCACCTATAAACTTGCCTTTTATACCTTCAATTCCGCAGTCTGTATCCTTACACTTCCACCAAACACTCTATCACTCTGTTATACTTTTGTAGTGACTCATTGGTTAGTGTGTAGTAATCTATTTACTACAATAATACAGTAATGGGCAGATCTACAATAACGGGCATGTCCCCAGGGATATACCATATATTCTACTGTGACTTCACCACCATGGATGAGCTGTATTTACAATGTTGTGCACCATGGGGCAAAAAAGAAACAGATATGTTAATGTGGCACCTTGCTTGAGTTATGTTGCAAGTGCAACACATTTTCATCAGTGCTGTGGGAGCCTTATGCTCAGAATGCTGTATCAGTCCTCATACCTGTTTCAAACAAGTGCAGGGTTTTGACACAGCATGAGCTCAAAACTGACAAAGTGAAATCTTGTAAATGTTAGTCAGCCACTTTTAGAAGGTGTTCCTGTGCCAGAACGCTCCCTATCTCTCCATGTAGGAATGCCTCCTTCTGGTACAAGAATTTACAATGTGACACCTGTCCCACATGCATTACATTGTAAATACCACACACCATGATGCATCTTTTGCACCACTGCTGCATCAGAAAAGTGATACAATAGCGGTGTAAAAGAGGCAGAAGAAGGTTGTAAATCTGCCCCTTACACTTAAAAATTTACCCACACAGTTACATTCAAGTGCTTTGAAAGTACTACAGTATACTATAAGTAAACTCCTTATAGATTTATACTGTAGCACTTCCTTATAGTTCTGCACTTTCACATTCACCATACACTACTTATGTATTCATTCATTCATTTATGAACTGCACATTCATTCTGACAAATTTTTACATACTAACAGAAATATAGTTCTTTCTTTGACCAGTGAAGGTAGTTCTGAAAATAACAGTTTTTTTGTTTTTTTAGTTTTCTATTTGTTTTGTATTTTTTCAACAAGGTTTTTTTTTTTTTTTTTCAACCCAAAAAATTAAACTGGAAACAAAAAAACTGTGGAACAGGAACAAAAAAGTAAAAAAAAAAAATAATGTCTTGGACAACGGCGCTCTTCTTTCCTCTTCACAATGAGGTCAATAGACTGCTCACGTAACAAAGTAATTATTTACAAAATTTACAATGAATTGTGAGATCCGCAATCTGTGGCACAATACTAGGATGCGGACTGCTCGTAGGTCACCGCTGGAAGGAGTGACCTCACAGATCTTGCAAGTTACTTTCGGTGCATTGACCTTTTTCTGTCCCTCACGATATGTAAAAAACGTCCAAATGAAAGATTGTTTTCTCTTTTTTTGAGGTTGCTCAGCAACAAATTCTTCCTCAGAGGAATGTTCTGATGAAGTCTGAAAAAGAGCAGCCATTGTACAGTTTGGTTCTAAAGGACTGCAGCTCCACAGATTCTTCTTCTGAGAAAGTCCAAGTAGAATGATCTAAATGGAAGAGGTCTTTCAACAGTTGGAATAGAAAGTATTATGAACCAATCAAAACTCTCCTTTTATGGTCATATAGCTTTGCGTACGCTTGTGGTGCGCTTACGGTGCTTTTACACTGTGAGTAGGTATGACGTAACGTTGCGATTTTAGTAATTGCTTTCAAAAGTAATGTACGCTTAAAAGTTAAAAAAACTATTTTCATGATTATCCCAGATAATGTCTTCCCTTAGTATGTACAGTAAATACAGAAATATATGTTTTTAAACTATTAGAAACTTTCGCGCCGTATGCGCCGTACATGACATCACACGGAAGCGTTGATGCGATGTGTAACATCAAAGCACATTCATAACGTATGCGCGGGTACGCGCAGAGTACAATTTGCCATACAAAGTATGGTGCGATCACCGTACTCGTACGGTACGATTATCCCCCCAAAAAAACAATGAAAAATGAATTATATAGAATTTACTTTTATTATATTGAAAAAAAATTAGATAAAAAAAATATTTTTGAATTTAGTTTTGTTATTATTTTACATTAAAAATATGAAATATAACTTAAAAAATTAAATAAATATAAATATTTATAATAAAAATGTAGGAAATTAGTATAAAAAGAAAGAAATATAATAATTAATACATTTAAAAATCATCATTTACAAAACCTTTGAAATTCACAGAAAAAACCATAGGTTTTACACACGTCATAGTTAGGAATTAGCATCTCAAAAACCTTGCAAATTCACTGAATAAACCATAGGTTTCAGCCACGTTATAGTTAGGAATTAGCATTTATAAAACCTTAGAAATTCCCTGAAAAAACCATAGGTTTCACACATGTTATAGTTAGCTGGACATTTCACTCATACAAAACCATTGAAATTCCCCCGTTATAGTTAGTTCAGCTAACTATAACTCGCGCGCCTGCAATGCACTGCTGATGACCTCACATGATGTCATACCGTGCCGACTAACTATAGTCTGTCTTTTGTGCTTTCCATTCAGCAGAGTGGGAGATAGTAAGTTAAAGTGGTATCTGGGTTTTTGCTAGGAAAATGATATTGTAACCAGGTATCTCAACAAACGTGTTCTTAACATTTTGAATCAAACGATAAGCACTTGCACTTTGCCAAATAACTAAGAGGATTGTGTTATTGTCTTCTGGTTTTATAGTGTGAATGTAATTAAACTCTTTTATATGTTTTCATTCGTATTGGGGGAATTGTAAAGATTTTAATTAATCATACAACAAACTATGACTGACTGACTGAATTGACTGACTGAGAGAATGTCTGGTTCGGAGATGCTTGTACATAGAAGCAGTGCCACAAAAGTATTTTTTTCACTGCCTCTTGACAGGACTCGGTCACAAATTGTGCACGCCACCTTTCTCACACTTACTTTCTCCTCTCCAGGTGGAAAAGTGAAGAATTTCCACACATCAGATTCTGGCCTCTGTGGACGTGGTGCGTCCTGCAAGAATTCTTCTTCAGAAGATACATCCTCCTGCTGCTGCTGCTGTCCAGATGCCATTTTGTTTGATATTTTTTGAAGAACACCAAAAAAAACAATCAAAAAGGGTTTTCGTAGGAAATGTCTCTCTAGATATGCTCCAACAAGAATGATTAAAATGGGTGGAGTCCTTTAATAGTTACAGTGGGAAATGTTATGAACTAATGAAATCTTTTTTTTTTTGAGGTTACATGGGATCCGCGCACTCTGCGCTCATGAAGCACGCACCCGACGCGACTTCGCGAAAATATATTTAAAAATAATATAAGTTTATTATAAGTACAAATATATTTTTATTAATGTCTTGGATAATCTCTTGCCCAAATATGTATAATAAAAACACATACATATCATTTTAGAACATAAATAAATTTAGCGGGAGTCGCGCACCCAGCGTGCCCCAGCATGTATATGACGTCACGGGGACCCGCTACTGCGCAAGCATCATGTACTGTAATGCGCATATATCGCGAATGTGTGGGAGCAGGAGTCGCGGACTGGTCACATACCAATAGCGCACATCACCTAATATTAAACGCATATGATGTAACTGAAAAATATGGAGCCGTCGCACACCGTATGCGGATCCTTCACGATTTTTCTAAAATGGCAGCTAGAATCCGTGCACCCACCGTGATGTGTACGCTTTGGGTGGGCGACTCCGAAAAGAATTTGGAAAACATTTTTTTAAAGAAAATAATATAAATATATTGAAATAAAATAATAAAACAAAAAAAATAAACAATGTCTCAGTTTGAATTTTCATTTTTTTTTTACAAATTTCAGAAAAATATATGATGTTATTTAATGAATAAAATATTTATAAATAAACAGTTAAAAACTGTAGAAAATCAGTACACAAAATAGGATCACCCACTATTACACTTAAAAAATACCATTTAAAAAAGTTTTGAAATTCACTGAGAAAAGCATAGGTTTCAAAGACGTTATAGTTAGAAACTAGCATTTAAAAAATCCTTAGCAATTCACAGAAAAGACCATAGGTTTCAGGGGTTTTATAGTTAGCTTGACATTTCACTCGTATAAAACCATAGAAATTCCTCCGTTATAGATAGTTTTGATAACTATAACTCGCGAGCCCGCAATACACTGCTGATGATGTCACATATTACATCATTCATGACATGTTCAGTGACATCACTGAAGACATCACTGATGACATCCCAGAGGCCTATTTTGGCCCCTGGGATCCAATCGCCTGGGGCCTTGCCATCTCTTCTGGGTGCCCCCCAGGACAACCAGTGTATAATGGGGCTGTGATGGGAACCTCAAGGCCCCTGTTGTCCCTGACAGCTCCCTGCCTCATTTGGGAGCTGGCAGTGCTGCTGTACAGAGGAAGCTGCTGAAAGGCAGCTTACTCTATGGAGGAGTAATCATTTCATCTATTTTTCTGCTCACTTGATAGTTGGCAATAAAACAGACAAAACCTACGCTTCATGCAAGCAAGAGCATTTTGTCAGCTCTTGCTTGCTGGAGTGTTAGCTGTGACTTGGCAGATCCCGCCAAGTCATAGCAAACAGCTATGTCCCAAGGGGCACCCAGGGACATAGCAGGAGCCGACCCTGGGGGGGGGAGGGGGGGGTAGCCCCCTTCTTCTGTAAGCATGGGCCTGCCCCAGGGAGGTGGTGGTCTCAGGGCCGTAAATAACCCCCTCCCAGTTTTAATTACATTTTAGGTCCCAGGGAACCGGTGGCTCCTAAGGCTTGCTCCCACTCCAGAAGGGGGTCCATGCTGCCCCCTTCAAACTTGAAAATAAAGCCCCCGGTGATGTTGGTCCCTGGGGCTCCAAAGAGCTCAGGGGGGAGTTTGCGTGACCCCCTCATTATGTTTTAAAAGACACCCGTATCCCTCCTCCAGGGCCCTACCCGAATAACTCCTCTTTTCCAACTTGGAGCAATATTCCCTTGAGCAGCTTTTCCTCTGCAGTCCATTCATGGCGTGTTGTTTTATTGACCATTATTTTACTATATCATGTTGACTCCACTGAAGGATCACAGTATAAGACAAGCAGCTTTTGATGGCACAGTATACAGTAGTTTAGTTGATGCTCCTGATACAATTTTAATATTTAAATATTTTCACATGTAAAATGTCATAGGCGCGCCTTGCTTAGAGTTGTTTTGTCAGCTCTGGATACTGAAAGAAAAACGTTGTGACTCTGTTGTAGACATCCTAACAGACCAAACAGACTTCTTTAAAATATACCAAAAAATGTTAAATCGCTTCAAAATTCTTTGTGGGTTTTTATTAAGTCACTTTTATTGGTTTTCATAATGGATATTGTGGTCTCACAATGATAGGGCATATCTAAGATGCTAATGAGATAAACAGTATTTGTAGCAAGTCCTTCAGAACCAAAACCACATCATAAGAATCAACACAAAGAGACAAACCCCCATCCCTCCAACAATCCCGTACAAACTCCAGAAATATAGATTCCATACAAAGAACAGGAAGAAACACAACACCATGGATTCATACATTTCACTGTAAAGTACACCACATAAGATTGTAGATGAACATCAAAGTTTACACATTTATTTCTGAACAACACATTAGGCAGCCTGCCCATTGCCAAAATGTTCCAAAGTCTGAGATGGCGCAGTGGGAGGGTCAGACTTCTTCCAGTATGATGCCAAAGTAGTTTGGCCATCCTGAGGTTGTTCCAGGTAGTCAAGCGATCTACCAGAGTTTGATAATTTAAAGAACTGGAACATAGACCCAAAAGAACAAAGTCAGGTATGTCTGAAGTCCCCTAATATGCTACATCCCTTCCAGAAGAGGTTTGTTGATCCACTGTAATATTTGCCCAGTTTAAACGGGTACAGATGCCAGCCTCATATGACCTTACAATGTGCCCTACTACCCAGGAAAGGCTGCAAATCCTTTTGGGTGTGTCTCTATGGGGCAGATCATTGTGCTCTGATACATTTGTCCCTATATTTGTGTTCTGAAATGACTTTAAGGCCAGAGCTGGAGGTGGGGATGATGACTGTACGAAATTATAAAGAAGTGTCATTCACCCTCTGGATTTTCCCGCTATCTGCACAAACAAACTTTTCAATTGAGAAGTAGGTCTCTGGTGGTGACTTGTTGTATGATCGAATGGAGACCATAGTGCCCCAATTGAGTATACTGGGACCACTCTGTTTCATTGAATTGAATTTTCCTCTTACATGTATCAAAATTCAGCACGTGTGCATTTTGAAACATGTTGGAGATAATGACGCAGCCTCCTTTCTGCCAGTCATAAAAAAAGGCATGGTTTGAAGCCAGTCTTAAATGTCTTGTTTCAGCTTAGAAATTGAATCATATAGATAGCACACAATTACTGCCCTGTTAATGTATGGCCAGTGCTTATCAGTTTCACACAAAGCCTAATACACCATCACTCTCAACTGGGCCACTGTTTTTGCTTGTAAAGTTGGGCAAGGCAAGCCCCTCAAGTGCTTGGTTGACACATATACTAACAGGAAAGACTAGCCCTCTGTCCCTGTCAAATGAAATGCATTATTAGTTGTTTAAGGGATACAATAAAAATTACCTCCTGGAACATGTAGAGCACCCTCGGAAGAAACAGCCAGGGCAGGTAAATTGGTGAGCACCTGTGGCAGTCTTTTACTGAGGTTTGCAGTAGGAAAGGAATATTAGCTTTATTAGGGTCATCCACATTGGGGACCAGTTTAATCACCAGGTATGTGATTAAAATCTTGATCCAAGTAAATGGGACCTTATAATTATTTTGTCAACCTATTTCTGGAGGAGAGATAGGTTAAGGATATGTAACTTTGAAAGGTTAACTTTGAAGCCCGCGACTCTCTAAAATTGAGCTAGTAGTTGTATCCTTAGAATAGTCCTGGTTGGGGTTGTAAGAGAGAGCAGCATGTAGTCTGTGAATAAAGATGCTATAGAAAGTGTGAAAAATAGCAGGGATAGAGGGCCCCAAGTCTGATTTTGCTAACTAATGGGATGTTACGCCATCTATGTCAGTTGTTCAGGATTTTTTACATGGGGTTATACTAGTTAGCTATCACCATGGGTCAAAACCGGAACTTACAGTGCATTTTTAGTAATGAAGGACCAGTCATTCTGGTCAAAATACTTTCCTGCTCTTATCCCCATATGTACAGCTAGAATCTTCTTCTTTTTGGCTGTCTTGATCAGCTAGACTACACTGCACAAGTTACGATGTGTCTGTCTACATTTAATGAATAACAATTGATCAGGGTTTATTAGGCTCAGCATCTGGTCATCCAACTTGCTTGCTAGAATTTTTAATACATTTGGGATCTATATTTATTCAGACTATTAGTTGGTATGAGGCGCATTGTCTTGGATCCTTCCTAAGTTTGGGAATCAATGAAATTAGGGTCATCATTTGGGATATTCTACTCTTATGGACAGTAATTTTGGAAAGAGCAGTGATATGTGGGACCAGAAATGCAGCAAAAGCTTTGTAGTAGCCATCCACTGTGGGCTCTTTGTGGATGGTAAGTAGTTTAAATGCTTTCTTGAACGCGTGCTCAATATTAGGAGCATCTAGCGCATTATTTTGGTTAAGAGAGAATTGAGGAAAGTTCACCTCATTCAGGTAGCAAATTTGGTCTTCATGGAAGACTATCATTTGCATACAGAGTATGATAAAAAATGAGTAGAATTCCTCAAACGACTCTTCTTCAAAGGGTGAAGTGCAGTTAGAGCTAATATTAATTTTGCAAAATATTTCTTTTATTCTGGTGAAGTTATCTGCTCAGATGATTCCCAACTGTCTTGCCCTAATAATGAGGGGGGAGTATGCTCCACTGCATTTGTCTCAATTGCATTCAATTTGCCTTTAACTCACCTGACTTTACTTTGTAAATGTCTAATGTGATGTTCTTTATGTGCTGACTCCGCTGCTTGAGGTTACGATTCAGATAGTGTTTTCTCCCTGTATTTTAGTGTGGTCAAGGAGGCCATGTTTCCCATACTTTTACCTCTTATTACAGCCAATGAGCAAATTAACAAAATAATTGAGGTAATCTGGTTTGTTAAGCTCAAAGAATTCCTTGATATGGAAGCATAGCTCATTCTTCGGGACAAATATCTCTAGTAAGAGCAGTGTTACAGATCTATATTTTAGGGTGGTATTCAAGTGTATCCCATGTGAAAGTGGCCTTGACTGGAGCATGAACAGATAGAGTCATAATATGATCTTGGTCTCAGTCAACATGGGTAAAATTGCTTACTCATCAAGATACACTCTATCTTGAGTAACTGCAGTGGTCTTTTGGATTTTAACCCTTCACCGTAGATGGCCCACTGAGAAGAGAGGAGAACTGTGGGTCTTCATTGGTAAACTATCCTGTTCTGTATCTAAAAGGGCTTACAAGAAGCAAGGTATTATTGTACAAGAACAGCACCAATATTAGATTGCTTAACTTGTTTGGGTGTGCTTAAGGCATAAAATAGCGACCAAGATGGTTCCTAGGATAAAAGCATCACATGTGCTTGCAATTTATATCAATCAGTGACCAGTACTTAATGCTTTTTGGTCAAGTACCAAACCACCACTCCCAAGAGGACCAGAAGAATAGCCAACCCTAACACCGCTCCGATGGCCATGCGCTTGTTAATGGCTTTTCTAGGTATTTTCCCTGTAGAAGTATACAGTTTAGTACCGTTCACTTGTTCTATTATTTTTATCAACTCTGACACCTGTCTGTTGTTTTCTTCTCTAGTTGCCCTGTTGTTGAAGGCACAGTAACGACCTCCACATTTGGCAATTAATTTTCTCAGTGTTGGCTCAGCTTCCTTAACAAATGTTTGTATTGACTTATCCCCCAGATCATCTTTTCGGGTGAATACAATGACCATGCGCTTGAGCGCCTGTGCTCCAAACAGATCCTGGACCCTATGAACTGCATCCCGCTCTTCTTCGGTGAACCTCCCAGTCTGGAGCACCAGGACTATGGCGTGAGGACCAGGACTACAGAGCTGTAGACACTGACTGATGTCGCTCCTCACTTCTTCTGGTCTGTTACTGTTCAAGAACCCCGGGGTGTCCACCACCACCAGACGCCTCCCGTCCCGGACACAGGCCCTCTTCTCACACTCCACCGTCACTGTCTTGGCAGATGCCTTAGACACAAAGAGCTTCTCCCCGAGGATGGAGTTTCCAGTGGCGCTCTTTCCTGCTCCAGGACTTCCAATCAGTAAAATTGTCAGGTCACCATTTACATCACATGAACGATAAACCACATCATCTGCAAGGAAGAACATCAACACTTATGCACGGAAAGATGTACCGGGTTTAAAATAACATAAAGGGGGCGGGGTGGGAGATATAGTGTAATTTGTATTGTAGAATATAAAAAGAACACTGAATCCAATGTTATGGAAAAAGCTAGACCACAGACTTAAATGCGAAATATAAAATTACATGTTTTTAATCAGCACATATAAGTTCTGTTATCCTGAAAAACTCTGTAAAACAAATAGTATATAATCTGTGAGCCAGCTACATCCCAGTACATGTTAATGCTTTTGGATATTTTATTAACTTTCCCATGATGGCTCCACCACACTCACCTAGTTCATTTAAGTTGAGTTTAATTGAAGATCTGTAAAATTTAAATCATGCCCATAATTGCTAAACAGTACAGCAACACAGTGCAGCAACTAAGGGGCATATTTAAGTAAGTGTAAGACAGCACGGCAAGTCACCTTGCTGAGCTGAGATACAGGATAAGGACCGGAATGTGCTGTATTTATTTCAGTTCGGTGCAGTCCTGTCTTTTCCCCAGGGCTGGCGCATAATGAGCTACCTAGCGCCAGTGCAGGCCCCCTTACACCATGGTGAAAGGCTGCCTGTGTTGCATGCAGGATTGTTTTTGTGCTGTAAGGGGCACCTTCCTGCAAAAAAACAATCCTGAGAGGCCGGGCCAGACTAACCGTACCGGGCATCTGACGTTGCCTGCGGAGGTTGGAAAAGTGGGGGCTGGTTTTGCTGCAGTGGGGGTCGGTTGTGTTACTAAGGGCAGGTTTTGCAGCCATTCTGCTATATCAGCCACCAGTAACAAAAGCAGCAAGCAAGCGTTTCCAGCCTCCCAGGACCAGGCAATGCTTACTCTGGGGCGAGTCCAAGGAAATTGCCAGGGTTGCTTTGGGTTCCCAGTCTGGCTCAGCTGAGAGGCATATTGGAGGAAATAACTAGGAGAAATAAAGATATTTCTACTTGTTGCACATCCCATGAGCAGTCCTATCTTTTTTGTCTCATTTCCAGGTCTACCAGTGATGGAAAATCTGGGACTGCGTTAAAATTCATGGGAGTTGTGTGGGCACACCGACGCAACGCTCATCTAATTCCTTCTCACTGCAGAGTAACACAACACAGCATTTTGAACTGCATTGTGTTATTCCTAATTTATCAAGCCAAGCAGAGCCACACAAAGTGGCCTTGTGTATGTTGACAAATCACAATTTAGAGTTTGAGGCCTCATGCGCCACACTGCATGGTGCAAACATGACGCAAACCCTTCATAAATAGGGACCTACAGTTTAAAAAAAACACAAATCTGGTAGCAACCATTGCTAAATCAAAGCCCAAAAGTTTAGTAAATGACCACAGAGTTAAAATTTATTTAGAGTATCTTTTATACCGATACCCTCCTTTAGATGTCACATACTCAACTCTATTAGCCAGAAAGGGGTTCAACATTTCTATTAAATGAGCCACACTTAAATGAAGAGTAACAATGTAGCCACTGAAGCATCCTTCAGATATTTCACATCTTTGTGTGTGAATATTTTATCCTGAACAAAACAGCTTCATGGAGCATTCGTGAACCTAAAAAAAAATGAGAAAGGAGTAGGATTCATCGTATATCTCTCTTTCTCTCTCTCTGGCTTTTAATTGGATATAAAACACAAATGTCTCCAGTGTGGCGATTCTAGCACATGTTTCTGTTTTTGGAATTCCAGCCATTTTATCTACAGACATCGTGTTGCCAGTTACTTCTTATTCTTAACTAATTACAAAAGTCCAGGGCTCAGATTTTCAAAACAGTCACAATGCAGCGCAGTAGCCAATAAATGCTGTGCTGGGTTGTGTTGGATGACAGGGAGGGAACAAAGCGCCATATCTACCTGAGATTTGTCGCTCTCCTCTTCTCAGTGCGGATTTTAGTTCCTGTGCACCAGGCACACATCTATGCGCCATAGTGCAATAGTTTGTGCCCGAGTCGACCATAGGTTTTTTACAGGAAGGTTACTCTTCCAGTGCAAAAATATATGCAGAGACACATTTTAAAACATTTCCTACTTTGTATGTGTCTACACAGTGCAGCATGCATGCAAAGTTGGGAAAGAAAGGAGAAATACAAACATTTCTCCTTTTAACGCCTTCTTTCAAATGGCTTTTCCCTTTCACTTTGGCACTAAACCCTGTCTGCTATTGCTTGCAGTTAGGCTGTTGCATTAAAAGGCATGTGTGGTTGCATGTGAACGCCCTTGTACGATCCATGTAACACTCTGTTGGTGCAAAGTACTACAAAGCAGTGCTACTCGCTGCTTTGTGTTACTTTTAGGGTACTTTACAGCACAAAACAAGTTTTGCACTGGAAAGTAAATTAGGAAAAAAACATGTTCTGCTGGTGACGCTAACCCAGTGCAAAATGTTTGTAAATCTACTCCCAAGACATTGTCGGGATCCAATTAGGTTTTGACACAGTGAGTTTGCTCCTGGAAGTGGTTAAACCTGCAACATTTTCTGTATGAAATGTGATGTCTGCTCTACACCCAATAAAGGCTTAGAATGTTTGTATATCACAAGAGTGGGACAATTTCTAAAATGTCCAAGTTGAACAGGTCAGATTCCTACAAGAGAACATTAACATAAAGCCCCAGCTTTGCCTCCAGCTATTTAAATGTACTCATGGGCTGGTAGAAACACAGGTGGTATGGTCTGTTATGATGCATTACTATACCGAGAGAATGTTATGTTATGTTAAAAGTTTGTGTAAGCGCGACAGCTGCCCCAGCAAAGGGGCATCTTGTGGTATATAGATGA
This sequence comes from Lissotriton helveticus, assembly GCF_964261635.1. Classification (NCBI taxonomy): domain Eukaryota; kingdom Metazoa; phylum Chordata; class Amphibia; order Caudata; family Salamandridae; genus Lissotriton; species Lissotriton helveticus. The sequence goes on from NC_136063.1 coordinate 50,962,746, forward strand.
TCATTTTGTTCTCTTGAATGGTGACCCCTCTGTAGCCAAACAATTTTTATCCAAATTGAAAGACAACATTCTAAAAATTCATGTCACTAAAATGTTTAATAAACAACAAGTGCCATATTTAGGCTGTGAGGACAAGCTCATCCCGTCTGCATTATGACGAGTACCATTATTTGTAATGGAAATTAATGACACTCGTAATATGGCAGATGGGATATCTGTCATATTTGTGGTTGAGTAACCCGTCGGTCAAACTCGTAATCATTTCCTTTGTTTATGATTACTACCTATGTAACACAGGCCACACAAGTGAGGAAAAAAAATAGTAAACATTGAAATATATCACTGAGTGAATCTAAATTGACACAAGTGAATTGTCCAGCACCGACAGTCACTTTTAGAAAAAGAAAGCCTTTATGTGACGTGCTGGTCAGAAATGATTTATCATGAAGCCAGACTACCAAATTCTTTATCAGACTGGCTGTGTTTCATAAGTGTTCTTAAATGAAAGCGTGCATCAATAGTTCTGAGAGAATTAAATATAGGATTTCTGACATGAAATTAACCAATAAAATCAGAAAATTTATTACTTGTTCAACGCCTTACACAATATACGTATTAGAATGTACATGTGCAATCTGGTAAGTGAGGTGGATTGTGTTTCCTGTCTAAGATTTATTTTTGGAACACCTTAGGGTATTCACTACATTTTTCCATGTGTGGGTGGTATGAATCTGTTGCAGCGCTCAGTGGGGCCCCCCTTGTGAATCCGTGTGGTATCCATGGAACCATAACCTGATGAAAAAAATACGCATATTCACAGACCCACTTCCACTATACGTATTTTACCCATCCCATAAAAGATAAGTGTTTCTTAATGTTGCCTTGTACCATATGCGCTGAGCAAAAAACAAAAAAAGAACAAAGGAAAAGAAAGACAACAAATTCATATAAAACACCTCTCCCACCAGCCTGCCACCCCCGACACCCCTTGACCCATCTCCCACTACCCACCTCAAGTAAGTATCAAAGGCATCCTGGCTCAACAAGAGCCAGGATGAAGTCATCCCAAATAATCCCATCCCCACCGTTCCTCCAACCACCCTGAAAAAGAATACAATCAGTTTCTAAATATCTGCTAATCAAAGTGAATACAACAAATAACGCCCAAATGATACACCATTTTACCACATAACTGTAACCTGTTATATGCCCTAAAACCCCAATCTTAGGTCTACCAGAAACATCCTTTAGAAACAATTGGGCCATAATTTTGGAGATAAAGCTGCGTGTTTCCCCCCTGAAGACGATCTTCAGTTGAGCTGGGTTCTGAAGATATACTTCTGCCCTAAGCTGTTGAAATTGAGCCAAAAGTTGCCTAAGCCACCACTTTTGTTCAATGGTAGCATGGGAAAAATCAGGCCTGGTGAAAAAAGTCACTGTGTCACATTCTCTTTTTGCTGTTGAGCGAACTAAATCATAGAGGGCCTGTCGTAGCAGAAATTTTTCAAAATTTAGCAGCATTGCCCGTGGCCGTTCAGGAGTTTTGGTGGGACCAATGGATTTCCTTATCCCAGTCTCATGTGGTTAGGGATAAGGTACCTCTCAGTAAGAAAACCGGATATTTTCTGGGATCGTTCCCCTCGACCCCTTCAGGAATTCCCAGAAAATGTACATTATTACGGCGTTTCCTGTTTTCTTGACAATCTCCTCATGTGCTACACTCTGTGTTTTTAGGTCGACAACTTCGGTTTCAAGGCTTTCTGTCCTGGCTTCTACAGAAGCCATTCTTTTGGCAAAATCAGCACAAGTTCTGCATACTGTCCTGTCAGTTCGGGCTGGACTGTTCCCCATGGGGCACAGGCTCAAGACTAATTTGCAGGTGGCTGGGTTCAAACTGGAACTGCATGGTGAGCAAAAAATAATGGATTTAAGCCCATATATCTTTCCTGGGCTGAATGTATGACATTGTTCTGCATTCTGTCTAACAATTGTTCTTTTTGCATCTGTCACCACAAGTGTCACAGATATGCCCGGATTTGGGTCCCGTGCTCTCCATGCCACTGGAGTCCGGCTATAATGGCTGATGAGGGATAAAACACCAAAACCGGTCCTAGGATGCTTGTTTCGAGTCCAGGGAGGACTGGACTGGCCTGGCATTTCGGATTGGCCTCTTCTCATTGGGCAAAGGGTCAAGACTGATTTGCATATGGCTAGGTTCAAACTGGAATGGCATGGTGAACAAAAAAACTATGGATTTTGGCCCTGATCTCTGTACTGGGGTAAATGATCTATTCTTCTTTTTGCATTGTCACCCTGAGTGGGACGGGCATGCCCAGACAAGTGTCCCGTGCTCTCCATGCCACTAGAGTCAAGCTAAGCTGGCTAATGAGGGGTGAAACCCTTAAACTGGTCCTAGGATGCTTGTTTCCAGTCCAGGGAGGACATAGCATGGCAGTATGGGCTGGACTGTTACCACTGAGCACAGGGTCAAAATTGATTTGCATTTGGTTGGGTTCACACTAGAATGGCATGGTGAGCAAAAAAAGATGGATTTAGGCCCAGATCTCCGCACTGGGGTCAAATTATGACATTGTTCTGCATTCTGTCCATCAAGTGTTCTTTTTGCTTTTGTCACCCCGATTGGGACGGGTATGCCCAGATGTGGGTTCTGTGCTCTCCAAGCCACTGAAGTCAAGCTATCCTGGCTGATGAGGTGCATAACCCTAAAACTGGTCCTAAGATGCTTGTTTCCAGTTTAGAGAGGAGCTGGCCGGGCAGTTCGGGTTGGACTGTTCCCATTGGATGCAGGGTCAAGACTGATTTGCATACAGCTGGGTTCAAACTGGGAACGCATGGTAAGTAAAAAAACAATGGATTTAGGCCCAGATCTCTGTAGTTGGGTGAATATATTACATAATTTAGCATTTTGTCCAGCAATTGCTCGTTTTGCATTTTACTAACAGCACCCTGACATTTTTGGGCGGCAAGCCAGGCTCTGCAATTATCATTTTTCACCTCCTCCTTGAAGCTCATTATAGATTGAAGAACGATTGAGAGGTATGTGTCTCCGTTGTCTCACCAATATTTGCCATTGCAGGGCCTGTCAGAACTCCTCCAGGCAGGGAGCTGTGAGGGCGAGTAACCCCACTTTAGATCCCCTGTACTGCCTGCATCAGAAAATTCCCATAGGCCCTTATCTTTTTTCCTCCCCTTTTTGGTGAGAGATTTTCTTTGCAACTGAAGATTTCTTAGGTCTTCTGGCCCAGAGCTGCATTTCCAGTTAGCACCCTCCTGCACACTAGATGTTGATATACTTGTGTCCAAAGTTTCTAACTAGTCCTCTGGGAATAGAAGTTCTCATTTACATAGGGAGACCTAGCCCGATTTGAAGGGGTGCTTACTGCTTTATCCCTGATAATCCATATGAGAGACTGCATCTTTAATTATTGTATTGCTGACTTCTGTCACTTGTCTCCACGGAGATCTGGATGGGGAGAACATGAAGTTTCTAAGGCATCTTCTACACTGGATTTTGCAGATGGGTCGGACTCTGCTTCCAGAGTCCTTACAAAGTCTTTACTTTACACCAAAACCGGTCCTAGGATGCTTGTTTCGAGTCCAGGGAGGACTGGACAGGCCTGGCATTTCAGATTGGCCTCTTCTCTTTGGGCACATGGTCAAGACTGATTTGCATATGGCTAGGTTCAAACTGGAATGGCATGGTGAGCAAAAAAACTATGGATTTTGGCCCAGATCTCTGAAATTTTGCAAGTAGTGGATTCCAGTCCATGTTTAGCAGCGGCGGCGAAGCGCGGGAGAAAGCAGAGGCGGCGGTGGTGAACGGCGAGCGCTGGTGGCGGATGGCCACAACAGTTTAACAAGTGGAATTTACGGGGGAACCATCGGGCCACAGCCGCCGCAGCAGCCGCGGAAGGAGGTCCCAGAGCAGAGTGGAGCTGTACACCCTCGGAACAGCATCGGAACACCGGGTGAGTCTGAGCGGGGGACTGGAGCTGCACACCCTCGAGCCTTGCAATGCTGAGAGCTGCACAGACTTACGCGAATGATATCCACCGGTTAGCTGTAGCTTCAGCCGTCACCTCTACCCTCAGTAACATGTCGCCCCAGCTCCTTCTCTCCCAGAGGGGTGGTTAGCGCAGCAGCAAGCGCAGTGGCCTCTAGGCGGCAGCTGCACCAAGTGGACCCCTCGACAGGTCCAAAGAGGTGGATTAACTAGGTCAGGAGGAAACAGTGACCTGCCCCGGGAGCCACGCTTGCCTTAAACACGCGGATCAGCCAGTCCTCCACAAACCTCACCTCCACCCCGAACTCTCGGCTCAGGTGGGGATCAGGGAGCATCTGTCTACTTCTGTCACCAGCTCAAGCTATACCTCAAAGGAGAATTGACAGAGCTTGCATCCCCTACAAGGCAAGATGAGAGAGAGCGGTGAGGGCGACAAGCAATAAAAGGCAACAAAAGGGCAACAGGGGCCGTGTTCCGGACTCAGAGCAGCTGCCATTTAGCAGGAAGCCAAACCCCAGTAGGACATCTGGTACATGGGGTCCAAAAAGAGGGGGCGAATGAGCCTGGAAAAAAGCCCCACGAGTCATCTGCCCATTAACATGACATTAACAATGTCCACGAGGAGCAAATCACTAACAGACAGCTTAAATGAAAAACCACAAGAGACTGACCAAAAGGGCTCGATCAGAAACTTTCTAATTAAGAGCAACGATCCCCTTAGCTGTAACCATGGCACCACTCGGGGCGCTCTCCCTGATGCCCCATGCCCAGCCCAAGACAGCAGCACTAATGAACATAACAGAGGATCTTCTAATTCTACCAGCATATCCAAGGATGAGACCGCCCCCTGTGAGAAACAGAGGATCAACCAGGAAAGAGCAAGTGTAGCCTACGAGCAGCCCCACCTAAAGCAATCAGCAGGTCAAATTAGGGGTGGATCCCCCCTGACCACAGAAAATAGGCAGGACATCATAACCAGCAAAACCACTGACACATCAATGCCCAAAGCTGGCCCCACAGTAACGATAACAGCGCAAATCCATCAGACCAAAGACCCTGGCCCATATCTTCAGACCACGGAGACAAGTGACCCCCTATATGAATCCAAATACTTTAAACCAACGGTCTCCCAGTCAGACCCCCTGGCCCCAGTGTCCCTAGTGGCAGGGGAGTTTACAGTCTCACTCCTCCACAACCTTGAACAAAAGATCGAAAGGACCCTCGATCTAACTCCAAACCTGTCATGGCCTTTAATGTCCCCATGGGCCCCTAACATAAAAGCTGACTACCTCGCCTGCAACAGCAGTGCTGACACGACTTCTGAGAAACCATTCCCGACTGAGATAAATAGTGCCACCGACAAAGCCCTCCTATGGCAATCGACGAAGATGGAAGTACAAATAGATCTTCTACAAGCAATTGCAGGGCGTCTAGCAGATCTATGTGCCAAGGTGGAGGTCCTAGACAACAGGATCTCCGAACATGTGGTCTCCAACCGGGGCGATTGCTCCTGCCGCTGCTCTAATCTTATCGAGAAATGGGTCTCCCTTCCTGAGGTCCTAACAGATATAGTAGAACTAGCGAAAGGGAGCATGGAGGCACGGACTTTAAACAACAAAGAAGGTCGGGCGAAGTACAACAGTCACACCCCGAAGGTGACACAGCCATCTGGGGCTACATTAGGACAGAGGAACATAGCCAATAATGGCAAAAGCGTAGAGCACATGATCATTAAACTACACAGCAGCCCATCTAATAACCCACAAAGCCCAAATTTCAGGGAGAGCGATGCTATTGGAATAGTCCTTCAGGAACACATCTCAGGTACAACGGATATACAAGAACCCTCATTATCAAGGAGAGCCAAAAAGAATCTAAAGAAGCAACAGAAAAAAACAAAGCTAAAAGTGAGACAATCACAGTTATTGATGAGTAATCAACCGCCCTTACAAGGGGGCATAAAAGCTACCCAGTTGTACCCAATATTTACAGATAAAAACTGGGGCAAAAGGGACACCCAGGCCTCATTGCCAATGGAAGCTCAACATAAACAAACTATATCACCAAGTATCTCCAATGCGAAGGGCCAAAAATGACCAGCAAGGCCAAATCACCCAACAGACAATCATCCAATGGCCGGAAAAAATCCATCTCCTGTAGAACTGTTCACCCAGATATCTTTGGCAACAACGATGCTGCAAGTGGCTACCCCAAATCCATCACAATTAAGCACGCAGCTTCAGCCTGCCATCAGGATCAACAACGGTCAAAATAAGTGGCCTCAGGGCGGCTCTCCTCTAATTCACCAGGGAAGCGCTAGTATAGAGCCAACCTCAGCAGAGCTTGCCACAGAAAAGGGAGAAAGGGCCCAAACCGCGGTCGCCTCAGCAGTCGTCTATGAGGTGGTCCTCACTCCGAGATTTTCGAGCAGGGGAAATCATGACATCTTGAAACGGAGTAACATCTAACGCCTCTTTAAACACCTGGACACCCTAGACAAGATACACACAGAGGATATAGAATGGGTGAAATTTCTGAGCATGAAGGGGGACACACATGGCGACTCTTCAGTGGTGGGACTGAAGAACAAAGCAACACAACAAGTCGTCACAAACAACTCCACCCTACTCACTGAGTGGGGTATTGAAGCTCAGATATTGTCGCACCCAAAATATCCACATGTCTTGGCCCCGGAATGTGGGAGAAAGGCCACTCGGTTCGTCCTGCATAGGAAAAATAGTCTGGGACCCCCAGATAGAAGCCAGATGGGCCAAAGGGACCTACCGGGCATTAGAATCTCTTGCCAGAATAATCAACGGGTCATATGCACCACCTCCCCCATCCCAGATCAAAAAGAACACGCAAGAAGGAGGATACAGTATTCCTAACCGTGACAATAGACACCCTGCAAGAGGAGAAGCTGGGCCTGGATTAATATCAAAGTCGCTACTAACCATAATTTCATGGAACATAGCAGGGATCAGCAAAATCTGCAAAAACGAAAACTTGAAGCAGTTCCTGGAAAGCGGAGACATAATTTGTTTCCAAGAAACGTGGGCCCTGTCCACCACTCCTCTGGCAGGGTACTACGAACACCAAGTACCTGCCATAAAAAGGAATATTTTTTGTCGCCCAGCCGGGGGTCTATCAGTTTTTATAAAACACGACTGTGCCCTCGCAGCTACCGCCATTAACTCGAACTTCCCTGGTCTGCAAGTTGTACAGATAAGAGGTTTAAGTTTCAATGAACATCCAATACGCCTGTTGGTAATAAACTGCTACATCAACCCCGCACAGACCCTAATGAAAGACCAGCTGGAGGTACTGGCACAAAACCTAGAAGATCTGCTAAACAAACACAAAACATACCAGGTCATTCTAGCTGGGGACTTCAATCTGAAAGATCTCGACAAAACTGAAACCCCCCCCCACCCCCAGGATCTGGCAGGGTAGCTCCCCTGTGGGATCTTCTTAACATTACAAGCTGACATCAACCTACGCACTGAAAAAAGCTCGCTCGGCCGCCTGGCAGCCTCAGCCCACTTTACGGGATGCGTCAAGAATTGATTACATCATGATTAGTGGAGAGCTGGCGGCCAGAATGGATGACTTTGAAGTTTAAGATCGGAAGGAAAGAAACCACAGGCCATTAAGAGCAGCATTTCAGTTGGACGTACCACCTGCCGTTATCTACCAATCCATCGGGGAGACAAATGGGGAGGAGAAACACAGCATCCTGCGGAGGATCAAGTGGTCAGATAAGACCAACGGGACACTTCAAACATGGCTGGGCCAGGCACAGGAAGGGAGTTTACCCACAGAGCTCTCACCCATAAAAAGATGGGAGAATATTATTAAGGATTTAGAAACTAAGCTTGGGAACCCCAAATCCAAAAATTCTAGAATAAAAGAGCAATTCAGATCAGGGAATACATGTCCACATGACATACGAGAACATAAAAGACTTTTGCGTAAGGCTCTCGTAGAAAAGAAAAGAGTGGGCAGTCAAACAGAGGGAGCATCAATTGCCTCACTGAAGGCATCCCTAAGGAAGAAGCTTTGGGAACATAAAAAAGCCAACATGGAAAGCCAGTGGCTCAAAGTTTTCTCCCTGCTTAAACAAAAGAAACCAGCACGACTCTTGAGATATATAAACCAGCTGAGCAACCGAGGACCATCAAGAGAAAACGGGGTTGCAGAAAAAGATTGGATGCAATATGTGAAGCAGCTATATGTAACAGCCTCCACTAACGAAGTTCCATCAAGCGATAAGGTGGAGTTAGCTGAGCTAGTCCAACCGATCAGCACAAAGCCAGGAGTCACTACCTCGAGCCCAGTAATGGCCCCCTTGGGCAATAGATCCCCGGCAGATGCTGACGATACCTTACCAACCTGGGCAAAAATCCAACAGGTCATCAAATCAATCAAGAGTATGAGGAATGACGGGGCCCCGGGGCCCAACGGGATTCCAGCACCGGTTTTCAAACAAGCACCGGAGTTCTGGGCAGCACTCCTAACTCCACTTTTTAATTACACCTTCTCGACTGCCATAACCCCCGAGTCCTGGAGGGGTTCCATACTTGTCCCAATCTTCAAAAAAGGAGAGCGCCTAAAGCCGTCAAACTACAGGCTCATAGCCCTGCTTAATTTGGAAGCTAAGGCATATGCTTGCCTATTATTGAACGATTTAGAAAAATGGGTTGAAGAGAGAAACATAATACCCATGCACCAGACTGGCTTTAGGTCCCAGGCATCAACAATGGACAATGTCCTGGCGCTAGCACATCTCTCCACCCAGGCAACTCTGAAGAACCACCCTCCACTCTTCTGCTGCTTCATGGACTACAGCACAGCCTTTGACAAAGTAACAAGAAAACGATTATGGTGGAAATTAGAAAAGTGGGGCATCCCACCGAATCTTCTGAAGGCAATAAGGTCACTATATGAGGACACCTGGGTGAGGGTCAAAACTAGTGCCCGCACAGTTTCCCCCAAAATAACCACTGAGAATGGGTTGAAGCAAGGGTGCGTGCTGGCCCCCACCCTCTTCAACTTATATACGGCGGACCTGGGAGAGGCACTAAAAGGAACCAGTTTAGTAGCCCCAAGATTAGGAAGCATGAGGCTTCCCGTCCTACAGTATGCCAACGATAGTGTTATATTGGACCACACGAAGGTGGGACTACAAAGAGCATTAAATGCGCTAAATAGTTTTAACATCGCCAACAACTTGATAGTCAATCAAGGGAAAACAAAGGTCATCTTTTTTGGGTCTTACCATCGGAAAAAGAATGCACAGTGGCAACTGGGAAACGCTCTAATCAACTTGGTGATTTCATATATTACTTAGGGGTCTGGTTCACGGAACGGGCCAAGGCAAACGTTCATCTAAACCAGCAGAACTCCAAAGCCAATAAGGTTGTACACTTATTAAGACAACTAGGCCAGAATTTGATCAGTCCATCCGCCAGCCCAATTCTGACAGCTCTCAGAGCAAAGCTCCTTCCAGCAATTAGCTACGGCCATCTAGCCTTCCCCGGGAAATTGGACGCTCTCCTCAATTCAGCCAAAGCATATAAGTTGGTGCTACACATACCAAAGGCCAGCACGAAAAACTAGGCTAAGATTGGAGCTTGGCCTAGCAAGGCCAGACTTGATCTGCCAGGTGGAGATCATAAAGTTATACATAAGAACATTAAGGACCCCAGCTAATTCCCTAAAAAATCACTTGAGATTCATCTTTGAGTGGCCAGGCACGGAATGGCACACTAGGCTGGGAAACGCAATCAGAGAATTGAAGGTAGAGGAAGAAAGTATGCCACTGCAGGATATCCCCCTGAACGTCTGGAAGAGGGCTATTGACAAACAAGTGTGGGAAATCTTCTTTGACCTTGACCAGAAAACTTTACGCCGAAGCTCTCATCTGGATTCATTAAACAATTCATACATGGCAGGAAAAGCACCACCCTACCTAAGTGAGGCCCTCACAACACAGGTCCGAAGCAAAATTTTATTTATGAGGCTGACCATGCTCGGGATAGCAGACTTTAATCCCGCATGGGCCCGAAGAGGGGAACCCATAACTTGCAGACTGTGCCCCTATAAGAGGGAATCCTGGTTGCACCTTCTCTGCTGCTGTTTCAACCTTAATAAAGAACGCCGGCGACTGTTGCGCCCGATCTGCTTCAGTAAGAGCATAAAGTCATGCAGCGGAGCATCAGCTTTGTGTCTGTCTACTACCAACACACCGATCTTAGCGAGACTGGGGAAATGTATTCATCAAATCAGGTTAGCCCTAAAGGTCGCCAAGGAAAGTAGTACAACCCAGGGGAAGCCCACGGCAAACTCTGTGGACTAAAGCTGATGGGATCCCTTCATGTAGTATCATTGACAGTGCCCCATCTGTACGCCTCCCCAAAGAAAGAAATGTCCCTTGTAAGATACTTAGTGCGCCATAGAGGCCAACTCAAGTGCCCACAAACACAAACTAACTTCAAGTCACACAAGTCGGGGAAAGGTCAATCATGCGGGACCTAGACAGTGGGTGCAGAATTTTATTTAGGCAAAGAAGTCAGTAATCACTGTCTTGTCCTTAATTTGAGCTTTTTATGTACTTACTCTTTTTATACATACAAGATCCGTTTTTGTCTTCACTGTAATGAGTTTAATTAATTGTACAGTTAATAAAGAATATATACAGAAATTATCTATTGTTCTTTTTTGCATTGTCACCCTGAGTGGGACGGGCATGCCCAGACGAGTGTCCCGTGCTCTCCATGCCACTAGAGTCAAGCTCACCTGGCTAATGAGGGGTGAACCCCCTAAAGAGGTCCTAGGATGCTTGTTTCCAGTCCAGAGAGGACATAGCATGGCAGTTTTGGCTGGACTGTTACCACTGGGCACAGACAGGGTCAAAACTGATTTGTATATGGTTGGGTTCACACTAGAATGGCATGGTGAGCAAAAAAAGATGGATTTAGGCCCAGATCTCTTCACTAGGGTGAAATTATGAAGTTGTTCTGCATTCTGTCCATCAAGTGTTCTTTTTGCATTTGTCACCCCGATTGGGACGGGTAAGCCCAGATGTGGGTTCCGTGCTCTCCAAGCCACTGAAGTCAAGCTATCCTGGCTGATGAGGCGCATAACCCTAAAACCGGTCCTAAGATGCTTGTTTCCAGTTCAGAGAGGTCCTGGCCGGGCCTTTCAGGTTGGACTCTTCCCATTGGGTGCAGGGTCAAGACTGATTTGCATATAGCTGGGTTCAAACTGGAACCGCATGGTAAGTAGAAAAACAATGGATTTAGGCCCAGATCTCTGTAGTTGGGTGAATATATTACATAATTTTGCATTTTGTCCAGCAATTGCTTGTTTTGCACTTTCCTAACAGCACCCTGAAATTTTTTGGCAGCAAGCCAGGCTCTGCAATTATCATTTTTCACCTCCTCCTGGAAGCTCATTGTAGATTGGAGAACCATTGAGAGGTATGCGTCTCCATTCTCTCCCCAATATTTGCCATTGCAGGGCCTGTCAGAACTCCTCCATATTTACCCGCTTGACTCGCTAAGGCAGGGAGCTGTGAGGGCGAGTAACCCTGCTTCAGATCCCCTGTACTGCCTGCATCAGAAATTTCCCATAGGCCCTTATCTTTTTTCCTCCCCTTTTTGGTGAGAGATTTCCTTTGCAACTGAAGATTTCTTAGGTCTTCTGGACCAGAGGTGCAGTTCCAGTTAGCACCCTCCTGCACACTAGATGTTGATATATTTGCGTCCAAAGTTTCTAACTCCTCTGTCTGGGAATAGAAGTTATCATTTACATAGGGAGACCTAGCCCGATTTGAAGGGGTGCTTACTGCTTTATCCCTGATAACTCTATCCACATGAGAGACTGCACCTTTAATTATTGTATTGCTGACTTCTGTCACTTGTCTCCACTGAGACCTGGATGGAGAGAACATGAAGTTTCGAAGGCATCTTCTACACTGGATTTTGCAGATGGGTCGGACTCTACTTCCACATCCGGGGTCAATATCTCACAGAGAGCCATTTGCACCCTCTCCTGGTCATCAATAAGCTGCAAGCCTGTACCAGTTCTGCCAAAATGTTTGGTAGTCAAAGACTTACAGCCTTCTACCTGTGGTTGTAGACAGCCCGTCTGCGAAGCCAGAGATCTAGGCACAATCTGCCAGAGCCAATGCCGCAAGTTCCGTGACAAAAGGGGGTGGTGATGGACGGCTGAAGACGGCTGTAATGCCAGATACCGGTCCTCGGAAGCTTGTTTCCGATCCAGGGAAGGCATGGCTTGGCTGTTCGGGCTAGAATGTTCCCATGAGGCACAGGGTCAGACTGCTTTGTATATGGCCATGTCTGAACTGGGGTGGCAGAGTGGGCTAAAGAACGGTGATGGATTAAACCCAGATCTTTTGACTGGGTGTGAGTGTTTGATTGGTTCAGATGCTCCGTCCATCACCACCCCCTTTTGTACTGCTTTATTCGCCATAAGTTGGAAGGGTATGCTCATACGTGAGTCCCTTGCTCACTTTGCCACTGGATTCAAGCAAGCCTGGCTGAAGTTGGCTGTAATGCCAGAAACCGGTCCTCGGAAGCTTGTTTCCAGTCCAGGGAAGGCATGGCATGGCAGTTCGGGCTGGACTGTTCCCATGAGGCACAGGGTCAGACTGATTTGCATATGGCCATGTCTGATCTGGGGTGGCAGATTGGGCTAAAGAACGGTGATGGATTAAACCCAGATCTTTTGACTGGGTGTGAGTGTTTGATTGGTTCAGATGCTCTGTCCATCACCACCCCCTTTTGTACTGCAAGTTCCGTGAGGCTGCAGGAACCGTTGGTAGAAGCAGCTGCTGACTCTGCACAAGCCCGCATCCCAGCCTCAGGGTGACAGCATGAGCAGCGGCTGATCCAGTGCAAGCCACCGCCGCAGGCAGAGGGAAGCAGCAGGAACCGCCCGGAGCAGTAGCTGATCCAGTGCACGACACCGCCGCAGGCAGAGGGAAGCAGCAGGAACCGCCCGGAGCAGCAGCTGAACCAGTGCAAGCCATCCCTGCAGGCAGAGGGAAGCAGCAGGAACCGCCCGGAGCAGCAACTGATCCAGTGCAAACCACCGCCGCAGGCAGAGAGAAGCAGCAGTAACCGCCCAGGGGCAGCAGCTGATCCAGTGAACACCACCGCCGCAGGCAGAGGGAAGCACCAGGAACCGCCCGGAGCAGCAGCTGATCCAGTGCACGCCACCGCTGCAGGCAGAGGGAAGCAGCAGGAACCGCCCGGAGCAGCAGTTGATGCAGTGCACGCCAACGCCACAGGCAGAGGGAAGCAGCATGAACCACCCGCAGCAGCAGCTGATCCAGTGCACGCCACCGCCGCAGGCAGAGGGAAGCACCAGGAACCACCCAGAGCAGCAGCTGATCCAGTGCACGCCACCGCCGCAGGCAGAGGGAAGCAGCAGAAACTGCCCAGAGCTGAGGCTGATCCAGTGCACGCCACCGCCACAGGCAGAGGAAAACAGCAGTAATCGCCCGCAGCAGCAGCTGATCCAGTGCACGCCATCGCCGCAGGCAGAGGGAAGCAGCAGGAACTGCCCAGGGCAGCAGCGGATCCAGTGCACGCCACCACCGCAGGCAGAGGGAAGCTGCAAGAACCGCCCGGAGCAGCAGCTGATTCATCGTGGGCCACCGCACACAGCCCGCTGTAGAGATCCGTCCATAAAGCCAGCCATGGCGATCTACCTTCCTGATTACAACATTCAGGTAGATCTTGGGTTGTATGCCCCTAAAACATTGGCTATTTGTCAGGGGCCAGGGGTCAGGTTGAAAGAGCGTTTCGAATAAGGAACTACTCAAGCGCCATCTTGCCTCCAAACAGGGGTGCTGTTTTCCGTTGCATGTCTTGATTGTTTCATCACCTTTCCTAAGTCAGGAATGTTATCATGGGCCCTGCATTTTAGCAGCATGTCCTATGGATTAAGACTTCAAGGACTTTTTAAGAGTAGTGATAACCTGAGCAAGAAATATACAGTGACAGAAACAGCAGCAATTACAAATCTTGCACCCCTTGATCTCAATTAGCCGAACTGCAGCCAGCTATGCTCAAAGCACAGAGAGCAGTGCACAGCAACAGGAGATACATGTTTTCCGCCTTCCTCTCCCTGTGGTTGATGGGTGAAGGATGGGCCCACTCATGGCCTGGAGTTTGCCCTGGTGCATCTCCTCCTGCATGGAAAGCAAGCACTCTTTGTAGCGCTACAATCAACAGCTGGTATGGGTTATCCACGGACCACCGCCTGGGGCCTGGGGATGCCGGTAGATGTAGTCCCCCCACAAAGGTGCAGGAATGCTCACAGTAATCTGGCACTGCGGGACAAGGAAGCACACTTTGCAGCACTAAGATCATCTTCAGGTCCCCCCACAAAGGTGCACGAATACTCACAGTAATTCCCTGCTTCAGGACAAGGGAGTGTACTTTGTAGTGCTACAATCAGCCGCAGGTGTGTGGTATCCAGGAACCACCTCATGGGGCCCTGATGATGCAGGTAGATGTTGTCCCCCCATGAAGTTGCAGGAATTCTGACAGTAATCTACAAGTATTGTACTATTTTGTAGCATACATGGTGTATCATGTTTTTTGCTATGCATATCTTAAAAACGTTTGTGATGTAATGATTAATTGCAGCATACATATATTCATTGTTTACGTTAACTTACAAGCTCAATTTGCCAGTAAGCCCCGAAAATATCAATCTAACTGTTGCAAATATCGAACATAGTTGAAAAAAAGATTAGATTACAAGTCTCATAACAAAGGCAAATAGCTGGGAAGGTGGCAGAGGGTGAATACATTCTAACAGCAAATGCTCTCAAGGTCAATTGTATGAATGAGAGACAGGGCATGTATGTCCATAAAATGGCACATAAATGATAGAGCTAGTAGGACAGAGGTGTCATGCACTTTAATAGTATAGCTTTTATTGTACTTACCTCTTTTACTACTCATTTTTGATGGAAGGACAGGGCCTGGGGAAAAAGTCAGTCAATAAATTAGAAACAAACACAAAAGTCCATGAATATGGGATAGGTACACACATATAAATTGGTAGAGAGATAACTGTGTGTAGGCATGCATTGATGATACATGATTGTATATTATTTCCAGTTTTCTAGAGAACAAACGAGATATAGAAATTAGTCATGAATCCTGTTCTCCTTTACATTTCCACGTGAATGTAATGTAATGTAAGCTGAACTTATAAAGCCCACTTAACTCCCCACGGGTATCCTGACGCTAAGATTACCATACATTCCACTGTGCATAAATACAACCATACCCAAAAGAAAGGAATCAAAGCTACAGCTAGGCTTCTCTATACCCTAGGGAAGAGCCATGTTTTGAACTTTTTTCTAAAGTGCAGCAAGTTCCCAGTTTGTCTAAGATCGATCGGGAGCTCATTCCACACCCGCACCGCTGTAGAACTGAATGCCCTGCCACCAGTCCTGTTTTTTTCTGCATCTGTATGTGTTCACCAATTTTGCTGTTGATGAGCGGAGGGTTCTAGATGGAATATACCAGGTAAACCTGCTCTGCAGTGGTCACACTCCGTGTACTGTCTTAAAAACAATGCATAGTGCTTTAATCTGTATTCTATGCAAAATCGGTAGCCGATGGAGATCTTTCAGGGATAGAGAAGCAGACGACCTTCGCTGTCTTTTTAAAGCTAACTTGGCAGCTATTACTTGAATTGTCTGAAGCTTCTTCATTAGAGAATTCGGTACTCCAAGTAGCAGAGCGTTACAATAGTCCAACCGGTTCAAGATGACACTCCTCACCACTTGTGCCCTGGAAGAAGTTGGCAGTAACGGAAGTATTTTCCGTAAAACTCTGATCAGAGATGAGCAGGTGCCAACTGTTTAATTTTCTTGGGAGTCAAGCTGCAGACTGTTATCAAACAGCACCCCCAGATTAAGCACTCTCTTAGATGGAATCAGTTTTCTTTCTGTAGGGGTGGGCCAGAAATCAGCTGGGAGTGGGCGAGATATTTTGTTAGCCATACAATACTCAATTTCTGTTTTGTCTCCATTAAATTGTTAGGAGGTATCCCTAGGCCAATTTGCAGTTCTTCGCATACACACATGAAATCTATCAAGTGATACTGCTTGATTCCCTTCCATTCGGAAAATAAGTTCTGTATCGTCTGCGTAGTTCACCAACTCTATTCCATAGCATTTAATAATAGGAATAAGTGGTTCCAGGTATATATTGAATAGCATTTTTGGATACAAAAGGTGGTGTAGACACTGCCTGCTGTCTACCCAACAGGTACGATTGAAACCAGTTCAGTGCCATTCCCTTAATTCCAACATCCATAAGTATATTTAATAGAATTTTGTGATTAACCGTATCAAATGCGGCTGACCTATCTAGTAGCACTAGTATGGCTGATTGGCCTTTGTCAGCTTGCATTCTAAGTTTGTCTAAGACTGTCACTAAGGCCCTTTCCGATCCATGTGCAGGACAAAACCCAAATTGAACCTCATCTAGCAGGTGATTGCCTTCTAGAAAATGTGAGAGGGTTTTTCTAACTGAGCGCTCTAAGATTTTTACCGGGTAGGGCAGCAAGGAGATGGGCCTATGGTTAGACGGGTAGAGGGGATCAGGTGTAGCTTTCTTCAGTAAGGGTGTCACCATTGCCTGCTTGCAGCAGTCTGGGTCCATTCCACTGCTCAATGATTGGCAGCATATTTGGCTGAGCCAAGGAAAAATCTCTTCCTTAAATTCTCTCCCCACCCTATGCGGGAGAGGGTCCAATGGTGAACCCGAAGAGACATTCATAGCTAATTTGTTAAAGTCTTCCTCTGTGGGGATCTAGAAGTGATCCAGAGTAGCCAGTTTATCTTTATCTACTCCCTCTTCCTGCCTCCCCAACATCACCTACTACCCCTGGCGCCCGTCCGTGGGTGGCCGGAGGGGCCAGGGGCCACTCCCCTTGTCCGGTCGCCAGTCCACGTCAGGAAATACAGCCCACGTCTCTTACTCAAACTAAACGGGAATGTACTTCCCTCTTGCCACGCGTCCTGGGACCCATCAGAGCAACATGCTACCTGCAGTAAGTGTGGGTTTCAATTCCTACCCGCACCACTAATTCAAACATGTCAATACTCTTTGTACCTCCTTAACTGCAGGTCCCTCCCTAAGCACACCCTTGAAATCTCAATACTAATTGAGGAATTAAAACCCGGCATCCTATTCCTCACAGAGACATGGCTGCACGAACAGTCGGAACCTGATCTCGTCCAAACCCTCCCCCAAGGACACCAAATACTGCACAACGACCGTAAAACATGAAGGGGGGGGGGGGTGGACTGGCAATAATCCACAAATTATGTTATGAAATATGCAGCTCTCCCACCCCGTCCCAGATTGTGAAAGTCTATCTTACACAATAAAACTTAATCCAACAAATACGTTTTCGGGAATACTTATATATCGCACTCCCGGCCCACAGGGACAATTCCTTCATGTCGTCGCACCCATCATAGCAAATCTGGCTTACAGTCCTGCAAACTTCACTTTCTTAGGAGATCTTAATGTCCATTTCGATTACCCAAACGACCCTGGCTCCAGAGAGATAACCTCTAGTCTATCTGCCCTCGAACTCTCACAACGAGTAGTCGTACCCACCCATCAAAAGAAACACCGCCTTGACCCTATTTTCAGCATCTGCCCGGTTCTACAAATTGGAAAGCCCTCTCCCCTCCCGTGGACAGACCATTTTCTTGTCCCTCTCATATGGATCGCCCCCAACCCTCACCCACCTAAACCCATAACAGTCCAAAAATTCAGAAACTGGTCACAACTCCCCCTAGCAACATGGCTGGAGAGGCTCGAATCCACTTAACCGCCCAACACCTCCAACCCCGTCGAAGGGAATGAGAACTATAAACCTGGATCAATAACTCTCTCGATCTGGTGCTCCCCCTCAAAAACATCAATCCTAAACTCTGCAACACAACTGCCCCGTGGTACACCACCAATCTACGGGAATCAAAACATAACAGCAAAAAACTGGAGAGGAAATGGCGCCAGGACTACTCACCCACAAAAAAAATTGCCTACAGAACGGCAATCAAAACCTACAAAACCTGCATAAAACTGGCACAGGCAACCTATTTTGAGGAAAAAATTGCCAAGGCAGCCTCAAAACCCAAGGAAATCTACCGCATTGCGAAATCCCTCCTTCAACTACCTGAGGCACCCAAGGAATATGGCGATGTTAATGCCCACTGCGACAACCTAGCAGAGTTCTTTCTACGCAAAATCGAAACAATCAACACCTCTTTCTCCCACCACTCCCCTCTGACCAGTAACTCACCAGAACCTGCACCACCCCCCCAGTTACACTTGAGCACTTTCCTCCTCTCGACCTCGCCAACTTAGAGGCAATTATGCATCAGGTGAAATCGGGCTCACCAAAAGACACTGCACGCCTGCGTATCCGTCTCCCAATCTCTCATCATATCTCACCCACCATTCTGGACCTACTCAACACCTCCCTCTACACTGGCACCGTCCCACCCCCCTTGGAAGCAAGCCATGGTCAAAGCCCTTCTAAAAAAATCAAACCTAGATCAGAACAACCCCTCCAACTACCGACCCATCTCCCTACTACTCTGGCTCAGTAAACTCCTAGAAAAACATGTCAACGCAGTATTGATAAACTTTCTGGAGGCAAACACTAGACTAGACCCATCCCAGACGGGCTTTCGTCCCCTCCATGGGGCCGAAACGGCCCTGGCTGCAGTGACGGAGGAGGCGAGAAAGATCTTGCACAATGGAGGCTCGACAGCCATCATTCTCCCTGACCTAAGTGCCGCCTTCGACACTGTAAACCACAACATCTTACTCCACCGACTCAGCGGGATGGGTATCTCTGGAATGGCAATCACCTGGCTCAGGTCCTTTCTCTCTGACCGCTCCTTCCAGGTATTCCAGAAAAATCTCTTCCTTAAATTCTCTCCCCACCCTATGCGGGAGAGGGTCCAATGGTGAACCCAAAGAGACATTCATAGCTAATTTGTTAAAGTCTTCCTCTGTGGGGATCTAGAAGTGATCCAGAGTAGCCAGTTTATCTTTATCTACTCCCTCTTCCTGCCTCCCCAACATCACCTACTACCCCTGGCGCCCGTCCGTGGGTGGCCGGAGGGGCCAGGGGCCACTCCCCTTGTCCGGTCGCCAGTCCACGTCAGGAAATACAGCCCACGTCTCTTACTCAAACTAAACGGGAATGTACTTCCCTCTTGCCACGCGTCCTGGGACCCATCAGAGCAACATGCTACCTGCAGTAAGTGTGGGTTTCAATTCCTACCCGCACCACTAATTCAAACATGTCAATACTCTTTGTACCTCCTTAACGGCAGGTCCGTCCCTAAGCACACCCTTGAAATCTCAATACTAATTGAGGAATTAAAACCCGACATCCTATTCCTCACAGAGACATGGCTGCACGAACAGTCGGAACCTGACCTCGTCCAAACCCTCCCCCAAGGACACCAAATACTGCACAACGACCGTAAAACAGGAAGGGGGGGGTGGACTGGCAATAATCCACAAATTATGTTACGAAATATGCAGCTCTCCCACCCCCGTCCCAGATTGTGAAAGTATCTTACACAATAAAACTTAATCCGACAAATACGTTTTCGGGAATACTTATATACCGCACTCCCGGCCCACAGGGACAATTCCTTCATGTCCTCGCACCCATCATAGCAAATCTGGATTACAGTCCTGCAAACTTCACTCTCTTAGGAGATCTTAATGTCCATTTCGATGACCCAAACGACCCTGGCTCCAGAGAGATAACCTCTAGTCTATCTGCCCTCGAACTCTCACAACGAGTAGTCGTACCCACCCATCAAAAGAAACACCGCCTTGACCCTATTTTCAGCATCTGCCCGGACCTACAAATTGGAAAGCCCTCTCCCCTCCCGTGGACAGACCACTTTCTTGTCCCTCTCATATGGATTGCCCCCAACCCTCACCCACCTAAACCCATAACAGTCCAAAAATCCAGAAACTGGTCACAACTCCCCCTACCAACATGGCTGGAGAGTCTCGAATCCACTTAACCGCCCAACACCTCCAACCCCGTCGAAGGGAATGAGAACTATAACACCTGGATCACTAACTCTCTCGATCTGGTGCTCCCCCTCAAAAACATCAATCCTAAACTCTGCAACACAACTGCCCCGTGGTACACCACCAATCTACGGGAATCAAAACGTAACTGTAAAAAACTGGAGAGGAAATGGCGCCAGGACTACTCACCCACAAAAAAAATTGCCTACAGAACGGCAATCAAAACCTACAAAACCTGCATAAAACTGGCACAGGCAACCTATTTTGAGGAAAAAATTGCCAAGGCAGCCTCAAAACCCAAGGAAATCTACCGCATTGCGAAATCCCTCCTTCAACTACCTGAGGCACCCAAGGAATACGGCGATGTTAATGCCCACTGCGACAACCTAGCAGAGCTCTTTCTACGCAAAATCGAAAAAATCAACACCTCTTTCTCCCACCACTCCCCTCTGACCAGTAACTCACCAGAACCTGCACCACCCCCCCAGTTACACTTGAGCACTTTCCTCCTCTCGACCTCGCCAACTTAGAGGCAATTATGCTTCAGGTGAAATCGGGCTCACCAAAAGACCCTGCACGCCTGCGTATCCGTCTCCCAATCTCCCATCATATCTCACCCACCATTCTGGACCTACTCAACACCTCCCTCTACACTGGCACCGTCCCACCCCCCTTGGAAGCAAGCCATGGTCAAAGCCCTTCTAAAAAAATCAAACCTAGATCAGAACAACCCCTCCAACTACCGACCCATCTCCCTACTACTCTGGCTCAGTAAACTCCTAGAAAAACATGTCAACGCAGTATTGATAAACTTTCTGGAGGCAAACAGTAGACTAGACCCATCCCAGACGGGCTTTCGTCCCCTCCATGGGGCCGAAACGGCCCTGGCTGCAGTGACGGAGGAGGCGAGAAAGATCTTGCACAATGGAGGCTCGACAGCCATCATTCTCCCTGACCTAAGTGGCGCCTTCGACACTGTAAACCACAACATCTTACTCCACCGACTCAGCGGGATGGGTATCTCTGGAATGGCAATCACCTGGCTCAGGTCCTTTCTCTCTGACCGCTCCTTCCAGGTATTTGAAAAAGAACACACCTCCCCCAGCAAACCTCTGAACTGTGGGATGCCACAGGGCTCCTCCCTAAGCCCCACCCTTTTTAATGTTTACAGGAGCCCACTGTCTGAGGTCGTCCACCCCTTCGGATTAAAAATTGTCACCCATGCGGACGACACCCAGATAGTGGTGTCTCTAGATCCCCCCCTTAACTCACACTATGGCCTGTACAAATGTCTGGAAGCAGTCACCACATGGATGACATCCTCCGGCCTAAAATTAAATGGGGAACAAAACGGAGCTTATGCTCCTTGGAAACACCATTGACAAGACCATAGATCCAATCTGGCACCCCTGTCTGGGTCCTCCACCTCCACCCAATGAATCTATCAAAAGCCTCGGCATATGGCTCGACAAGTCTCTTAACTTCAATCACCAGAAGGCCAAACTATCCGCCACCTGTTTTGGTCTCCTAAGACTGCTGCGAAAAATCCTCCCTTTTCTTCCCTTTGACGCCAGACGGATTATGGTACAAGGCCTAATCCTATCCCGTTTGGACTGTGGGAATGCCCTATATCTCGGAGCTCCCCAGTCCACCCTGAACAAACTACAAATATTCCAAAACTGTGCAGCCAGGACCCTCCTCCAATCCCCCGGCGAGTCTCAGTTAAAGCCCGACTAAAAGACCTCCACCGACTCCCAGTAAAGGCAAGGATTGAATTTAACGTTATGTGCATCGCCCATCGGTCTTACTGTGGAACAGGTCCCATCATCAACCGCCCCCTTATAACCGCTTACCACCCCAACAGACATCTTAGATCAGGATCCTCCTACCTCACCACAATACCCCGATTTAAGAAAGCCAGATGCGGAGGCCGCTCACTCTCCTATAATCTCGCCAAGCTTTGGAACGCCCTCCCCCTCACACTCAGATCATAGCGTAACCTACTGACTTTCTGAAAACTCCTGAAAACCTGGCTTTTTAACAAACCTGAGTAACTTTCTGCGGCTCTGTCTCAGGCCTGAACTCTTGCAGCGCTGGGACACCTTAGGGTAGCCACTGCGCTTTACAAATTGTCTTTTCATTTCATTTATTCGGGTGAACTACTTCCACCGTCCGTCCCAGTTTCCTTGTTCGATTCCAGGTCACCAATAATTTTGTAGATCTTCTCCTCAAAATACACTGCCAGGCCATCACATAGATCTTGCGTGGCAGTAATCTTATTCTTCACACAATAAGGTTTAGAAAGGTTATTCACTATTTTAAATATAGTTCTCGCACAGTTAGGCACATGCAGAATAGTTTGTGAATGGTATTAGGCTTTTGCCTAGGCAATTGTTCCTTTGTTTGCGTCCAATGCTACTTTTAAAGCTATTTTGTCCTTTTCCTCATAGAATTTCCTCAATTTTCTTTCTACCTGTTTACAATTTTTCTTTTACATCTTTAACTCCTCATTATACCATGGCGCTGATAGTTTATCACTATTTCTTTATTTTTTCACTGGCGCTAATTGGTCAAGAGTGTGATTTATCTGATCCCAAAGATTAAGATAGTTTCTTCCACTGATTTACTAGCATCAAAGGAGTTATTTTCAGTAAATACCAGGGATTGTTGGGTTTTCAACAGTTTTGCCCATTCTCTCCCCTGTCTATTGTTACCAGGATGAGTAGTTTTATTGTTCAATCTGGGAGGCACAACCAGAAATTGGATTAAAACATGATTAGTCCAGCATAGAGGCAATATCTCTAACACCTCTACCTACTTGTGATCTGAAAATATCAAGTTTACGACATGGCCTCCCTGGTGTGTTGGATGTAACACCAGTTGATGCATGCTTAAATCTCACATGCTTGAAGTATCTCTTTCAGGCCGGGCCTAGATTTCCATTTTCCCAGAGATTGAAGTCTCCCAGAATAATCTTTCTGGAATGGGTGAGTGACATGTTATACAAAATGTCAATCAATGCTTGATACTGGGGGCTCAATTCTCCAGGGGGTCTGTAACAAACTATGCCGGAAAAAAGTTGACCTTTAACATCCTTGAGGGAGAACCCTACAACTTAAGTACCCTCCACTTCATCTACATTTATAGGGACAAAGTTCCATGTCAAGTAAAAATTAGCAATCATGTCATTCACTCATAAAGTCTAAGCTGCAAACACACAAGGGTAGTTGTGGAATTCTTTACGAAGGGAAAGCTTTAAGTAACACTCTTTCTAGTGGACAACTAATAGACTTGGCATATTTTGGCGTGTTACCCCTGAGTAACCACATGCAGGAACAGCATGGATGGCAGGCACACAAGAGTATATCTCTGCGTCTGTGTATAGTGGGGGAGGTGAAGACACCTTGTTTGAGTGATCGGCCGCATTCTAGATGGCACATAGTGAAAATAGTGCCTCTATTTGCAGAGTTGTTGAGAAAGGGGGCGGGTCTCTGTTGACAACTCAGCAGTCGTGCTTTGGGAACTTACTTGTGGCAACAATAGGGGTTCTTGTCCCACAACTACTCTCAGCATCCTAGGGGAAGTTAATATGGGTGGCCTAACAATACTTTGTTCTCTCACGTTACTTTGCATAATTTGATGGAGCTTTTCTACTCTACATCACTCCACTATATGCCACTCCACTCTACGCTAATCCACTGTACGGCACTACACTGTACCCCACTCCACTCAATGCCACTCCAGTGGATTAGCGTAGAGTGGAGTGGCATATAGTGGAGTGATGTAGAGTAGAGTTGCATAGAGTGTAATAGCATAGACTGCAGTGGTGTAAAGTGGAGTGTGGTAACTGAAACAGACGTAGCATGAAAGTGTGCTAATGGATGTAATGTGACAGGAAAGTAGATTATTTGGTGTAAATGGAAATGTTGCTAGTACGTGTGAATAGTGTAAGTAGTGTTAAAGTTATAATCTTAAAAATACGTTTTAAAATAGTTATATATTGTGCTGCTGTAATCCCCGGTAGGTTTGTTGTACATCGACGTACATTCTCATGATAAGGCAGTTTGTGTTTGGTTAATGGCTGTGTTTGTCAAAGGTGAAAGCCATGTTGTTTTCAGCACACGCTTGCATCTGCATTTCACTGCATTCTGGGTCTTAGATCTAGGTAATTAGTACGTTTTATTGTTATTCCCTGCCTATTACCACTTTATTACAGCGTTAGTAGGTACAAAAATGTATTTATAATGTTCTATGTGTTTTTACAGAAGTTTAGAGAGAGCTGTCATTTTTTGTAATTAGAACAATAAATGGTATCATTGCGGTTCTCTGTAGACTTTCTTCTTAAGATTTGGATATAGGTAAGATATAAGGTAGTACAGTGCATTTTAATTTTTATGCCATATTTCTTATTTAAAAAAAATATTTTTGGTACCATGGTATACCAGAGGCAGTACTGTGGCACTCTGTAAATTTTTTTTAATATATAGAAACGTATAAATATTTCTCTCTACCTATTACCACTTTAATAAAGTGGTAATAGGTAGGGCGAAAATGTCAAACTTAAAATATACCTACATGTAAGAGTGAAATGCAGAACACAGGCAAAGTGTACCTAGAAACAACACAGCTGCCTTCAAGTTTTGTAAAGGCGGTCATTAGCCAATCACATAATGACTCATCGTCGCTATGTACAGCAGTACTTTCACAAAATACTGCAAAATACTGAAATATTTGGGAAAATAACGTGACAGCAGATATCAATAAGTTAAAATGCCTTATTACTTAAAATACCACTATCCCACTTACCTGTAGTACAAAAAACCTTCATGCGAGCACAATGATATCAAATTCTGCCAAATTTTATGTAAATCCATTTTCACACTACTCAAGATATAGAAGTCCAGGGACAATGCATTGCTGGTAACAGCTGTTTTGGAACCCCCTTTTATCTTTGCACCTGCTCGACCAATAACCCTGAAACTTTGCATCCTCTTTCAATGCAGAAGGAAACATGTGTCTGCAATGGATCATGGAAATTCGTCAAATGGGGGCAAAGTTAATAATGGAGAAATATCTTTGAGATTCCGATCTCCTGTAACCCTAAAATGAGCTTTTGCGAGACACCCGCTGCTTTGTATTATCCCTTGTTTGCTATCGTGCAGCCTTACAGCCTGTCCTTTCACGCGGCTGGACTCCGGCAAGATTGTCACTTGTTTCTGAAAACATTTTCTGACGTCTGACCTCTCTCTGTGTGCCCACACCAAATTAAATCATTAATGCTAGTTATTCCTCCTTCAGCTGGTGAACTCTGTCACGGCGGTTTTGTTCGCGCTGCAGCAGCACCTCCCGCACCCCTCTTTCCAGCACCCTCTTCCACTCACCTGTATCCAGACGTCTCACCCTCTGTCGATGTTTCCGTGGCCGCTCCTCGCGCAGAAATACTTGTCTCGTCGCCAGTGCCCGAGTGAAATACAAGCAGCTCCCCTTAGAACAGCCTCCTACCGGTCACTGTCCTGCCTTCGAACACACGAGGGCGCCAGACATCCACATATCTTCTAAAATCGTTGCAGAGGCCCGGATTCACGAATTTCTGAAGACATGACAGCACAGAAAGAAAATGAAAAGCGAAACTAACGAAGTAATGGTGATAAAAACTCCTTTGAGGCAAGCGGCTGTCACCCTGAGCACCTGTCAGTCAAGGATGCTTTGGTTATTGTGCATTGCTTTGGCGTGAGGTTTGAGGTACATTTTTAATGCAAAACTCACACAAAATCTCTTGGGGATTTACATCCAAAACATATTGGTATTTGCGTTGGTTTGTAAGAAATAGTCATGCAAATCAGCGCAAAGTGCTGTTGTGCGTTACTCTGCGACAAGGGTGTGTTCCATAGATGATGCATGGGCATTCCCGTGCTACCACCAATGGTTTTTGACACAAAACGATACCTACTAACAATAGCAGACACTTGAAAGCAGGCATCAAATGGAGAAATGCTTTCATTACTCCTTTCTTTCCCTCCTTTGCATGGATACTGCACTGGACAGCACACATAAAAACTGGGAAAAGTTGTGAAGTCAGTCTAAGCATTGTATTTTGTACTGGATGGCAACTTTACTGTACAAACCTATGCTAGACTCACAGAGGCAGCATTGCACAATGGTGCAAGGGTGTGTGTGTGGCGCCTCAGCAGCATACTTCTATGCCGGTGCTAGAGAGAGATGAGGATAGGGCCATTTCTCTGTAAATATGGGGGTGTCCTCCCTCCCTCTCGTATAATGCAGTGCAGGAACTATGGGTGCAGCTCTGCGTTAGATGAGACTTTTAAATTTGGGCCTCCTGCACAACAAGAGTGAAACCGCAAGGGCCGCTGCAGAGTTCATAGACACCATATACTGCACCCCCCAGCATAAACACCATATACTGCACCCCCCACCCCGGCAAAAATAGAATTCACCACAGCACTGGGATCCACACACTCCAGCTAACAGGTCCTACAACAGTGAGGCAATAACCTGATTTTAATGTGAACCTAACTTGTGGGCGTGCGAGCAGGGTAGGGGAATTTATGAGGCAAAGACAGTGGTGTACTGGTACACAATCGACCATGAGTGCCTCACTTCCTTTTATTGTCCCCCTAATGCTGCGTCCGGCCACAGGATGCGTGTGACATGTGAGAATGACCCCCGCACACAGGTCACTCCACTCCATCCTTCCCCATTTTGGATTGTACTGTTACCTCCTTATAAGGAAAGGATTTACCTCAAATGGTTCCATAGTTTTTACTGGGGATGTGTCTCTCATGGGTACACTGACATACACAACAAGATGATGGACGGAGTGCTGAAGCCTTTCAACCACTCACCCCAGGTTAAGAGATCTGGGTTTAATCCATCGTTCTTTTGCTCACCATGCCACCCCAGTTTGGACCCAGCCATGTGCAAATCAGTCTTGACCCTGCTCCTCATGGGAACAGTACAGCCCGAACTGTCAGGCCAGGTCGTCCCTGGACTGGAAGCAAGCTTCCTGGGACCTGTTTGGGCGTATCAACCATCATCTGCCAGACTAGATTGTATCCACTGGCAATGGGAGCAAGGGACCTACGTCTGGGCATACCCTTGCTCACTTAGGGCAAACATTGAAAATACAACAAGATGATGGACAGAGTGCTGAAACTTTTCTGGTTTCGGGGTATCACCTCTCATCAGCCAGGCTATCTTGAATCCAGTATCACAGCAAGCAAGGGACCCAAGTCTGAGCCAAATAACAGTCGTTTAAACCCAGATCTGTGACTGGGGTTGAGTGTTTGAAAAGTTTGAACACTCTGTCCATCATTTTATTTTGTGATGTTGCAATGCACAGACACACCTGCGAGCATTCTAGAATAAGAAAGTGGGAGATTTAGAAAAGTAAATCTGGGGTGATTTTCATCAATTTACTTCCATTGAAGCAGAGGCAATTAAAGGCAGTAATTACCATAAAAAGTAATTTTGGGCTTTATAAAAATCAGCCCCTCCAGCCTGAATCAGATCTTTTGGCGTGCATGCACTGAGCTCCCCCTGTTTCAGGAGACAGGTCAGAGGGTTGGGAGGCTGCTCCTGGAGCTCTTCCCATCCTTGGGGCTCCTGTTGAGTAGAGGTCATCCTCAGGCTGTCTGTGGCGTTGTCTGGGAGCCAGTTCAATATTTCGTCTTCCTGTGGATGTTCGCTCTGGTTTGAAAAGCTCCCTTATGTGTTTGGTTCATGGCAATTCTGTCTTAAAGAAGTTATGGGTTACAGTTGCTAAGCCTCGTTTTATCGTTTTCATGGTTCATAAATGCTCAAATATTACTACAGGGAGACTTTGCAAAAAAATTGTGGAAATGTATTTTCCCAACTTACTTTTATTCAAGTGGCTTCAATTTTATGTCAGATTTTTGCCTTAAAAAATTAGTACTCTCTAGTATGAATCAGGTTTGGTCGCATGTAACATGATTCTTTTCTTGAAAGTGAGAGTCTATGATCCCTTTAGAAGGGGGGTTTGCAGAAATTCCAGCCAGGCTGTAAATGTTTTAGCAACACATGGTCCCTTCCTGCAGCATTGTGTGGGTGGCTCACCTCTTTTTAATGCTTCCGAGATAGGGGTAAGAGCTGTTTTGTCACAACTTAATGCAGAGGTCCGGGACTAACCAGTAGCTTTTATAAGCAGAAGTTCGATCTGCAGGGAGAAACATTGGTCAGCTAATGAGAGAGAGGCCTTAACTGTGGTCTGGGCCTTGAAGAAGTTGAGGCCATACCTATTTGGTACTCACTTCACTGTTCAGATGATCCTAAGCCCCTGTTATGGCTTAAACAGAAGAAGGGTAAAACTCCCACTCTTCTGAGGTAGTCCATTTTCCTAAATGGGATGGACTTTTCAGTGGAACATAGACCTCAAAGTAACCATGCCAACGCAGATGGACTCTCCAGATATTTCCACTTAGAAAATGAAGGCTCAACAGGGCACAGTTAGTCTCATCTTCTTTTGTTTGGGGGGGGGGGGTTGATTAGGAAAGTTGGATCTGCTTTCATGGTTACCCCCACTTTTTGCTGGTGCAATTCTCGTTTGACTAGTATGACTGGGATCCTGCTAATCAGGACCCCAGTCACTGTGCTCTCTCCCTATATTGGACTATGGTGAGTATCAGGGTGCCTTCCTAATTTGCTACTGGTGTACTCTTTTAAGTCCCTAGTATATGGTGCTAAGGTACCTAGGCCATAGGTACTTCAGCATGTATTATGCCACCCATGAAAGACCACTCAAACTTTGCCTACAGGCCTTCCATTGCAGCCTGTGTGAGCAGGTGCTCGCACCACTCATAACATATATAAGTTTCATTGTCTCTGAGGTCACTGCACTTAAAACCTATAAGTCACGCCTAAGGCAGGTCTTTCAATCTTAAAAGCAGGGTTCTAGGTTATAAGTGTGAGGGTGCTCTGCATAACCAGGACAACCCCTGCAAACCCAGGACTCAAATTGCCAGACTTTGTAAGTACAGTCACCCATTTTATACATATAATGGAAATCAAGTCAATTACGAGATGTTTAACTATATACTGGCTGCACCAAAACTGGTCATGTTTGGTATCAAACATGTTGGAATCCTACCCCAACACCAATTCCAGTATTGGATGTAGGATCCCATGTACTGTATTCCCCGCTACTAGCCTTTCAAGGTTTAACAGCAAGTTAGTGCTGCTGCCGACCACAGACACAAATCTGCCCTCCTACTGCTGAGCCACACTTGAGTAGGGGACAGTAGAACAATAGGTTTCCTGTCACAGGGCGGTGTGACCACCTCCCAGACAGTACAAAGTGTTTTGAGCTGGAGTGGGGGCGCTTGCCAGTGCCACCAGACTTCTTTGAAGGGCACATTTGGAGCCCTCCATGCATACTTCAGTTGAAACCAGTTAAGGGAACCATTGGCTCCCACTTTGGCTTGAAACTCAAAAAATGACATGGGAGTGTCCTCACCTCTGTTCAACCCCTCCTCTGGGATTGTTCCCTAAATCATCCCAAACCTTTCCTTAGGGCACTTAAGGGCTTAGCTGTGGGTGGCTCTTCAGATTTGTTGTGGGACGAGATTCAGATCTGAAACCACTTCAACTTCAACTTTGGAATTAGCTGGGCTTCCTTTGGAAACAGAGACTGCATCAAGGGAGACTCCTTCTGCTCCTGGTCTCGTCCCTGCCAGTCTTATGCGTTGTTTGTGTCTGTGCTTCATCCAGGTTCTGCACCAGGCCTGTGGGCATCAAAGACACCCAAAGTAATCTTCCTTGGAGCGAAGGAGTCACTTCCCTGCATCTGCAGGCACCGCATCAAAGCTGACTGGTCTGCTTCTCCTGATCTCCTATAGACTCTGAAAGGTTCAGCAATACAGGTGGTGGTTCTGTTACTCCCTCGAGGCATGCGCCTTCTTCTCAGCAAGTTTGAGGCCAGTATCCCTTGTTGTAACTGCTGGAACAGAAACCCTCTGCACTGCATCGACTTGCCATAGCCAAGGCTTGTTGACTCTTTCCTCCGGAGAGCCTTGGATGAAGTTCTCATTGACATTAGGAAACAATTAGATAGTTACACCAAAGAAACAATTGACCGCAAGATCAGAAAATTCAAAAGAGATACGACGGATTTCAAATTGGGAGAAGTGCACAATTGGGCTCACATATATGTAAGCCGCCGACAGCAGAAACCTAACACAGGAAGATCAACTGATGAGACGTAATTATCTGATGACACACAATACAGAACGCAGCACAAACAATAACCGACTTGAGACCGGATGATACTAGACCGTCAACATCCGAAAACAACGCAGCACAAAAAATCACTACAGTGCCTTTTTTAGAGATAGGCAGCGGACAACAAGGAGAACCAGGAGGGGGAGGTCAAAGAAGAAAATTCAAAATGAGCAAGGCGACCTGCTAAAGAAGATATTATTTGGCAGGTCAGGGAACAGTGGGAAAAAACACAACTGCAAAAAGAAGAGAAATCCCTCTAGACCTGAATTTCTATACTTAATGGCTTTACAAAGCTTGATAATAGGGCATTAAAAACATTATTCTCCACACAAGAAGCATTGGGTCATTCTTACAAATTTTATTAAATGTTTTTCTTTTTAAACATATTTTTATTATATGTCACATTAAGAAAGACATGATTTTTTTCAATAAGTGTCACCCTTTTTACAAACATGTAACTGTTTTCATTCTTAAAATACAATCCATATGATACCATTAATTTCAACACATATAAAATAAATAATGACTAGACAGAATAATTCAACACATCCCCACACACAATCTCACCTCTTTCTACTCTACAACCACATCCCTTACACACAATACACTCATACTCTACACACCAGAACAACACTGCATGAACACATGGAAAAATCCGGGTGATGAAATCAACCCTCCATTGCTGTGCTGATAGCTGGGATGTCTCACTCAAACTGGTCGACATACGTTTCAGTGGAATATAATAATTAATAATCCTTCTTTTTCAGGACCTGTTATTTTCTAATTTGTAATGGGTGGAATGATGGGAAACTGATCTGTAATAATAATGTGGAGAGTAATAAGATTTCATTATTAACATTTTTACATAGGCCCAAGAAGATATCTTACATTCTCCTACTGTATATGCAATAAAAACAAGCAAATGTGCCACTCCTGAGCATTTTCAAGTTTCATCCATAGTGTGGGGTTAGTGCTATTTATTGTCACACCAATATATGAGTGTCATAAAAGAGAGAGATGACAGAATCATGGGCTACATTACATAATGGTAGATCTATATAATATAGACAATAATAGAAGTTGTGCCTGAAATTTGCGAAGAAGAAAATTCATACAAGACATGGTAGACAAGAACACGGGGAGCCAGAAACCCCAGTAATAAACATCTCTAAACAACAATTGACTAGCTTTCAAATCAAAAAGTTACAAAAAGGCACCTCTTACATTCCAACTTACCATTCTAACCTTTTAGAATCCCTGGTCTGTATATACAAATTCCTAAGGATTTTAAGACTACAACACTTCTTCATCAACATAGTAGAAAAATCAGAAGAACCCAAGCACAATACTCTATTAGGTTTCTGTAACAAAAGTACATTTATACCTCCACTCAGTCATAAAGTGTTGGACGCATTTGAAAAGGTTTTGTTGAAAGACGTGGAAAAAATATTTAAACAACCAAGGCCGAGGGTAACTAACACCACGCAAAAGAAAAACAATCGTTAGAATAATTAGCTTGAAGCACTGACATAACCATCCGTCAAGCAAACAAGGGCAGCACCCTTGTGGTTATGGACACCGATTTCTACCTCAAGAATGTCAATGAACATGTGAATGATAAAAACACTTACATGAAAATCCGATTTGATCCCACAAATTAATTTCTGAAGATCCTGACTTGAATAATAGAAGCAGCCATAGACAACGGAACCTTTCTAACCAAAGAAAAAGAATACCGCATCAAAAACATCCCAGCCATACCCTACATATACATGATCCCAAAAAATCCACAAAAACATCACCATATCTCCATTCTGACCAATAGTATCTACAAACAATTCTATCCACGAGCCAATAGGAAAATACATAGATAAACATCTACAGCTGATTATTTGAAACATGTCTACCTACATCGAAGCCCACACCCGATTTTCTAAATCTCTGGGAAGATTTTAAACCAAAATACATCAGAGAAATGATTTTATGTACCATTGACGTCAAGGCACTTTATACATCCATTCCTCACAATTTGGGTCTACAAGCAGTTGAATCTTTCCTGATGAAAACCAATAAAGATGAAATGAAAGTTTTTTTGATGGAACTTCTTCATTTTACGTTATTTCACAATTACTTCAAATGACAAGAAGAATTCTTCATTCAATCTTACGGAACTTCAATGGGAAACTGTGCCGCACCGGTATAGTGAATATATTCATGTACCGATTTGAACTGGATCATGTGTTAAATCA
Organism: Lissotriton helveticus; assembly: GCF_964261635.1. Taxonomy (NCBI): domain Eukaryota; kingdom Metazoa; phylum Chordata; class Amphibia; order Caudata; family Salamandridae; genus Lissotriton; species Lissotriton helveticus. The sequence goes on from NC_136063.1 coordinate 50,995,415, forward strand.
ACCAGAATGGACCAACATTTTGATTATGTATAAAAGGTACATAGACAATATTTTCATTCTTTGGAAAGGCACCATGATCGCTCTATCACAAGCCATTGACAAACTCAACGAAGTTAACAAAAAAAACAGTTTTACATCCACCATGAAATTGCCTTTCTGGAGCTACTGATAGTAAACCAAGAAGGAAGACTAACAACTAAAGTATACACAAAATCTACAGACAGAAACAGTTTTTTACATTTCACAAGTTTTCATCAGCCGTCACTAAAAAGGCATTTACCATTCTCACAATTACTACGCATAAGAAGAATAGCATCAACAAAGTTAGCGTTCAGATAACAATCATCAAAAAATTCTTGGAGAGAGGACACCCGGAAAGCATTTTACAAGAAGCAATGATGAAAATTCAAAATAAGGAACGTAGAGAGTTACTCATACACCAACAATGGAGTGACAAACAGCAATCCGTATTTGTGTGTTTGTGTAAAAATGTTTAACCCGTAGCCAGAGAATCAAAAAGTCGATCATAAGACATTGGTCTTTACTTATGCTGGAAGATGATTTTAAGGGAATTTTCTCTCAACAACCCAGATTCGCATGCCAACGCACTTGCAACTACAAGGAATTACTCAAACACAAAGACAAATACACAGAGAGTAGTCAATGGGGAACACTTCCGTGCCACAATTGTGGAAATTGTAGTGAAATAATCAAGAAAAATCAGATATCACACCCCCTCAAAGGTACCTGTCACGGGGTGGGGGTACCAGACCCGAGGCCGGTGTGCGGATGACCCCTTGGTGGACCGCCGCCCCTGACTTACGTGCTTCCCTTGCCTCCATGCAGCCCCGGGACTGTCCGGACCCTGAGGAGTGGAGGACGGGCGATCCGGAATACTGGTGGCCTACGAACCCGGAGGCCGAGCACGTCTCCTTTAAGGACTGGGAGACCGGAGCGGTAGCCCCGCCCCCTTCCCAGAAAGAGGCAACTTCAAAAGAGCCGAGCGAGGAGGAAGAGGCGGAGGACGCGAGCCCCGAGTCGAGAGGACGCGAGGTGACTCCCAGGCGTTGCCCCGGCGGAGAAGAATCACGGACGTGCCCAGCTGTCGAATCCCTGACGAGCCCACAAGCCAGGAGAGCCGAGGAGAAATGATCCGCCCCGCCACACGCCTACGGGAGGTGTGTGGCTCAAGCAGGTACAGGGTCGTATGGCGGGTTGGTTGGGACAAAGTCTACTACCCCCTAGCGAGTAAGAGCCCAGCACGTGTGTCCCTGCTCCTGCATCCCCTACCCCCGACCTCACGAGCACTTACTGAGCACTTTCCCGCTTTAGAGTTAAAGACATGAGTGCACTGGTGTCCCTCACCCCCGGTCCTTGTGAAACGTTAGAAAGCAGCCTCTAACATCCGGTTTCCCTTCCTTCCTCGGTGCTGCCGGAGCTGACTTCAGGTGAAGACCGGACCACTGGCCCTGACAACCTGGATACCACCCGGACCACCTACGACCCTGCCGCCTTTGCGAGGGAAAGACTAACCAGCCGCCGAAGGAAAACATATACTGTTCCCATCAAAATAAAACCATCTTTGAAAAGGATTCCTGCCTATGCTGCCTCTCCTTCCATAGAATCCATCTTGGCCCCATCACCGGCCCTAGTTGCTCCCATTTCTGACCATGCGCCCACCCCCCCCCCCTTACAACTGGTGTCAGAAGTGGGATTGGAAGATCAGTCCATCTGTACCAACGAGATGGACGCCCTCATCCAGCACCTCATCAAGGGCCAAGAAAAACTGGAATGGGCCGTGGAAACGCAGCTGACTTCAGCACAGGCCGACAGAGACCTGTTTAAATCGACAATCTCCGCCCAGCTAGAGAGTCTGAAGAGTGGGCCGCCACCTGCGTTGACCCCTACGAGCGAACCAAGGATCCATAGTCCCCACCCCTCCGGTATTGCCCTACAGAAATACCTGCAGGGGGAAGACCCTGATGCGTTTTTGATGAATTTTGAAAGGGCAGCGAGGGCGTTGGGATGGCCCGAAGAAAAATGGCCTTTTTTTCTGGCCCCCTTGCTAACCGGGGAGGCCCAGTCCGCTTACCAGGCCGCGAATCCCTTGGGGAACACTCCCTATGCGGCAATAAAAGGGGTGATATTGGACCACTTGGGGCTAGACCAGGAGGCCTACCGCGTTAAATTCAGGAAAGAGCGTGGCATCCCGGGGGAAAACCCTAAAACCCTGTTCTACCGTCTCAAGATGGCCGCAGACAAGTGGCTCACCCCAGAGACATGTACCAAAGAGGAGATCCTACACAAGGTGTACTTGGAGCAGTTTATGGAAGCCCTTCCATATGCCTCACAAAGGTGGCTGAGGCAACATTCAGGACTGGGGATAGAACAGGCCATCAACATGGCTGCCAACTTCGCTAGAGCTCAACCCAAGGCCCTCCCGTGGGATCACGAGAAGGCCCTGAAAACCCCCATGGCGGTGAAGACGGATAAGAAACCGAAAACCGGAGGGGACTACGGCCGGATGAAAACTCCGGGGCCGATGGCCCCCCTGATGAGAGGACCCCAGTGTTACGAATGCGGAGAGTGGGGCCACATCGCTAGGCTGTGCCCCCGGAAAAGACCCCCCCCGGAGGAACCTATGGAGGTCGGATACCTGCCTCGAACGGTGCTCTATTCATCGGAGTTGGGCTCCTCCTTTTATGTGAGTATGTGGATGAATGGCTTGCGAATAAGGGCCCTGTTAGACTCAGGGTGTAGACAGTCAGTAGTGCAGAAACATCTGGTCACTCCCAGGCAGTACATCCCCGACTCCCTAGTCCACATTAGGTGCGTTCACGGTGATGTCAAGCCCTACCCCCTTGCCACCATCACCCTCACCCCCAAGGGGAAAGCCCCATGCACAGTAAGGGTGGGAGTAGTGGACACCCTCCCCGAAGACGTGATTGTGGGAGTTGATAACCCCGACTTCCTCTCTATGTTCAGGGACACTCTAAACCGTTCCCCGGGGTCAGGGACTACCCCCCTTTCTCATTACCTTGCTCCCGAGCCGTGGACCACTGACCACAGTTTCCGCTACGCGCAGGCCGAAGATAGGTCACTGTTTAACGCAGGGGAAAGCGCTCACTCCCCCCAAAGCACAGCCCGCCCCGAGTACCCGATTTTCCGCATACGGAACGGGCTCCTGTACAGGCATCCCCAGGAGGACTGCCAACCCCAGTTGGTCGTACCCCGCTCCTTCCGGGAACAAGTACTTTTTTATGCGCACACCCACCTCACTGCCGGACATGCGGGCAAGGAAAAAACCACAGAGACCATCCTGCTGTATTTCTTCTGGCCCGGAATATACAAAGAGGTCCAGGAATACTGCTCCCACTGCGAGGTGTGTCAACGAAAGAACACCAACAGGCCGAGTGCCGCTCCCCTTAGACCGTTGCCCATCGTGGGCACTCCATTCGAGCGAGTCGGCATGGACTTAATAGGGCCCCTGCACAAAACCGCAAAAGGACATGTCTACGCCTTGGTCATCGTGGATTACGCCACTAGGTTCGTGGAGGCGTTTCCCCTACGGGCCCCCACCACAGCAGCCATTTCAGACCGTTTTGTGGAGTTGTTTGCTAGAGTGGGTTTCCCGAAAGAGGTGCTGACCGATCAAGGGACTCCCTTTACCTCCAAGCTTATGAGGGAAGTCTGCAAGACCTAAACATAAAACATCTGAAAACGTCGGTTTATCACCCCCAGACGGACGGGCTGGTGGAGCGATATAACCAATCCCTGAAGAATGTACTGAAGAAGATGATGACAGCAGAAGGACCGGAATGGGATCGCCTGCTGCCCCTGGCCCTTTATGTTTTAAGGTCCCAAAAACAGAGCAGTTTGGGGTGTTCTTCGTTTGATCTATTGTATGGAAGACACCCCAGAACCTTACTGGAGATGACGAAAGACCTATGGGAAGCCGAGGAAATACATGAACAGCAATCCGTCCTCGAATACACCAGGCACCTAAAGAGCCGACTGGGGAAACTACGAGGTCTCGCCTCCTCGAACCTCGAACAGAAACAATACGAGCAGAAAAGGAACTATGATCGGGGAAAAAGACTGAGACGTATAGCGGTGGGGAAGTGGGCACTGGTCCTGATGCCCTCCACAAGCGGGAAATCCAAGGGGGAGTGGCAGGGTCCCTACAAAGTGGTGGAAGCCCTCGGCGACACAACGTATCGTTTACAACTGACCCCCAGGAAGTCCCAGAGCTACCACATTAACATGCTGAAGGAGTGGTTGGGGCCGGCTCCCCGGGGCGTCCTCCATGCGGATACGTCGACCATACCCCAACTGGTGGTAAACCCCACATTGACTAAAGAGGAGGAAGACTCGCTGAGTCAAGCCCTGCAGTCCTATTCGGACATTTTTTCGGACCTCCCCGGTAAAACCTCTCTGGTAGAGCATCATATTAATACCGAATCCGGGAAGACCGTAAAACAGAAACCCTACAGGATCCCCGAGGCGAGAAGAACCGCGGTGAACAAGGAAGTCCAAGACATGATGGAATTGGGGGTGATCCGACCTTCGACCAGCGAGTGGTCCTCGCCCATCGTGATGATACCCAAACCGGACGGGACGAAGAGGTTTTGCATGGACTTTCGGGCGTTGAACGCCATATCCACCTTTGACACCTACCCATACCGAGGGTGGACGAACTGATCGAGAAGATCGGGGACGCCGTCTACATAACCACCCTGGACCTCACGAAGGGGTATTGGCAGGTGCCCCTCCGTGAGGAAGACCGGAAGAAGACGGCGTTCGTAACGGATCAGGGGTTGTATGAGTTCACCGTCCTACCCTTCGGCCTCCACGGGGCCCCCGCCACCTTCCAGCGCCTGATGAACCAAGTCCTAAGTCCCCACCTTCGATACAGTTCAGCCTACCTGGATGATATCGTGATATTCAGTAGAAGTTGGGAGGAGCACCTTGAACATCTAAGGTCCGTGCTAGCGGCGCTACAGAAAGCCGGGCTGCATGTTAACTCCAAGAAGTCTAGAGTTGCTTTCACCAAGGTGAATTATCTGGGGTACGTTCTGGGTGACGGCCAGATAGCCCCCCAAGAAGCCAAAGTAAAAGCCATTACCGAGGTGACATACCCCACAACCAAAAGAGAGCTGAGAGCCTTTCTAGGCCTCATAGGGTACTATAGACGATTCATACCCAACTTCGCGGAGGCGGCCGCCCCGCTTACCGATTTGCTCCGAAAGGACCTCCGGCCCAGGGACCTAGCCACTCCTTCCCCTGAGGCTCAACAGGCCTTCCACTTGCTCAAACAATCCATAACAACGGCCCCCCTCTTGATTTCCCCCAAATTTCGAAAAGCCTTTTTCGTTGGCCACGGATGCCTCCAACACCGGAGTGGGAGCAGTGTTGTCACAGACAGGGGCCGACGGGAGGGAACATCCGGTGGTGTACATCAGCCGCAAGCTGTTCCCCAGGGAAACCCGATATTCCACCATTGAACGGGAATGTCTCGCCATCAAGTGGGCGGTAGAAAAGTTAAGATATTACCTTGAGGGCCGGCCATTCATCCTTCATACTGACCACGCCCCCCTCCGTTGGATGCACCAACAGGGTAGTCACAACCCTAGGGTCCTCAGATGGTTCCTCTCCCTCCAGCCATATGCTTTTACGGTGGTCCACCGAAAGGGGACGTTCAATGGTAATGCGGACTTTTTGTCAAGGGTGCAGCCTCTCCCCGATCGGGAGAGTCCAGGGGGGGAGGTGTGTCACGGGGTGGGGGTACCAGACCCCGAGGCCGGTGTGCGGATGACCCCTTGGTGGACCGCCGCCCCTGACTTACGTGCTTCCCTTGCCTCCATGCAGCCCCGGGACTGTCCGGACCCTGAGGAGTGGAGGACGGGCGATCCGGAATACTGGTGGCCTACGAACCCGGAGGCCGAGCACGTCTCCTTTAAGGACTGGGAGACCGGAGCGGTAGCCCCGCCCCCTTCCCAGAAAGAGGCAACTTCAAAAGAGCCGAGCGAGGAGGAAGTGGCGGAGAACGCGAGCCCCGAGTCGAGAGGACGCGAGGTGACTCCCAGGCGTTGCCCCGGCGGAGAAGAATCACGGACGTGCCCAGCTGTCGAATCCCTGACGAGCCCACAAGACGAGTCCTCGAGGAGCCCAGGAGAAGCAAGACAGCGGCCAGGAGAGCCGAGGAGAAACGATCCGCCCCGCCACACGCCCACGGGAGGTGTGTGGCTCAAGCAGGTACGGGGTCGTATGGCGGGTTGGTTGGGACAAAGTCTACTACCCCCTAGCGAGTAAGAGCCCAGCACGTGTGTCCCTGCTCCTGCATCCCCTACCCCCGACCTCACGAGCACTTACTGAGCACTTGCCCGCTTTAGAGTTAAAGACACGAGTGCACTGGTGTCCCTCACCCCCGGTCCTTGTGAAACGTTAGAAAGCAGCCTCTAACATCCGGTTTCCCTTCCTTCCTCGGTGCTGCCGGAGCTGACTTCAGGTGAAGACCGAACCACTGGCCCTGACAACCTGGATACCACCCGGACCACCTACGACCCTGCCGCCTTTGCGAGGGAAAGACTAACCAGCCGCCGAAGGAAAACATATACTGTTCCCATCAAAATAAAACCATCTTTGAAAAGGATTCCTGCCTATGCTGCCTCTCCTTCCATAGAATCCATCTTGGCCCCATCACCGGCCCTAGTTGCTCCCATTTCCGACCAGGCGCCCACACCCCCCCCCTTACAGTACCTTAATTAAATTAAAAGCACCAGGTACACGTGGCAGCAAAAACCTCAATTACATGTTAAAATGTCAATGTGGACTGGCTTACGTGGGCAAGACAGAACAAAAACTCAAAACATGAGTGATTGAACATAAAAGTAACATTCTTCTGAAGAATTACAAGTCTACGGTCACAACTTTCAATTCCCATAGCCACAATACCAGTCAACTCTGTTTCTGTATCTTAGAGTGCGTACCTGTTCTTCCAGGTAGAGATAATTCACAACATCTGTTAAGAAGAGAGGTATTTTGGATAAATTATCTTAATACCATGCAACCAAAAGGACTTAATGAATGGTTGGATCTCAATTGCTTTTTATAATATCATCTATCTCGCCAAAAATACGTGCCCTCATATATGAAACTGACAAACACGCCTTTATAAGTTCTCCACCATCGAAGGAGTACAGACAACAAATTGAAATCATTTACATGCCAATGTTAGAAATGGGGGTTTCTAGTTGGCAATGGCTGGCGCCAATGTCCAAATAGGGACCCTTCTTCGTAAGTCAGGGCAAGTAGGTTACCCTCTTTGACAACCCCTGCTCAACCCTGTGGTAACGTAGCACAAGCAGTTAGGCCTATCTCAGAGGCAGTGTGTGAAGCATTTATGACCATGCACAATAAGACAGTAACAGCACCACAAAAGGACACAACTCAGGTAGGTTTAGAAAAATAATATCTTTATCTAGGGTTTATCTCAAGACTCTCAACACGTTTTAAGAAGCTACAATGCACGTAAACCAATAGGGACTCAAAAAGGCAATAACGTAGTCACTAGAACGTGGCACTGACTGAGGTCAAGGCCGGGGCCTACGCAACACGGTGCGCACCAGACACCTGCCATTGAAAGGGGACACAGGACGAACCTTCTTGAAGAAGTGGAGAGGGAGACAGGCGGATTCCCAGCGACCACAAGTCTTGGCTGCAGGGTTCTGCTGCGTGCCCACACAATGATTTGGGCACTCAGGGAGATGCAAGCTCTCAGTGGCAGCAGTACGCGGCTGCGACGGCCCGGGCTGGTGGAGGTGAGGACTCTCGTCGTGCAGCTCCGTAGTGGGCTCAATGCAGCAGCAGCTCTCTCTTCGCTGCAGTGGCCAATGGGACAAACCACAATGATGAAAAGTTGGCAAAAGTGCGGGCACTCAGTGGCAGCAGCTCTCTCTTACCTGCGGCGGCCCACAGAATTGATCATGGTGATGCAAAGTTGGAAACGGTGCGGGCACTCAGCAGCAGCAGTTCTCTCTTAGCTGCGGCGGTCCACAGGACGAGTCACGATGATGCAAAATTGGCAAAGGTGCGGACACTCAGCGACAGCTGCTCCCTTTTAGCTGTGGCATCCCACAGGACAAATCACAATGATGCAAAATTGGCAAAGGTGAGAGCACTCAGCGGCAGCAGCTCTCTCTTAGCTGTCGCGGCTCACAGGATGAAACACGAAGATGCAAAATTGGCAACGGTGCGGGCACTTAGCAGCAGCAGCTCCCTCTTAGCTGCAGCGGCCCACAGGACAAATGGTGATCTCGACCAGGCTGGCACAACGGTGGGCACTCAGTAGCTACAGCTCTATCTTAGCTGCAGCGGCCCACACAGGTTCAGCAAAGGTTCCAAAGGTTCAAAATCAGGTGGGCTCTCAGCTGGGGCAGCTCCCACTTAGCTGCGGTGGCCCACACAGATTCAGAGAGGGTTCGATGGTTCAAATTCAAGCGGGCTCTCAGCGGCGGCAGCTCTCTCTTAGCTGTTGCGGCCCACACAGATTCAGTGAACGTTTCGAAGGTTGAAATTCAGGCGGGCTTTCAGCGGCAGCAGCTCTCTCTTTTAGCTGCAGAGGCCCACACAGATCCAGTGAAGATTTTCAGTCCTCGCTCCTCACAGTAGAACTAGAGTCTCAGGATCACTCGACAGAGGCCTAACCTGCAAGCAGAATTCCTCGCACAGGAATTCCGATGGCTGACGGGGTGAAGTCTAATGTCCCTGAGACTTCAGCAGGAGGCGCTCTCAATTCAGACCCTCAGGTAGTTTCTTCAGCAAGCTTGGTGAAAGTTTCAAAGTCCTTTCCTCTGTTCACTCGGACAGAGTTTCGTCTTGACATCCAGAAGGAACACACTTGAACAAAGTTCCAGTGCAGCGTTTTATACCTAAAAAACCTTTCTTCTCTAAAGTCACAAATTACTAAATCCAGTCAGAACCAGTTTGGTGGGGTTGGGGAGCATTTGGTTTACGAGGTGACGTTGTGCCCTTTCAGAATGAGGGGGTCTGCTATCAGACACCCCGTGGGAGATGGAGTCATCATTCACCCTGCCGGGCACAGCCTTGCTCAGATCAAAGAGTCACCCCTCCCCATGCTCTGAATATCAATCTCTCTCTCCAGCCAGGTCTGACACAGCTGCCCTCCTGCTCCATAACCAGATGGCCAATACACAAACAAGCAAAGCCGACAGAAAAGCTTAGGTAAGAAAATACTGCAGCATTTTCGAACATGGGATATATAAATGGTCCTTACTAAAAGTTGTATCTCAATGTCCTGAGCATAAACATATCAAACTCAAAGTTCCTATCAGGTTCCTGGGGTCAGATAGGATTATAGAAGGTAATCAACCTGCCCATTCTGGCCTATGAGAATGGGTAGCTTCACAATAGTAACAGTGAAATGGAGGGCAACTCGCTATTAGCCATGCTACACAGAACAGTTAAATGGAGAATAACTCGCTATTAGAACATGCTATACAGAACAGTGGAATGGAGGGTAACTCACAATTGAAACATGCTACGCAGATCTAGGCATTAAGGTCATCCTAATTCATAAAGTCCTCTTTACACAGGCAGCATTTGCGCTGTGGCACTGATTAGCAGTGGCACGGCGCCCAGAGCATCTAAATCCAGCCAATATAAAAGATAGGAAGCAAAACGAGGAAGGGAGACCCAGTCCAATGATGCTAGGTCTAACATCCATCATACATTTTTTTATATAAATGACAGGAAATGTATTCACGTGAATATACTAATAATGTTGCAATAATGTGTTAATATGTATTTCACAACCTTCATGTTTCTTTTCTCATGACGTTATTTTAATTTATTTTGGTTCACTCCACTTTGTTTCACTACCTTCGGGTTTTCAACACTGCACACACTGTGTTGTTTACAATGCATGGTTTCACTGCATGGTTTCACTACTTCCGATTATCAACACTATGCACAGGAGTCCTTCCTTTATGTTGTTCATGCCGATCACATGACCAATAATTCCGGCCTTGTCCCGGATATCCATCAGCGTTTAGCCATGACACAGTTTTCTTACCCACTCGGACACACACGCGGGTTCATGCTAGATCGGTGAGCTAAAACAGACTGTATAAGTTAATACTAGCCATATGGTGACTTAAAATAGAGAGTAACGAGTGTTCTCTGTTCCACAGAGTCACACCGCTCATTTTTTATTTACGACGTAGAGATTTAGAATGTTCACCTCTGTATCTCCAGAATAAGTAACGACAGCATAAGCCTAATGAATTCCAGATATCTTGTGAGTGGCCACACCACTTTAGTTTTTTAGGTCAAGCCTAGACAAAAGCAAATGCAAAGCATTTGCTTTCTGGGTCGACAACTATAGTCATCCGTCTCGTGGGAATCTGAGATAGGGGCCGGGCACGAGCGTCGACTTGACCTCGTGGGCGCGCACGCCCAGCCCCTGTTTCAGATTCCCAGGAGACGGAGACAGATTCACAGCAAAACAGGCTCACTCACGCATGTGCACACACATTCCCACGCGCACACACTCACCCCCCCCGAACACACCGGGCTTACATACACACACAAACGCGCACACACACACCCTCCCAACCCCACTCACCGGGCACACGCAGGGCTTCCATCACTGGGGGGGCGGGCACCGTCAATGTGCTCCGACGCCACCCCCTCACCGGGTCTGTTATACTCCTCTCGTCCTGTTCCTCCCTGTGTCCAGACTCCGCAGCCCGCTCCATTGTTTCTCCGCCCCTTCCAGACAGTTCGTGCGTGTCACGCCTCTCCTTTCTCCCGGCCGGAAATCCGCTTTGCGTGTCAGGCCTTGCTCTCGCTGTTCTAGGCGGCATGTTTAGGGTTTCTTTTGCGTGTCACGCCTCGCTCTGGCTATCCATTGCTGTTCTCCACAAGCATTTTTGGAATCTGTTCTCCCCTTTGACGCAGAGGATGGACGTTGTTTCCCTTCGATTGTATTCAACCTCCAGCGGACAGAAGGCGCTGTTATGCATCGAGGCGCTGTGATGCTTCGAGGCACTGTGATGCATCGAGGCGCTGCGATGCATCGAGGCGCTGCGATGCATCGAGGCGCTGTGATGCTTCGAGGCGCTGTGATGCTTCGAGGCGCTGTGATGCTTCGAGGCGCTGTGATGCATCGAGGCGCTGTGATGCATCGAGGCGCTGTGATGCATCGAGGCGCTGTGATGCATCGAGGTGCTGTGATGCATCGAAGCGCTGCGGTGCATAGAGGCGCTGTGATGCATCGAGGCGCCTCGGTCCATTGTTCATCGCCACCTCATGACCGACCACGCAGGCCCCCGGAGCGGCGGCCCAATTACTTATTGATTCCCATTCCGCCCTTATCGGCTGCTTGTCTTTTGAGATTGTTTCCAGAGTGTTCTCGGTGCGCTTTAAGCCACAGGGCCCCGATCCCTCCTTTCAGCCGGCGCCGCTCAATCACGGGCCACAAGACGAGTGATCTTGGACAGACATCCCTCAGTCCAGGCCGCTCGGAGCTAGCAAAGGTCACTCCGAGGCGGCCCCGGTGCTTAGCCCACGCCGCGTGCCGGTGTTTAACTCCCAGAGACCGCTGCTCCTGGAAGGGCGAGCCTTCATCCTGACAGCCGGGCGCCCACGGGCCGTGTCAGGCAGTGACCAGTCACTCCATCAGGGCACCACACGGGGCCTCTCAGCGGTCAAGCCAGGCATTCAACGAACACTTGTATTACAGCAAAGCTTCCCAAACCCTTTAGAACCACATCTCAGTTTTTAGAACCAGAGGCGTAATTTTTAGATTTTTGACCAGATTTGCATTCTATTTATGTACCCTCTTTACACGCATCAATCTGTGCAACCATTCAACAACACCTGGTTCAAATATATTCTCTCAGTGTTTCAAGCTTTATTATAAATGTAACAAAAAGATGTTAATATTTCACTTCTGTTCTTGGATTTTCGGCCCAATAAAATACATTGAACATAATCTTCTCAAAAGTTATTTACACAACTTTAAGCTATTGCCATTATAAATGACAATCACTTTTATTTAAGTATTAATTATTGGAAAAAAATTAAAAGCCATTGTTATTTGTAATATCAATACATGTAAGTCACGTAAATACAACACATGTTGCATGCTATACGTGTCACATTTGCGAAAGTTATAACTTATTGGCATTGTAAATGACAAAGCTATTAATTTCGCTATTTTCAAAAACAAAACATAAATAAAAAATGTGTAATTTACAATACCAATAGCTCAAAATTTCCTAATGCGAGACCTATTGCATTGCAAATGCTTGTTCTCCTACTAGACACTGTTTTCTTATAGTCACTCATAACGTTCTTTAAATACAATATCAGCAACACAATGAACATGACTAATTCTTGCCAACAAAAATAATGAAACAAATCAAGCTTTTAAACGCTTAGTCGCGTCACTTCGCTAACTCGTTTCTAATCTCACAGAACGCTGACACTTTGTGTCATCTATGTTTAAAGTTCACGATATGTTCATCACCCGAGCACAACTGCGTCGTTTTCAAGTTATAGCTTGTTTTCGGCACCCTTCAATTACTAACGAGTGTCGCCTTGTTCTGGCGTATTCACGTCCAGTTCGTTCACATTATTTGATGTTATCAAACTTTGTTGGCAAAGCATGTGAAATACCCCATCCAAATGAAACTGTTTCAAGCATGTGTACACCACGATGATTTGTTCACAGAGCAAGTCATTTTAAATTGTCATTTGATTTAACAACTGTTTTTTGGTACACATTTGACTAATTGTATTTTTTCCTGTACCTGATTATATGTTTCAGAGAAGGCCTCTGATGAAGGGTTCAGCCCGAAATGCTTTGGGCAGAAACGGCAACAGATTCAGAAATGTGATGTATAGTATGAAATCTATAGTATCAACACATGAAAAGGATTAAAAGAATTTATGAAAATCTTATCACTACACCTTGAGCAATTTTTGAAACTTCACTTCTCGGAGTGCAACTTGGAGACGCTCCCTCACGAGGGATAGCGCTTGTTTCATAGTCATTGAATGGGCCATATCACATATATCTATTGTGTCTGTGTGTGATGGTGCGCTGTCCGTGTGGTTTCCTGTTTTTGTGACATGTGGTGCAGTGGTTGTTGTGTCTGTTGAAATGTCTGTGGTAGTGAGTGTGACGTCTTTCTTATGAGTGTGTGTGTTTGCTGCTGTGGATGGATGTTTATGTTTGCGTGTGCTTTGGACAGGGGAATGGGGACAGTGGGCGTGGAAGAGGCAGGAGGGGATTGGGAAAGCTGATTTTGGGCTAATAATGCCATCAGAGTGTAGGCTAGAGCCTGATTAGATCTCTGTAGGGAAGACATGTCAGAGTGAAAGCCTCCACACTCAGTGGGGGAAACAGAGTCAGGGGGTGAGGTGCCTGGTGTTAAGGAAACGCCTCCCCTTTTAGGAAAACAGCCACAGACATGTGGCTGGGGAGCAACTGGGCGTGTGGCGATGGTAGGGGTGGTGGTAGACTCAGAATGGAGTGGGCACTGGGCCTTGGACACCCACCACCACCTGGAGTCATCACTAGTGCTGTTATGTCACTAGGGCCCTCGGTGATGCTCCCATCACCCTCCATGCCACTGGTTTCCTCTTGCTCACAAGCAGCACTGGAACCAGTCTGGCTAGGTGCTTTCCCAATATCCAATAAGGTGATGTTTCCTTCTCTTTCCTGGTCTGAAGCTGTAAACAAGTGGTAAAATGAATCTCAAGTTTTTCATACAGACTTTCCATATATGTTTCATCAAAACTGTTACACAGTTACACAACAACATTATTCAAATTTGTAGGTAAAATAGTTGATACTGTTCATAAATCTCACATTTTTTAAAGTGATAACATCAGTGCACAATCAAAGATGATAATTTCAACAACATTGGGGGCTGCAACTTCTACTTCATAATTCACAATAACTTTACCATGACTATGTACCAGCCGAAGTATTGTCTCTCTCTAATGATGGCCTTGTGTCATTACATACCTGTCTCATCTAATCCAAAGGAGTTTAGAGCACATAAAGATAACCACAGACACACACTAGGTTTTAGATATGGAATCCAATTTGCTATCTCTGTGAAGCCAGCCTGATATATGCTATCCACTAATTAAAGTGGGCACCTTGCACCAGTCCACACCACCATTATGGTGATTTGAGAGGTCAAAGATAACCTTAGAAAGCTATCCAACAGCCTTCAGGCTAAGTCAGAAAGCAACCTTATAGTATTTGTTAAATGAAAGGAGACCCACACAGTAGTTATAAAAGTATCTATTTTTTAATATAACACTACTTAGCATGATACAGTATCTCCTACTCAAAGATAACCAGAAAGCACAGAAACACATAAGCACAGAAATGATAGTAAATCGCAACAATACACAGTGCGACCTTGGGAGGACCAAGCCATATACTAAAATAGTGGTATAAGAACCACAAATTGAGTCAAGACAGTGTTGCGAGGACGTAGAACCACTGGGACTCCAAAGAACCATCCAAGGTGAGTAAGTAGGGACCCCATAGAGGACAGATGCAGTGTGGGAACACGACTGCGTGCTCCGTACAATTCTATGGGAAAGTTGCGGTTGGAGTTTTAGAGTTTAAGGACCCTTCTCAGTGGACTTCAAATAAACCCTGTGGAAGCTAGGAGTTTGAAGAGCCACCCCACCTGTACATACCCAGGTACCCAATTTACCCATCAAATGGAAGCCGGGTGCATAGGTCTGAAGTAATGTTGGAATCTGCAGTCAAACCCAATGGAGGACTTCAAAGAAGAGCCGCTGTTGAAAGGAAGAAAAGTGTCAGTTGAAATTCAAAGGTGGATTCTTGTCGAAGAGTACCTGAAAGCAGTGGGACAGAGTCTGGGTCACTCAGGGATGACCAGGCGCTCGGTAGACGAATGCCCACCGTTGTCGGGTGCTTCTGGTGCGTTTATGGATGCCTTGACTCTACAGCTATGGGGACCAGGAGATGTTTAGGATAACCAAGAGCCAGATAAAAGCTGTCCCATGAAGAACGTCGAGTGTTGAGGGGGTTGGTGTGCAGCGGGAGCATCAACAAGCCTTGGCAACAGCAACCAATGCAGAAGGTCAAGATTGGTTACAGTTTGGACCAGCAAGGTCAAGGAGACTCACCCGAGCAAGAGGAGTCAGGGCAGGCATTGAACAATGAGAGTTGCTGAGGAAAGGCAAAGTTGACCTTCAAGTGGACTCACAGGCTGGAGGCACAGGAGTCGCGAGAGAACCTTGAGTGATTTCACCAAATAACAGTCCACGGAGCACTCAGTGTTAGGAGGCTGGGGTTCTTGGTAGGAAATGGTGCCAGAGGTTAGGGATACTCTAAGTGCAATGCATTTGTTCAGGAAATGCAAACAAGCATATGCACCTGCAGATGTACGCTGTGCACAGGGGTTTGGGTATTGCAGCCCCCAGGAGGGATTCTGACCTCAAACTTAATGAGAGGGCAGATCAGACCTTGAGGGATGTAGAAATCTATCTCCAGTGTTGCTGAATCCTTCAGAGTCCATAGGAGCTCAGGGACAGCAGATCGAGCAGCAGCGTTGCTGTGCCTGCGGGTGCAGAGGAGTGACTTCTTCACTCCAAACAAGATATCTTTGGTTGTTCTTGATGCTCTCGTCTAATCAAAAAGGGGGAGAAAGAAAGAGCTGCGATCCATTCATCTTCGGAGAATGGATAACTTGTACCTGAATAACCACACCCTCATTAACAAGTCGTAGGGTGGTGTATCTTGATTCTCTGCCTTTTTAATCCACGTAATAGCATCATCATTGGGTTTCTTTCTTTGCTTCCTCCACCTGGAGGGAGCACTGGTTAGTAGAGTAGCGATCAGATATAAAACGTGCTCTCTGTAGGGTGATCGGTGAGTTTAAAAAGGAAAACCTCTCATTACCTAAACGGTACCTTTATTTAGTTTAGTAGTTGAGGTTAGTAAAAACAGTGAGGTGCGTATGAAAATGTATTATTAGTCTAACGCACTTGTGTGTCCATATATGAGGTCGACATGTGGGTCAGGGGGTGAATGTATTGTCATATTGTTCAACCAAGGTCTCAATGTACCTGTGAATTAAAAATACAAAAAAGAAGAAGCGGAGACCCATGTGTACCCCCACAGGCCCAATTCAGAGGGCCTTGGGTGAAGGGGGGCCTGCTACCAGCCCAAACGTCATATTCCCACAGCTGTTTTATCTCTGTCAAACTAATTCAGAATGGCTGTCTGAATCGGTCATCATGCCCGCTTGTTCGGAAACCGTCCCAATTGGGCTGTACGATTCGGCTCCGAACGACTCAAGTTTCTGAAATCTCATTCAGAACCAATTCAGACAGCTCCGACGGCTCCCTTGCATCATACTCAGTCGCCCAGAATATATTCATGAATACACCCCCTAGCACTCTGGGACCTTCTCCAGCTCATCTCGCAAGAGTGCCTCGGATCCACCGACTTAGAATGAGTGGTAGATCCTTCTCCTACCTAGGGTTGCTCACATAGAATAAACTTGGCTTTTAACATAGTCTAGGGTTATACGTTTGGTTCCTTAAGCTTTTGAGCACCGGGACACTCTCTGAGTAGCTGTGCACTGTACAAATTGTTATACATAACATAACATTTAATATTAGTTTACTTTCATTTTGCAACATTATAACATAAGCTTTATATTTTAGTTATTTTGGGAAATTGGATTTGAAGTTTTAAATCTGGATGTGTGATGTTCTAGAAGAAATCTAGTCGAAATGTTCCTTGTTCTGGTATCTGTTGGTATAATACAGATTTGTGTTGATTTCTGATTAGTTTATAAAGGGGACCATTACAATGTCAGTTGTAAAGCCTGCGACCTTAGGTCGGAGACTTTACAACCGACATCATTGGTTTCAATTCTGACCAGCCGATTACGATAAATCTGGTTGGAATTGAAACCGGCCTGTCATTCCGGCTGGCGTCTGACAGGCTCAAGGAGTGCATCGGCCAGTCAGAAGGAACCTGCCCGTAATCCATATGGACAGTGGTTTACGCTGTCTGGATTACGATGCATGGCCTTTCCGACATGGAAACCCTGATGGAAATCATGTTTGGAGGCCCCTAACTCTCTGGCCTCCGGTTGGGGGCCCTGTTAATCCCTGCACCCTGAGGCAGGCACCCTGAGGGTGCAGGGATTTACACAATCCCTCATTTCTCAATTGGCGTTTGTGTTACAGCCGGCTTGGGAGCATGCAACAGCACCATGTGCGGTCGCATCATAATTAGGCGATCATTACCACCGACGGGAGGCTGGTTGGTCCCATTTCTGTCACGGTGTTGGTTGGAGGAAACTCTGACTGACATCGTAATTGGCCCCATAATGTTTGTTTAATTGCAGTTTGCAGTTATTTTTCAATGGCTTTTAAAGCGTGGGTTTAAAGTGTTTTGGCAGTTATTTGGGAAACATAAATTAATGATAAATAATGGTTTATTTTGTTATTTATGTATATTTAGTAATGTGTAAGTATTTTTTCATAAGATAATACTGTAGTAATTGTATACAATATTTATTTTCGTGTATTTGCTTTGTTTGTTAAACTTATTTATTTGTTGATGATAGTACTATTTTGTAGTGGTGTTTTAGTATTAACATTATCTTTAGTTAGTTTATAATTTTGTATGTGTGTGGACTAATTTTTAGAATATTGCTGGTATATGTTTTGTTATTTTTAATTATTATTCAGATTTCAATATTGGTGTTGTACGATAATAATGTGGTCTATTTTTTTGTTGCCGATAATTTTGTTATTTTGTATGTTTGTTTAATGTATACAGTATTTTTGTGTATGATATTTCTGTTTATGATCTTAGATGTATCGATGTTTTTAATGACAACATTTTTACTTCGATATTTATGTATTTTATTAACTAAATATAGAATGTTTATATTTTTGTCATCAATATTAGTGTGTCGTAATTCTGTTGTTTGTTGTTAGCGATGTTGATATTATATCAGTTATCCATCTTTATAAGGTTGTACAGCTGTGGATGTTGTAGGGCCACACCCTCAATGGGATTGCTTGTGGGAAGGACACAGTGCATATTGTACCAATAGGGAAAGTCTCAGTATGTAGAAGGGTAAGGCGAATGGTGTAGTGAGGCAAGTCTTGTGATGGGATTATGGCCCCTGATGGCAACCACTGCAATTTGGAGGCTGCATTGCTGCGCCCCCATCCACTGACACAGTGGGAGGGTATCAGTGCAGCGCAGCTGCCCTTAGTGATGATAGGCATGGTACAAGGTGCACCGGTTAGCAGCTGTGCAGTGCACAGGTTGGACGGGCCCATTTAGTTTAGTAGGTGATTTAGGTACTAGGCCAGCCATTGCCTCTGGGTGCTGTCCTCTCTGGGAAGGGGGGCTCAGGACAATTGGGACCCATCAACAGCATTGAAGGAGAGAAGCCCCCATAGGGAGCCGCTCACCTTTTGTACGGTTTTCTGGTCAGGGCTAACAGTGGCTGGCAGAGGATAGAAGCCTCAGCCCGCCCACGTCTCAGGCTCCTGTTGGGGAAGAAGGCTGTTGTCTCAGGGCATAGCGCTTCAATCCGGCACTGTGTAGCTCAGTGACATAAAAAAACAGTTCTCCGGGGTCACAGCAAAGTGAGCCTTTCTGATAGTTCTCGTTGAACTTTGAAAGCCGTGCCGAGCAGGAGCAATCTTCGCCGTCGGACATGAGCATTTTGTTAGGAGTACAGACTCGCGATTAAAGCAGACATAGTCGGGAAACGAGTACATGTTTTTACGAGATCTGCAAGTTACTCTGCAGCGATTGCGACCTTCAGGGGCACAAGCGGATGCTGCACCGATTGAACTGATTCACGCAGTGCGTTCACCACAAGTAAGCCCGGCTGGGCTTACCAGGAGGCTGTCTTCCCCCCCCACCAGTCCAGAGGAAGACCCGCATAGACGCCCCAAGTGCGCTACCAGAGGGTCGAAACGTCGACAAATATCACAGTGGACCTATTCTCTAAGGATTCTGTATTGAATACTGACATTTGCAGTATACAGATAACATTAAACTAGCATCGGCCACAATTAAACTATCCTGTACACCGTCCCGTAAATTATGCTTGTATATATTGTATATTACACCTGCGCCGAATCAACAGAGCACTAACTGTCACAAATTTCACTATTTGTTCACAATTGTTCAGTCTTTTTTATGTCAAAATTGTCTACATTTGAAGAATTTATAAATGAGTACAATTTATAAAATATCTGATGAATACACTGATGGTTTGGATTCTCCTCCTTCAGCGTTTAACTTCACTTCAATTGCTTTAGGTGAACAAATAATTGCTTAACGTTGCATAAGTATAAGACAGTAAAGAAATATACTTCACCCGAATGAACCAACTGTTTATAATATTAACATAATTGCCCAGGTTAATAGGGATACTGGGTCACCCCATGTGATACTGAACTACTTTCTGATAGTAGGCAGTCACTTGCTGATGGCATGGGAGGAGCAGGATAAGTAAAGGATTCTGGGATGCATATAGTGGACCTATGCTAGAAGGTAACTGCCATCATTGCCAAGCTAGTCATGCCACCAATGCTTTTCGATTCAATATCAATAATATAATGTATATAAGGTTTTATAAACAACTCTACATAACCTCTCGGGTATGTAGTGCGCTTTACAAATGATTGATTGATTGATTGATTGAACTCTACAGACCTCACCTGTATTAATATCACTTATATTTCCTTGTTGGTGGACATCATGGTTGCTGCATTTACTCTATGGCTATTGGGGAATGGCACCACCTATGGTGACTCGGGGTGATGTCCTCAGTTGCTCTGCTTTGCATCACTGAACCATTTAGTTGCTTTTCCATCAGGATTGATCTTAATAGAAAGAAATTAACCTCAAGTATCATATCGGATACTGAAGAGTTTAGAAAATTGATTTGTTCATCCGCTTCCAACGATCTTGTTGTTCCCTGGGTAAAAAAATGCTCCTAGGGAGGGAGAAGTTTTTTTGTTGGGTGCCACTAGGTTGTGGAGTTTTCTTCCATCACATCTGAAACATGAGAACTATCTGTTCAGACCTGGCTGTTTACCTTTGGGTGAATGTTTCGCTCTCTATAAGTCCCCTTTTCATGTCATTTCATTTCATGATGTTTTCACTGCTTCTCACTTTCCTCACTGTGTTTCTGTTATTGGCTCAGAAATGCCAATAAAATATATTTGAAAAAAATAAAGTGTCATGGTGTCAACGTGCTCTACAATGCCAAGAATCTTGTTACAGGCCTCACTTTGAGTTGTTTTGCTTTGGTATGCTAAGAATGCTGAGAATGGCCACCATTGTGCATAAATCGTTTCACTTACAGTTTGTTTTAAAGTTCACATCCAGATGTCACGCACACATATGAGCTATGTATATATATATATGTGTGGCCCACCCTGTGGCGGAAGCCATATTTGTTGGTGAAGACATCTAAGCTGCTGAAGACAGATGAGTCTCTAACACTGTGTAAACGTGTCGGAATATTATTCTCCATTAGATATATGAACAGAGTGCTTTCAACAAGGGATTATGACTCACTATGCAGGGATTGTGGCAAAGATGGCTGGACTTGGAATAATAAATATAACCAAAAAGTAATCATGACATTTCGGAGTAGCTGGAGGCCACTGCTACTTGCACATGCCAGCACCCTAGTCAATTGGTATTTTGCACACGGTGACTGTATTATGAAGAGGAGTCAGCATGTATACTCCATTAGCCTTAGTAAAAGGGGAAGAGGGTTGAAAACATGTCCCACCTTTAGTATGTAATGGCCCTTGGAGTACCAGGAAGGTAAATGAAGGGGTTACAGTGTTGCAAGGGGACAAGAAGGAATTATAGTGTCACCATACAATTCGCACCATGGAATGTCATCATTGAGGCCTGTCTTATGGGTGGAGAGACGAAAGATCCTGCATTTTTCTCTTATGAACAAAATCTAGACATTCCTTCTGGGTTGGCCTCCAAACATTCCATTTGAAACTCTCTGGAGGGTGTGGATCTGCACACACTAAGGGTGGGACATGTTTTCAAACCTCCTCCCCTTTTACTAGGGCTAGCGGAATATATACATGCATACATCTCTTACACAATACAATCACTGTTCCAAGACTATACCAAGACTTACACGAACAATGACCCAGCACTGATGCCACAACATCATGTACTTTCTAACACCATGGAATACTTGACTAACTTTGGCCATTCAAAAAATGTATTAACCCTTACCCTAACAACGGGGTCATTAGAACGCAAGTCATTACAGCGACTTGCGCTGGATGGCACTCTATGCTAAGGAATAGTATGATTTACTATTCCAACACCTTCCCTACTGTTCCACACACTGGAGTGGGAATAGTAAATTATACTATTCTTAAGTCCAGCACCTCTAGCGCAAGTAGTTGTAACAACTTGTTTTGTAATGACCACGTTGTTGGGGTATCCCGGTGTAATGACCACGTTGTAACATCATACATTCTGCCTTCTTTGAGACTGGACCCAGAGAAAATGCTTACTTCTTACTGTGTTTCTCCGCAGTCAGTAGCGGAGCGCTGATCTCTGCTTTGCAACCTATGTGGGCAATACCTATCGATCCTATGGGTATGAATTTATGCTTCCTTGATACAAGCACATGATTTTCTTTTAAAGTTGCTACTGGGTGCCAATGTTTCCCTCAGTACAGTGTGTGTCTTTTCATATGTACCACTCTAATATTACCAGTATTTCCTCACACAGTATGGCGAGTGATCTGCACAATTTCTCATTACAATGTTCGTACTACATGACCAGTGTCGGCATTAAGCATGAGTATGTCCACTTTGAGGGATCTGATTATGGTTGCACACATGATTCTGCGATCGAAATAAATATGAAACTCCATGAATTTTCAATATGTTCTTTAAGTCTTTTCAGGTTGAACGGGTAGGTCACTCAATTATTTATAAACCGGTATTTGTTTAGGGAATACTACTACTGGGAAAATCATCTATCTACAGTAGGCCCAACCTACATTTGGTCTTTTAACCCCGAGATGAGAGTCTCCAAAACTGACTTTTAAAATATTTTAAAATTTAAAATAAGTTTAAAATATTTTTACGGATAATCACACACTTGCCCTCACTTATCCTACTGATTTTAGGAGCTCTCTCAACATACGGCTGGAACCACAAAATAATCCCTGTCAAAGTGACCCTTTGGGGGAACTGTAGGGCATTGCATCACTAACCCGATGAGGAGCAAGCCAGATGATGAAGCATAACATCTCTAGGGGTGTGTGAGGGCATCACAAATAATCAGTAGGATTTCACATCTCACCCTCCGCCTTCCTTTTACTCTTTTCTTCCTGATCCTGATTGGAACAGTGCCTCATTTTTGTTTAAATTACGAATTAGGAGCCCAGGTGTTGGACCTCCATTGGCTCTTGGCCCCCTCTCTTTCCTTCTCTTTTTTGAATACAGTAAAGACAATGCACATTAGTAGAAGCGTCTTTACTGCTGAAGTCAAGCGTCCATCATTGAGATGCTATTTATTTTCAACACTCAAGCAGAAAACAAGTTTCTCTTTGGTTTACTTTCAGAATCAGTTCTACATGTGGGTATTTGGCCCCCTATGGCAGTCAAAGACAGCACTTCTATTTTAAATGAGATTGAGAGGAGTGCAGTCCTGGCCAGAAAAGAAAAGTTGTGGTGCTCAAAACACAGATCAAATGCAAGAGACCAGTGCAATTAAATATCAGCACAGCAAATTCCAAGGCTCATGTTATTCTGAAAAAAAAAACATGTTTTATTGTGTCAAATGACTGATACATTGCAGGGCTCTGTAACCCAGAAACCTTCTGCTACAGTAGAGACATAAACATTATGCATTGACATTTAATATACATATATTTCAAACAATAAATAATAATACAAAACCCATTAAACACCCCTCGACCCCCTTGCACTGTTATATACTGCATATCGAGCTGCGCTGCAAATCCTGCCACATCTACTGCAATTTCTGCTCAACCATTTGTCCCCCGTACCACAGTCCCGCCCATATCTCCCTGGCTAGTGGCATCTGCCACAAAAGGAGGCTCCAGAAAAAGGTCTCTATAATCTGCCCATGTCTTCCAGATCTTAAAATGCTTCTGCTGACACCCCTGTGCTTTCAAGACAGGAGTCTCCAGACCCATGTTAAAGTCAAGGCCATTCTTCCATGCCTATAAAGATGGTGGCCTCTGCTTTCCATTTATGTGCAATATCTAGCTTGGCAAGCGTAAATCCCAAAGCATTAGATGACGCTTTTAAATATTACCCCCCACACCCTCCATGACATGTAGCAACAATAATTCAGGCGAGAAGGGTAGTTACCATGCCAGGACCTCCACCAAACATGCCAGAACTCCCGGCCAAAACGTCACAAGCAGTATACACTGCCAGACTGTATGGAATAGAGTGCCCTCCTCTCGACCGAATCTTAGGCAAACCAGGGACGCCACTAGGCCCACTTTCCACAATCTGACTCTAGTATAATATACTCCATGTAATAATTTAATTGAATTAGCCAGAGTCGCATTGCGATTGCCGCCTCCCGAGGAGAGGCAAGCGTCTCCGTCCAATCGTCGTTCTCCAGCGGGTCAAGGTCTTCCTCCCACGCCTCCCTAAGTCTGTCCAATGTTGTTGGGCAGTTTGTCACAAGGGATTGATACATTTCAGCGATTTGATGATATTTTAAATCTCCCATAAATAATTTAGCTTCGATGGGGCTGAAATCAGGGGTGGACTCCAGTCCCGTTATACTAGGGAGTAGGGCATGTCTGAACTGAAGGTCTTAGGCATTTGATATTCGTGTTGCAGATCTTCAAAAGACCTCAGGACCGTGCCCCGCATCACAGCCCCTAGGGCGGAGATCTCTATATTGTCCCAGCCCTTGAAGCCCGCCAGAGCGGCTAGTTGTGGCAGTCTCCCATTGGACCAAAGTAGAGTCTCCTTTGTTAGTCTGTTCCTCCACACCAACTTTCGAAGAGCTGGTTTCCACATTAGGAAGTATACCATGGTAGCCGGAGGGAAGGAATTACGCACCGGAGCTGAGTATAGAATAGTATACAAAGTATTAGACCCCATGCATCTCCTCTCCACCGCGTATGTGGGGTCAGACCGGTCCCCATACATTGACAATACAAACACTCACCCCCAGTCAACTGATCTGGGTTTTAACCATCACCGTTCTTTAGCTCACTCCGCCACCCCAGTTCAGACACGGCCATATGCAAATCAGTCTGACCCTGTGCCTCATGGGAACACTCCAGCCCGAACTGCCAAGCCATGTCTTCCCTGGACCGGAATCAAGCTTCCCAGGACCGGTTTCTGGCATTACAGCCTTCTTCAGCCGGTTTTGCTTGACTCCAGTGGCAAAGTGAGCAAGGGACTCACGTCTGAGCATACCCTGCCAACTTAGGGCGATCAAAAAAAAAACAAAGGTGATGATGGACGGAGCGTTGACAATACAAACACTCACCCCCAGTCAACTGATCTGGGTTCAATCCATCACCGTTCTTTAGCTCACTCCGCCACCCCAGTTCAGACATGACCATATGCAAAACAGTCTGACCCTGTGCCTCATGGGAACAGTCCAGCCCGAACTGCCAAGCCATGTTTTCCCTGGTTTGGTATCAAGCTTCCCAGGACCGGTTTCAACGCTCCGTCAATCACCACTTTTGGTTTGTCTTTGTTTGCCCTAAGTTGGCAGGGTATGCTCAGACGTGAGTCCCTTGCTCACTTTGCCACTGGAGTCAAGCAAGCCTGGCTGAAGACGGCTGTAATGCCAGAAACCGGTATTGTGATAAAAGTCCCTGTTGTGATAATTAAGGATCTTTGCAATGACCTGTCGCGGCCTGGCTTGCGGGCGGCTTCTGCATGAGGGCCCTGTGAGCCCGTTCAATAACAAAACAGCAGTACACACCTCATGTCTTTTTAATTCAGTATCCGACACTGATCCTTTATCTCATTCTTGAAGGCACCTGATTTCTCCCTTTGTGAATGTTTTGCTGTCTTTCTCTTCCTCCGTTGCCTTTCTCTTCCTTAGTCTTTCAAATCACTGTGTTTTTTCCTGTCTTGTGGTCAGTAAACATCTGCCTTCCTATGATTGACTAATTACTACAGTCAATAAAACAAATAGTTTGAAAACGTATCTTTCATTAAACACTGCATCAGGAGCCAGTTGCTTACATGGTAACTGGTACTCGTAAGAGCAATGTGTCACACAATGTAGATTTTCGCTATTTGTTTGAAAAAGCAGATGATTACACGTAGGTATTGTTTCACATGCACATTCCTTTATTTAGCATTCTGTATCAGAATTATATTATTCTTAACAAACCGTGTAAAACTGTTGGAAGATGTTGAGTCACGCATTAGGATTAAAAAAATATCTACTTTCTGAAGTCTGTTTCATCACCGGAGCTGCGTTCTACTACTTCATGGTTTTATTCTCCATTCCTAATGGTGCCAGGCAGAAAGGAAAAACCACTATGATGTAGCTCAGAGTTATCCCCAATTGCACAGGTTTTAATTCATGTCATTCATAAAACATGTGGGCTGCTTGCGTTTCTGAAAGAGGTAAACAGTGATACATGTTCATTTTCCCAGCCAGAAAGTAAATAAAGCTGCTGTGTTTGCGAACGGGCCAGCTAACTTTACACTCTTAGGAGACCTTAACCTGCACTTAGAGGACAGTGGCAAGACAGGCATTGATAATTGTTTAGCCAACCTGGAGGCATGTCAGTTAGCTCAACCGGTCTCAAACATCACACATGTAGCAGGGCATCCGTTTGATCCCATATTTTCGAACTGAGACTCTTTAATGAGGATGTAATGATGTCTTGTCTTGTAAAGCGCATGAATCACCCCAAATGGGGTATCTCCGCGCCTTAGACCGCTGGGGAACCCGTCCTGGCTTTCCCTGTGAGATGGTCCCTACCGGGTATCTCCAAGGTGAAACCAGGCATCCCCGGCGTATGTGGGGGGCCGTTGTGGAGATGAGGCAAGCAAATGCCCGGAGTTGCCGAGTGTGATCCCTGGCACCGAGGCGAGAATTATCGAGTCCGCTGACCCTGGTCCACGACCCTGCCGCATCAGGAATTGAACCCTGGTCCCGGGCCGTCCTCTGCTTCCGAGTCTGCCGCCTCTAACCAGTGAGCCACACCACTCCACTCAACATTGGAGCCTCCTAACCCTATGGCCGGGTCAGATTATTTTCTTGTTCCATTCTCTTTCTGCTGGCAAGGTAAGCCATTCTCAACCTGCTCCTTGCCGGTATGGACACAACCCTGGCACAAATTAGAGGTAAACAATTCTCATATACAGTGGCAAATGACACTCCTCAATTGGCATCAGATGTTGAGCTAGGGAATACATGCTTCCAAGATTGACTGACCCTAGCCCTGGATAGCTGTATCCCGGCCAAAATGTGTTTTAAACAAAAAAGAGAACAGTCAAACCCTTGGTTGGATGAATCCTTGATTAATGCTAAGAAAAAATTTAAACAACTTGAGCGTATTTGGAGGCGCGCGTATGACACTGAAGCAAAAATCATATATCGCGAATCCATAAAAGCCTATCATAAGCTGGTCCTGAGAGCAAGAGCGGAGTATATTGCTGGGTAAATCACAGAGAGCAATAATTCTCCTAAAACGATCTTCTTCCTTCTTATAAATATGAAAAGTGCTAACTCAAAAACAGACTCGCCGGTCATGTCCAACAAACAGTGTGATAAACTGGACGGTTACTTTGTGGAAAAAGTGGAAAAAAATCTATATAAATGTCCCACCCATCAATACGAACATCGACCAAAGGGATGGGTATAAGGAGAATTGTCTCACATCAAATAACACATTGTGCTACTTTCCCTTAATATCCCTCACAGAGACCGAACACCTCTGCAGGAAAATGAAATTCGGTTCCCCAACTGATCCACTGAAACCAAATCAAGTCTGTTTAATCCACATCTACATGTTCACTGACCTTATCTTTCACCTCAGCGTGCCTTCCATTAGCTTGGAAGCACGCTAAAGTGAAGGCAACATTAGATCCATCTGACCCGTGCAATTATCGCTCCATCTCCCAAACTTCCTTTCTTAGCCAAGGTTACTGAATCCCATGTCAATACCATTCTGACAAAGTTCATAGAGGAAAATGCCATACTGGATTCCTCGCAAAATGGTTTCAGAGCCCGTACCAGTATGGTGTCCGCCCTGCTAGCAGTGATGGGAGAGATGTGGAGAAACCTTGAAAAAGGAAAGTCTGCGGCCTTAATCCTGCTGGATTTAAATGCAACCTTTGACACTGTCTCACATGAAGTACTTCTAGGCAGGCTACAGGCGATAGGGATTGAGGGCTTGGCTTTGGACTGGTTTCGCTCCTTCTTAGAGGGCAGAACCTTCCAGGTCATTGTCCCAAATTACCACTCCCAGCTTTCAGCAATCACACACAGGGTCCCACAGGGATCTACATTGAGCCCTGTTCTCTTTAATATCTATGTTCAACCCTTGGCAGATATGACAAAAAGTGGAGGGCTGTCATTGGTGTCCTCTGCCGACGACACCCAATTAGTCATCGCCTTCTCCAAGAACTGTAAAAACAAACTTGTCAAATTTAAGGAGGACCTGCTTGCAGTCGCCAATTGGCTGACAACAAACTGCTTGTAGCTTAATGACAGCAAATCAGAAATTCTTTTGTTCGGAAGAGATTGTGAGATGTGGTCAGAACAATTGTGGTCAGATCAATTAAAACCTGCACCACTGCCAAAGGAGGCGGTTAAGAACCTGGGCTTTTGGTTTGACAGAGGTCTTTCTTTTGATGCTCAATCCAAAGTAGTCGCAGGGACCTGCTTTGGTCTCCTGAGAGGACTAAAACCCATACTTTGTTTCTTCAAGCCAAAAGTCTGGCAGACTATAATATAGGCTACAATCCTATTGAGATTGGATTATGGCAATTCCCTTTATCTGGGTGCTAATATATCCTGTATTCCGCGCCTCCAGAGAATACAAAACACAGCAGCCCGCACCCTATTGATGCTGCCAAAAACAAGTTCTGTGTCTAGGTCACTGGCAAAACTGCACTGGTTATCAGTGGAAAAAAGAATCCATTTTAAGACCTTGTGCGTCGCCCATAAAATCTTAACAGCTCTCCCTGGTTTTATCTGACCTACTAACGCAGTATGTCCCAAGACGCTGGCTACGGTCAGCATACCAAGCTTTGGCATGTACCCCTAGAGTTCTGAGAGCCAGAGCTGGTGGGTGTTCTTTTAAAGTTCAGGTGGCGAGACTCTGGATTCCCTCCCAATGGCTATCAGAGGACTTAGAGATCACCTTGCTTTCCGAAAAGCCAAAATCTGGAATTCCACCCCAGCTGATATCAGGACTATCCCTTCCTTTGTAAAATTCAAAAGACTCCTAAAAGACCTCTACATCAATTGTGCCTTCTCGAACTGAGAACCGCAGCCGAAAGGCACAAGCCTACACTCTGCAGCCCTTGACAATGTTTCACCACAACCTACGTGTGGGACTTGGCCCTTTTCTCAGAAATGTTTAGCTTTTGGCTTCCCCAAATTCAGGATGTCCCCCCTTTATAATGTAATTGTATAGGCCCTGTGAGGTTGTAATGCCCTGGGTAATGTTAAAATCCATGCTAGGCGCAGGTGCCCTCTACCCTCAACATGGCTGCCGTAGGCCCCTGTTACTGCAGTGTGGTCTTGTTAAGGCGCATTCTAGTTGCCAGGAGCTGGCAGGGACTCCAAACATTGTTGCCATTCCAGCCTGCCTTGCCTGCCCACAGTTAGAGTAGGGAAGCTCCTGGCACCTTCTAGAATAAGGGCGGAGCTTAGTTTTGCCGCCTTAGAGGGTGGTCACCTGACCTGGGCCTATAAAAGGAAAGGGAGGGAAACTTTCCAGTCAGTTGGGGCCTCACTGACCTGGGGAACCCACGCAGGAGTTTTAGGCGGTAGGGCCTAGTCAGGGACTTATGCCACTGAGAGTGACAGGGCTTAGGTGCTGCCTCTTAAGTTGAGTGAGGTGCCCTGAACTAGCCCCCTGATCTGGCCCGGAGCTAGGGAACCCCAGGGTCCATCTACAGTGACCTGCAGAGGAAGCCTGCCTGCAGTCCCCAACTCAACCGCCCTTCAAGGAACCAGAAACTGATATTTACAAGGGCGCAAAAACCATCAAGCGCCAAGAAAAATAAGACCTTCAAATTACCACAGGACTGCTGGCGAGTCAACCAGGTATTGGCCTGCGCTGTCCTGCCTAACTCCCCCTGACTGAATTAACTGCTTAACCCCTTCCATGCTGATGACGAGCTTTAAAGTTGTGTTTCTAGTTATGTTTCTAGTTATTTATTGTTGTTTTTAATAAAAGTGAATAAAAAAGTATATACGTCTTCTTTTTCTGACAACAGTTCACTATTTTTTAGTGTGATCATCATATGCTTACAAAACATTAAACAATTAAAATAGAAATCATGTTTATAACTAGAAGATTAATACTGAGGCTAACTCTTTACCAGCTCTTAACCAGAGTCTGTACCTGGGATTAACTGTGTCCAATGGAAAATTTTAAAATTCCAACACAGTAACTGTTTCGATTAGCAACATTGTGTGGTGAACTTGTAACCTGGGTGCTCACTTAAGTATTCTATGAACAGTTATTATGGTAACAGGCAGTAAGCAGTTTGGAGGAAGGGTTGAAAGGTATTGGCTGCACAAAAACCTTTATAGTTACCCAGGATCCTCTACATGACAGAAAGGAAAGCAAACTAAGACAGAACACTGTGTAGCAGATTTACAAGCCCCTTGCACCACTTTCGCATCACCATGTTAAAACTGATGCAATAGTGACGCAAGGAACTTGTAAATCTGCCACCTTGCATATTAAACATTCTTAAGTCTACTTCAGAACATGTGTTAGGATCCGACATAAACCGCAATTAGCGTGAGTTTTCCTATCAGTCCTCATAAACAGGGCCGCCTTGTAAATACAACGCTATTGTCATACCTCCCTCTTCCTTTTAATATTCTCATAGAAACACCTACCTTCCCACTGAGAACACCTACGTTGCAACTCATTGGAGATATGAGGCGAGCCCTTAGCAAACCAGCTGCTAACATGCATTAATGCATCTTAGCGTCACCTAGTAAATAGGGCGATATAATTTTCAGCGCATTTTTAGCTTTTTTACAAAAATCGTGGTGAAATGGCACTTGTTAATATAACCTCACGTTTGCTATGACAAAACGGGTATCTCGACTCCCGCCCTGCCATAGCAAACAGCAGTGTCCCGGGTGTAGGCAACCCGAGACACAGCAGGAGCCGCGCCTGGGGGAGGTGTTCCCCAAGGCTTTCGACTGCTTCAGAATGCGGACGCCGCGGCCCCCCTCCCAAAAAATAAAAAATCCCGGAAGGTGGTAATCCCCGGGGCTTAGACGGATCTTTGAGCTACCTCACCCATTTTTTTTGTAGCACCGCGGAATGGCGGTCCCCAGGCTACAGGGCCCCTCCAGACCCCCATCAAATGTAATATTTTAGACCCCAGAATTTGGCCCTCCGAGGTAGCTAATGCTTAAACAAGTAGAGGAGCCCCCGCTTTGTTTTTATTTTAATTCCTTCGGATCCATGCACCCAACGCACATTTCTCAGTTTTTCCCAAAAAAATAAAAATATTTTTGGGACCCTAGGGGTGCTTGTGGGACCCCATAAGCAGGTCTAGATGATCAAAATGTTTCTTACATGCCCCCTTTATACCTTTTGAACACTTGTCCCACTCTTTTCTAGATCCTCGCTTCTACCGAGCCAAAAAATGGCTGCCAACAATTCCTGGTTTCGAATCTAAACATCCACTTGACAGCCAATTAGCATCCAGCGTGTGATCAGGAAGGTGCGTTTACAGTGCGCGCAAGATGCGTGGATCCACTGAGGTCATAGATATATAGGTATTTTTAATTGTAATTTTCTCAGGAACTACTGAACGGATTTACACCATTTAAGCAAAAGGCACAAGTCTGAACCAATGACAACCACTTTGCCAAATTTGGTGTAATTCCGTTCAGCCGTTCGGGCTGTAGCCGTGATGAACGATTCCTATGGAAAATTGCATTGGGAAAACTCATTTTGGGAACCCCCTTTTTTCTTGACCTCCATTTCAAATGCAATATTTTAAATCCCGGGATTTCTCCAGGTACCTAATTTTTAAGCAAGCAAAATTTTTTTATGGCAGACCCACGCACCCAGCGCACATTTCTCTGTTTTAAAAAAAATATATATATATATCTTTTGTGGGCCCTAGGGGTCCTTGTGGGACAAAATGGCACAAAATGGCTGCCAACACTTCCTGGTTTCGAATGTTGATAACCACTTCACAGCCAATCAGCATTCTGTGCCTCATCCGGACGGTGCGCTTATAATACGCGAAAGATTAACAAATTTACACCATATCAGCAAAAGGCATGAGTTTGAACCAAGGACTCCAACTTTGCCAAATTTTGTGTAATTCCGTTCAGCCATTCGGGCTGTAGCCGCGATGAACGGTACCTATGGAATATTGCATGGGGAAAACACATTTTGGGACCCCCCTTTTTCTCAGCCCCTACTTAACGAATCACCCCAAGACTTTCAGGATAGGAGTGCACATTAGCACCCCACCAGTTTTAAAAAATTTGCGAAGATTCGTCAACCGGCGCCAAAGTTATTCCAAATAGAATGTTGCGGATTTCCTATGGAAAATAGGTTCTAACTATAACGGTCGCCAGTAGGTAGTATGGAAAGGATTGTATGGAATCAAAAAAATCGATTGCCTTTAGCTACATGTCTATAGAACAGCATAGCCATCCCTTACCTATCTACCTCACCTTAGCTATGAGTCACTGGGAATGGAGCCTTTTATTTCACCTAAGAGAGGGAACTGTTGAATTTGCACTATGTTTTCCTCTTGGTTACCATCCCAATCTTGACTATGTACCCTGTCCATGTGATGGGGTGAGCAGCCAATCTACTTTACATTTTTTGTTTTTTTGTAAACACTATTTGAAGTTGACTAAGTGGCTTTTAAATCCATTTCTTACAAAGAAAAGGTCTATTAGCCTGGATAATGCTTATTTGTGGCTACTTACTCTGGCCGACGAAGAGCTGGTTTACCACACAAGCACGTTTTTGAGAATTGCCACTTGAGCACGCAATACGATGTCTAACCCATGAGCTTTTATATTTATGTATGAATACTGTGTATAAACTGACGGATGAACTGGTATTTTATATAATTGTAAATCTATTATTGCTATTGTATTTTATTATTACTCTCCATTTGTCATTTAATTTGTTATGTTGCTGTGCTTTTATGGATACCAAATTATCCAAATAAAGTTTTGTGAACTGAACTGTAAGTACAGTGATGTGTCCTAGTCATTTTGGGCGTTGGTCGTGCAGGCCAGGTGGCCTCACACTGAGATGGACAACAGGGACCCACACAGCCATTTACCCAAGCAATCCCTGTCCTGACTCCTGCATTACCAATTTGCTGCGTGCTGTATGGCTGCTAAGACTATACATGTCACTTAAACATTGATGTGCATGCATGGAAACTTGTGGAATAGGGTACACCCACCTTCCCCCTGGAGACAGCATGTTAGGCAGTGCATGACACAACCCCACACTCTCAGGCACATTCTGCATCAGGCCCACTACATGTGTGCCCCCCTGCACTCCCCCCCCCCCTGTTGAAGACTTACCATGACATTTGGGCCACCATATAGCCTTGGGTTTTGTGTGAGCACCTCATCCACCAGGACCTCCAGCTCCTTGCTTGTGAAGGGACTGGCATGGATCTTCTCAGTCCTCGACATCACTGTGGACATGAGACAGCAGCGGCGGAAGTGGGAGGTGAGGGGAATCAGGCAGCAGTCACTGGAGGCAGCATCAGATGAGGGGTCCCAGGCAGCAGACCCTGGAAGCAGCAGCAGGTGAGGGGTCTCAGGCAGCAGTCCCTGGAGGCAGCAGCAGGTGAGGAGTCTCAGGCAGCAGACCCTAGAGGCAGCAGCAGGTGAGGGGTCTCAGGAAGGAGTCCCTGGAGGCAGCAGCAGGTGAGGGATATCTGGAAGCAGTCCCCGGGAGCAGTGGAAATGTGAAACTCTCTCTCACAAATATATAGCCCCCTGGGGTCGTTTCAGTGTTGCTAAGCTGCTGCAATTAGTGCTCCATGTCGGCCTTTTTCAAATACATCCAATGACCGGCTCTGCGGTGGCGGAGCATGCCTACCGCAATTTTCAAAATTGCATTAGACTACCGCGATTGCGGTTCCCATTGGCTGTAAGGGCATGGTCCATGGCAGTGACACACTCCAGGGGATAGGCGGGTGCTACAGCAGTGGGGCATCCTTCAAATGCATCCAATGACCGGCTCCGCGGTGGTGGAGCACGCCTTCCGCGATTTACAAATTTGCATCAGGCTACCACAATTGCGGTTCCCATTGCCTGTAAGGGCATGGTCCATGGCGCTCACACACAGCAGATGCCAGGCGGTTGCTACCACGAGTCTGGGGCCATGCATTGCTATGAGGGACCAGGATCTGGGTGCCGGAGCATGCCAGCTGCCATTAGCCAGGTGTGTATGCCTATCACTCCTGCGATGATGTCTTGAGCCATGGCTGTAACACACTGCTGGTGCCAGGCGGTAGCTACTGCAAGTCCGGGGCCATGCATTGCTATGAGGGACCGGGATCTGGGTGGCGGAGCATGCCAGCTGCCATTAGCCAGGTGTATATGCCTCTCACTCCCGCAATGGTGTCTTGGGCCATGGCGGTGACACACCGCTGGTGCCAGGCAGTAGCTACGGCAATTCCGAGGCCATGCATTGCTATGTGGGGCCAGGATCTGGGTGGTGGAGCATGCCAGCTGCCATTAGCCAGGTGTATATGCCTATCACTCCCGCAATGGTGTCTTGGGCCATGGCGGTGACACACCGCTGGTGGCAGGCGGTAGCTACCGCGATTCCAGGGCCATGCATTGCTATGAGGGACCGGGATCTGGGTGGCAGAGCAGTTTAACTGCAGATATGAATGCACCATGCTGGCTCAATGTTCAATGGTATTTCCCAACAATGCACAGTGAGCACATAAAAATGGCACGTCATGATGCACAATGCCAATTTGACATTTTCACGAATCACATGTAATGTAGGTGACCTTGTCCATTCCGATGTAGTCACTCACATTTCACTGGTGATGTTGATGTGCATGTACATCGATAAGTGTTGAGTCGTACTCCACAATGGGTACACAGTGCAATGTGGTAGGGGCTGCCCAATATTCCAGTGATGTATGTGTAACTGGACAATGTGCAGTTTTGATTTTCCAGTTTTCGTGGCTCATGCACTCACTTGTTGTTTAAGCACAGACTGTGCTCATTGCATTGTTGATGTGTGTCTTATAGGTTTAGCCTTTATTGTTTGATTAATTAAAATCTTACAATAGAACACATTCATGCAATAATCCATTACATACAGTTTAAATAGCAACACTTTTTTAAAAATGCAATACATCTTATATGAATGAGTAATTTTGATAAAATCCTTTACAATAAGATACGGATAAAGCAATCAATACAATTTTAAAAGGGCAGAATATAAAGTAATTATTAATTTTATATTTCCTGGAGTTCTAGTTCTAGTACAACCTACACATGAAGGTGGGGCAGGCACAGCTGATATGTATGTGACAGTGGAGTTCTAGTTTCCCACATATGCTGGATGGCATACTCTCTGTGCAGCTCATGTTAGATGTGGCCATACCCCTTGGTGCATTTACATGGCCTGTATTTTTGTGTAGGCACTTGCTGTGTGGAAGAGGACAAGTGTACAAGTAGTGTAGCAGAGGTCCCTACATGTAAGGTGGTCTATGGCTCCACATTGAGGCGAGTGTCGTGCCACTCAAGACATGAGAGATTGTACACGTGTAATGTTGCATTGCATTTACATGTGTTCCCTTCCATCTCCACTAGGATACATTGACCCTTAATGGTGCTGCCAGACATGGAGAATGAGGAGATCATCAGGAAGTTCCGTCTGGATCGACCCACCCTACAAACCTATGTGCCATGTTGAAGCCCCACCTGCAGCCTCACCAGACATATCCAATTGCTTTCACCCCAACATCAAAAGTAATGGTGGGCCTGCATTTTTGCCACTAGATCATTCCAGCACACAGGGGCCAGCGCAGGTGGGGTGTTCGCAACCCATGTTCAGCATGATACTACGTGATGTCCTGTCCAATATGATGATCTACAAGGACAGATATATATATTTCCCCAAGAGGCATGAATTGGCGGC
Organism: Lissotriton helveticus; assembly: GCF_964261635.1. Lineage (NCBI taxonomy): Eukaryota > Metazoa > Chordata > Amphibia > Caudata > Salamandridae > Lissotriton > Lissotriton helveticus. The sequence goes on from NC_136063.1 coordinate 51,030,880, forward strand.
TGTAAAGGGTAATTTCTATTCCCTTGGCCACATCCCCAATGTAGGGCTGGTTCCACCGCAGGCATGTGAGTTTGTCTATAGGAATCGGAAACATTTCCGTTCCATCAAATGGGCAGGTGTTGTGCAAGCAGATATGATCATCTTGCACATGTGTGCCAAATTTCCGGGCTCTGCCCATGACTCATACATCCTGTGTAACAGTATTGTGCCCCAGCTGATGGCTAATCTTGGAGCGTGCATGGATTGTGGGTGAGTATGCAGAGTCAACTGGTGTGCTGTGTGTGTGACATGCTGTCTGCTGCCACAGTTGTTTTCAAGAGTAGGTCTGGATATCTCACATCTAGGTGACTCTGGATATCCCAACCGTCCTTGGTTGCTGAGCCCACTGTGCAATCCCCGGACACCGGCTGAAGTCCGCTACAACAATGCCCATGGGAGGACCCGTCGTGTGGTGGAGCGTACTTTTGGTCTCCTGAAGTCACGGTTTTGTTGCCTGGACAAGACAGGATGTGCACTGATGTACTCACAAATAAGCAAAAGGGAGGGATCACTTGTCCTGCGTGAACCAGGGTATGCAGGAGATCGAACAACGGTGTCTCCAAATTAAACCCTCATGCACGTGTAGGGTAGCGTGGTAAGCGGTATATCTTGATTCTCCGCTCTTGAGACACGTGTGTGCATAATCATCGGGTTTGTTTTCGGTATGCAGCCTCCACCAGGAGGATCTTACCCTCGGTAAAAACAGTAGTGACCCAGTGATGTGGAGGGAGTGTGGGACAATAAAAATCCCCCGGAGACCCAGTTATCGGAATTTTATTAGGTCTGGGTTCGGGTGGATCCCATTAGGGGAATGCTCTAGTGGCGTGCGCTCTGTTGAAAATATTAAGTTCTCAGGACGCACTAGCATTCAAAAATGATTTAAAATGGCCAACATGTTTCAGCCCTCTATGCCGTGAATCGGACTTTAGGGCTTTCTTCAGGACCCAACATGTTTCAGCCCTCTATGCCGTGAATCGGACTTTAGGGCTTTCTTCAGGACCCGTGGTGAAAGGTGAAAGTGATACTAGATTACTATATTTATAGCAAGCAGGTGTGTAGAAAAGGGAAATTATCAACCTGTTTCTTTTTCTCGAGGTCACGATGTACCTATAGTTCGAACATAATAATAAAAGACATACACAAAGGGAAAACAAGGGTAAGGGAGACACATAATGTAGTGAATTCACTACTAGACAATGCAGATTGTAGCAACTTAAAATGGCAATTCTTCATAACCCCCAGTAATTGGCAGTGTCAACTCTCTCTTTCTCCAACAGGCTACTTCATGCAAAAAGTGGTTCATAGACGATGAATCATACTTATATGCAAACGTGTAGGGTTCAGATGATACCCCACCACTCAGATGACTATCGTGGTGAGTCAAATATGTGGCAATCGTTTATCATGTGACATGCAAAAAACTCATTCATAAATATGTGCAGTTTCTACTGTCTTGAGCATGATAATGGTTGCCCCGCGTAGTGAAAATCTTTCATACCGATGTGCTCTGTGCGCCAAAATCATACCTGAAATGTACAATAGTTACACCTCCTTCGGGTGTGACAAGGGCATATAAATACTTATATGCAAAAGTGTAGGGTTCAGATAATACCCCACCACTCAGATGACTATCGTGGTGAGTCAAATATGTGGCCATCGTTTATCACGTGACATGCAAAAAACTCATTCGTAAATATGTGCAGTTTCTACTTTCTTGAGCATGATAATGGTTGCCCCGCGTAGTGAAAATCTTTCATACCGATGTGCTCTGTGCGCCAAAATCATACCTGAAATGTACGTTAGTTACACCTCCTTCGGGTGTGACAAGGGCTTCGAGGGGGCTGGATAGGAGGAATAACTAAGTATTAGCGTGAGGCGGGTCTCTGTATACTTGCGGTTTAGTTGCAGAAGGGTCTCGTGGCAATACCTAACGCTCCTGTCCTCGCGCTTCGCGTTGCGCTTCTGCTGCCTCTTGCGACCCGGAAGTAACAGGACTGAGCTTCCGGGTCGGTATTTTGAGGTTTCCATTCATGGCAATAAAAAGGGGACTGAGCAGTCCTTCGAGTTTACACTATTATGAAGTGGAGAACTCGGGGAATCGTATTTCTTAAGAGATAATACTGGTGCTTCATTTAGAAGCGCAATCGCTATTCCAAGAATAAGGATAATGTTAAAGAAAAATGATAAGATAAAATTTAAAAATAAAAATAAAAATAAAAATCGGATTAAAATTTAGAATTGTCCAAATTATGGTAATTAGTTGCGAAGTTTTGCAATTTAATTAGTTAATTCGGTGGCAAGCAGTTTATTGACATTAGGCACTTAGTTAATCCCTGGTGTTTCTCACAATGCAACTTGGGGATATCTTTCTTTAGGTCTTTGGGAATTCGCCTCATACGCCTCTGCTGATGTTAGTTATGGAAAACAGTCTCATTTCAACACGCTCAGCCACGGAATATTATCATTCAACCCCCTTATATCTGTCCCCAGACGGTGGACCCAACGTTGCTCTTTTTCAAAGAGGATTCTCTCTGCATTGCTGTCCTTTATGTCCAGAGTTTCAAGGATGACCCAACGAAGGTCATCCACTGTATGGTTTTTCTCCAGAAAATGACTGGCCATCTTGGTTGTCATTTTTTTACATTTGACGTTGCTCCTGTGCTCAACGATCCTTTGTTTGGCTTTTCTGCAGGTCATGCCAATGTAATGCAGTTGGCAGGGGCAGGTGATCATGTAAACTACATGGCTCGTGTTACAGTTGGTATGTCTGAGCATTCTCCATTTGAGATTTGGAAGTAGTTGTAACTCTTTAGTAGGTTGAGTCAATTTACAAACTGAGCAAGAGCCACAGGGATAGTGTCCAGTAATGGGGGGATTCCCCCACAAATTGGTTTGTTGTCCTCGTTTAGTTACAGGTGGTCTCGTGTGCACCAGGATGTCTTTTAGGTTCCTACAACGCCTGTTGGCAAATCTCGGTTTGGGCCAGGAAAGTGCGCCAGATGTGAGAATCCTCCAATTCTTATTCACAATTTTTTTGACTTTGTCAGTTACCGGACTGAAGGTGGTGACACAGGTAGTGAGATCTTCAGGTTCTGTTTTTGTGAAGGTCTCCAAAAGGCCTTCTCTGTTTTGGTGTTGTGCTCTTTTTTTACATTTATTTACCACTCGTCTTGGGTAGTCTCGATGTTGGAGTTTGGTGCAAAGGTCTTGTGCTTGTGCCCGGTACTCGGTGTTCTTGCTGCAGTTCCTCCGCAGCCTGAGGAACTGGCTGTAGGGAAGATTTTCCCTCAAAGGGCGGGGATGAAAGCTCTTGAAAGAGAGGAGACTGTTCTTTGCTGTTTCTTTGAAGAAAGTGCGTGTTTGTAGACGCCCGTCTTCTGCATATATTGTAATATCCAGAAAGTCTAAGCTTCTTCTATTTGCACTGTAAGTAAACTTCAGACAGTTGTCTTTTGTGTTCAGCCATGCGTGGAAATCTTTTAAATCCTCCTCGTTGCCCGCCCAGATTAGCAGGATGTCGTCAATATACCGCTTCCAAAGCAGTATATGACGAATATAGGGGTTGGTTTCTGTGTGTATATGAATGCCCTCAAAGGTGCTTACATATAACCCAGCCACACTCGGGGCAAAAGTACTGCCCATCGAGGTCCCATGGCATTGTAAGTATAGTGTCTCTTTGTATAGAAAATGATTTTCTGTCAAAGCCATGCGGCAACATTCCAAAACGAAGTGTCTAGGGGTTTTGTATGTCCAGTCCTTTTCGAAAAGAATTTGCTCAAGCATATCCAGGGTCTCTTGTTGTGGTAGGCTCGTGTAGAGACTTTCCACGTCGAGTCCTACAAGCATCATGGTGTCAGGTGAATATTCAACATCTTTGAGTAAGTTCAGAAGGTGTCGCGTGTCTTTTAAGTAGGTGGGTGTACTCTGAACCAATGGTTTGAGGTAATGATCAGCAAACTGAGAGAGAGGCTCTAAGACCGACCCGATGCCTGACACTATCGGTCGTCCTGGAGGTGGTATTCGGGCCTTGTGAATTTTAGGCAATGAGTAGAAATATGGAGTTTTGGGGTTCTTTGCTACCAGAAAGTCAGCTTCTTTTTTGGAAAGCCAATTGTGAGCTTCCGCCTCTTCAATCATCATTTGTATTTCTCTCTGTAACCTCGTGGTGGGATCAATGGATAGTTTTTTGTAGAACTTGTCATCTGAAAGGAGATCAAGGCACTGCTTGTCATAACCCTCTGCAGACAAAATAACTACCCCCCCTCCTTTGTCGGCTGGTTTTATAATGATTTGGCCGTCGTTCTTCAATTCATCCAAAGCTGTCTGTTCAGCTCTCGTTACATTGTGAAACGGTTTCCGTTGGTCAGATGATAGTTCGTCTACTTCTCTCATAATGGCTTGCTCAACGGTTGCGATTTCAATCGGAACTTGAGAGGGCAATGGGCAAAAAGTGGACTTGTTCCTCAATGAGGTGTCTCCCTCTGGGATGTATTTCGGTTGGTCCTTAAAAAAGGCTTTTAATTTGAGGGTTCGGCAGAATTCCGCCAATTCACATTTTATTCTGAAGACATCTGTTTTAGGGGTAGGGACGAATCCCAGGCCTTTATTAAGGACATCCTCTTGTTCCTTGGTTAGGACCTTATCGGTCAGATTCACGATGAGGGAACAGTGTTGGCTTTTGTCACACTCCTCGTTTGGACCTGTCGGGTTTGGTCTGACCAGGTTACTCCTCGATTCTTTCCTCGTTGTTGAGGTTGGCCCCTCCCTAAAAAAGGAACCCTGGGTGGGAAGCTTTGTCCTTGTTGTTGGGGTCCTTGATGGTTCATGGGCGGGGGTCCCGAGAAGAAGGGGTTCATCCAACCTTGAAAATGTGGGTTGAAGGGTTGAAATGGAATTCCTTGGTGGTCTACCTGGAAGAATGGAGGACGCCATGTGCTCCTGCCTCGTCGGTTGTTCCTCCTGTTTTGTGGTCTTCCTCTATTATAATTGGGGAATTCATCTCCACTTTGGTCCGATCCATCAACTGAGGACCCACTGGTTGACCCATAGTTTGATGCATTGTCATTAAATTTGTGGTCCTTATTGCTATAAGGGTGTATACGTTCAAGGGAAAACCTCTTTAGTTCTTTTGCTAGTTTTTGTAACTTGGTCTGGGTGAGATATTCTTGAGTATCGTCCATTTCCTTATTGATCTCTTCAAGCCTTTTCTTATAAATGGTTACATTCACCGCATTGTTCAGTTTTGTTTCAAGGATTTGGATTTTAACAGTGAGTTCGTCTGTTAGTCTTGATGCTGTCTTTATTATTAGGACTAAGTAGTCCCTTGTACACTTCCAGGATATGGCCGACCAGTCTTTTCTAAAGGCCAGATCTTTCAGAAAGATGCGTGGGGCATTTGTAACCCAGAGGCCTCTGGGAGCTGCATTTACCCTCAGGTATTCCGTCATGATAATCCCGTGGACGGCAGTTCTTACTTGTTCCTTTTTTATTTCGGTCAATTCGTCCCAATCTGTGGTGCTTGCTAGAGTCTGAGTGAGGTCACTGTCCAAAAAATGCGGAGGTTTTGCTAGTATTGCATCAATTTCTTCGGTTGTATAGCTTAGTCCGAAGTTTTCAGCCATGGTTGGTTCGTGCCAAGGCAGAAAGCTCAATCTGGTATGTTTTACCGGAGAGTCTAGATCTTAGAATTCTCCCACAGCTGTGCGCTGCTTAGAATATGCTAATCAAATGGATGGGGGAGAAGGAAAGTACTGATCCCTCAGTTTCCTTAGGTAATTACAAATAATCAAAAGGGAGGGATCACTTGTCCTGCGTGAACCAGGGTATGCAGGAGATCGAACAACGGTGTCTCCAAATTAAACCCTCATGCACGTGTAGGGTAGCGTGGTAAGCGGTATATCTTGATTCTCCGCTCTTGAGACACGTGTGTGCATAATCATCGGGTTTGTTTTCGGTATGCAGCCTCCACCAGGAGGATCTTACCCTCGGTAAAAACAGTAGTGACCCAGTGATGTGGAGGGAGTGTGGGACAATAAAAATCCCCCGGAGACCCAGTTATCGGAATTTTATTAGGTCTGGGTTCGGGTGGATCCCATTAGGGGAATGCTCTAGTGGCGTGCGCTCTGTTGAAAATATTAAGTTCTCAGGACGCACTAGCATTCAAAAATGATTTAAAATGGCCAACATGTTTCAGCCCTCTATGCCGTGAATCGGACTTTAGGGCTTTCTTCAGGACCCAACATGTTTCAGCCCTCTATGCCGTGAATCGGACTTTAGGGCTTTCTTCAGGACCCGTGCTCAGTTTGAAAATTGACTCAACCTACTAAAGAGTTACAACTACTTCCAAATCTCAAATGGAGAATGCTCAGACATACCAACTGTAACACGAGCCATGTAGTTTACATGATCACCTGCCCCTGCCAACTGCATTACATTGGCATGACCTGCAGAAAAGCCAAACAAAGGATCGTTGAGCACAGGAGCAACGTCAAATGTAAAAAAATGACAACCAAGATGGCCAGTCATTTTCTGGAGAAAAACCATACAGTGGATGACCTTCGTTGGGTCATCCTTGAAACTCTGGACATAAAGGACAGCAATGCAGAGAGAATCCTCTTTGAAAAAGAGCAACGTTGGGTCCACCGTCTGGGGACAGATATAAGGGGGTTGAATGATAATATTCCGTGGCTGAGCGTGTTGAAATGAGACTGTTTTCCATAACTAACATCAGCAGAGGCGTATGAGGCGAATTCCCAAAGACCTAAAGAAAGATATCCCCAAGTTGCATTGTGAGAAACACCAGGGATTAACTAAGTGCCTAATGTGAATAAACTGCTTGCCACCGAATTAACTAATTAAATTGCAAAACTTCGCAACTAATTACCATAATTTGGACAATTCTAAATTTTAATCCGATTTTTATTTTTATTTTTATTTTTAAATTTTATCTTATCATTTTTCTTTAACATTATCCTTATTCTTGGAATAACGATTGCGCTTCTAAATGAAGCACCAGTATTATCTCTTAAGAAATACGATTCCCCGAGTTCTCCACTTCATAATAGTGTAAACTCGAAGGACTGCTCAGTCCCCTTTTTATTGCCATGAATGGAAACCTCAAAATACCGACCCGGAAGCTCAGTCCTGTTACTTCCGGGTCGCAAGAGGCAGCAGAAGCGCAACGCGAAGCGCGAGGACAGGAGCGTTAGGTATTGCCACGAGACCCTTCTGCAACTAAACCGCAAGTATACAGAGACCCGCCTCACGCTAATACTTAGTTATTCCTCCTATCCAGCCCCCTCGAAGCCCTTGTCACACCCGAAGGAGGTGTAACTAACGTACATTTCAGGTATGATTTTGGCGCACAGAGCACATCGGTATGAAAGATTTTCACTACGCGGGGCAACCATTATCATGCTCAAGAAAGTAGAAACTGCACATATTTACGAATGAGTTTTTTGCATGTCACGTGATAAACGATGGCCACATATTTGACTCACCACGATAGTCATCTGAGTGGTGGGGTATTATCTGAACCCTACACTTTTGCATATAAGTATTTATATGCCCTTGTCACACCCGAAGGAGGTGTAACTATTGTACATTTCAGGTATGATTTTGGCGCACAGAGCACATCGGTATGAAAGATTTTCACTACGCGGGGCAACCATTATCATGCTCAAGACAGTAGAAACTGCACATATTTATGAATGAGTTTTTTGCATGTCACGTGATAAACGATTGCCACATATTTGACTCACCACGATAGTCATCTGAGTGGTGGGGTATCATCTGAACCCTACACGTTTGCATATAAGTATGATTCATCGTCTATGAACCACTTTTTGCATGAAGTAGCCTGTTGGAGAAAGAGAGAGTTAACACTGCCAATTACTGGGGGTTATGAAGAATTGCCATTTTAAGTTGCTACAATCTGCATTGTCTAGTAGTGAATTCACTACATTATGTGTCTCCCTTACCCTTGTTTTCCCTTTGTGTATGTCTTTTATTATTATGTTCGAACTATAGGTACATCGTGACCTCGAGAAAAAGAAACAGGTTGATAATTTCCCTTTTCTACACACCTGCTTGCTATAAATATAGTAATCTAGTATCACTTTCACCTTTCACCACGGGTCCTGAAGAAAGCCCTAAAGTCCGATTCACGGCATAGAGGGCTGAAACATGTTGGGTCCTGAAGAAAGCCCTAAAGTCCGATTCACGGCATAGAGGGCTGAAACATGTTGGCCATTTTAAATCATTTTTGAATGCTAGTGCGTCCTGAGAACTTAATATTTTCAACAGAGCGCACGCCACTAGAGCATTCCCCTAATGGGATCCACCCGAACCCAGACCTAATAAAATTCCGATAACTGGGTCTCCGGGGGATTTTTATTGTCCCACACTCCCTCCACATCACTGGGTCACTACTGTTTTTACCGAGGGTAAGATCCTCCTGGTGGAGGCTGCATACCGAAAACAAACCCAATGATTATGCACACACGTGTCTCAAGAGCGGAGAATCAAGATATACCGCTTACCACGCTACCCTACACGTGCATGAGGGTTTAATTTGGAGACACCGTTGTTCGATCTCCTGCATACCCTGGTTCACGCAGGACAAGTGATCCCTCCCTTCTGATTATTTGTAATTACCTAAGGAAACTGAGGGATCAGTACTTTCCTTCTCCCCCATCCATTTGATTAGCATACACTGATGTACTCACCCAGGAAGGTGTGCCAGATTGTTTTTCCCTGCTGCATGCTCTACAACCTGGCCTTGTGCAAGCAGATCCCACTAATTCTGGACGATGATGATCAGCTGAGGCCCCCACCTGCAAACCAACCCATGTCCAGTGACGAGGGTAGTGAAGAGGAGGAGGGTATTGACCTGGGTGGACAGCTCATCAACCACTACTTTGATGGTGAGTGACATGATACAACAGGGCCATTGTCTGCTGACGTTGTTGTAGGTGAAATGTTTGATGTGGCCTTTGTGAGTGCAGCCTGTTTTTGCCTCAGTTTTGGATGGCAATGTTTAGGGGACAATGTAGTTATGCACAGCTCTGGGAGATCTCTGCCTGTACTGTTGCTCATGGTAATGTGTGCAGTTTTGTGGACCTTGCTGACATCTGTTGTTTGTTGGCTGTGATGCCATTGTCTGATTAGTGACTATTGTTCTGTTGGTTTTCCCTAGGTTCCTTAAGCCTCTCCTTGCCTACTGACAATACATGCTTCTGTGACATTGTAATCATGGTAAATTGTTTGCACACTGTGATAAACATGGAGCAGCACAACACATTAGTGTTTAAGAAGTACTTATTTACTAGGGAGTGAATATATAAAAAAATGTGAATGGTAGCGCACTGAGTTCAGAGTGATGGTTGGTGAGACAAGTCCAACAGAAGGATGCCATTAACATGGCATTGTGGGAAAGGATAGATGCGATGGTCAATATCCAGGGGAAAAGGAGTGGCATCCTGGGTGGCCTCATGGGTGGAGTTTACCCGGACCCTTTCTGTGGGTTGGGCCCAGAGATTTACTTGGCCGGACCCTTTGTTTCTTCACAGGGGGGATGGACCTGCAGCACCAGTGGTGTTCAATGAGTCGGCCCCCTCTGTGCCCACAGGGACTGCCGGACACCAGAGGGAGGTGGAGGTGTTGGCTCGCCGCAGGCCTTAGCCGAAGTTCAGCCACCAGGTGGCCCAGGAGGTCCACAATTTGGCCATTGCGATGGTCCATGGACCGCAGCACCTTGGTGAGCTCACAAGCATCCTGGTTGGCCAGGTCCTTTTGGTCCTGGTCATGCTCGTAAGGCCCAATGACCCTGTTGATGTTGGCCAGGGCTTCAGTCCCATGGTCCTGGAGCCTCTGTGTCTCCCTGGCCCTCGCCCCTGTCCTGCTGTCAAGCGCCTGTTGCCTCTCCACTGTCTTCCCATCGGTACTTGCCCTGGCCTCATCAGTTGTTGGGGTGGGGTGAGCATCCTCTGAAGCAGGGCGGATGTTGAAGGCAGCACTGGTGGAGGTGGTAGACACAGGGGTTGTTCCAGCAGGGCTCGGCGTAGCGGTGGCTGGTGTTTCTGAGAGTGTGTTGGTGGTGGTGGCAGTGGTATCCCGGGACCGGTTTGGTGGTGGCATGCCAGATGGGCCAACTTCCTGGTCCAAGTCTAAGTCTGGGGAGCCTGCCCCAGAGAGTCCATGGCCCAACGGGGGAGGAGACTGGCTCCGCGGGATGGTGTCCCGGTCCTCTGCGGTCAGTTCTTGGTCACCTGTGGTACAGAGGGAAGATGGTCAATGATGTGTAAACCTCAAGCTTGCTGTTCACTGTCTGTAATCCACAGGTTATGCATAGCGCAGTTGACTATTTCACACATTGTATGTCTGCACAGTGGTTAACATTTTGACATGATGTGGGGGTATATACAAATTGTCGGCCATGATACTGATGCAGTAAATTTACCACATATCTCTCTATCTATATCACCAATCCAGGAGCAACTTATTTTTACTGCTCGGTGGGGCCCATAGCACCGTGAGTCTCACACACACACACACAGCCCCTGATTCTGTGACAAGTAGACGAGCTGCAAGATAAGTGGGGTACCTTATTAACCTATACAATATATTTATACATTATATACATAAAAATGTTAAATGTCCAATAGTCATAAAAACAAGCTTCAAGGTACTCCGCTTTTTGGTCAATGGACCAACTAGTAGGAATCAGTTGATGGCGATTAAGTCCAGCTCAATCACAATATTCTGTTAACATTTGATTGTCATGACTTTACTTTAAGGAATACAGACTCAAGTTTATATTTTATAGAATTTTATCTAAATTCCTTGAGCGAGAAATTTATATTGCGAAAAGTGCATTATACAAGTACATTTGAAAACACTATTAAAAATATTTAAGCAAAGAAAATGAAAAGTACTCATTACCCCTTGGCCATAGGGCGATGATAGAACCACAGAACATAGAATAGGTTCCCAAGCTGACTGTCTTTCTAACCTCCTTGATGTCTCCCTCCCGACATAGAATCTTCCACAACAGATCTTGTTATTTTCCCCATCAAAGTTTAAAGTCCAAACATTTCAAAGTCTCTTGCACCATAAGAGAAAGTCGTCCCAACCGACAGCATGTGGTGGTGCGAGAACAACGGCCGCACCGAGATTATTTGCACAAGCTATTTTATACCCTTTCACGAGCTATCTACACCTAAAATTGAAACTTTTAGGGCTTCACTCATTTCTCATTGGTCCATTGAAGGAGTGGCGATGATCACCTCATTTCCTCCCTGTTTAAACCAGTACGTAAAAGTGCAAAATCATACTGCAGATTCTCATGACTTCATCAAATGTTCACATTTGTACTTGTCTAGCATTTTGAATCCTTTCTTCGCATTCAAGTTTCAAAGTCAATTCTTTCCCAGACTTATAAATGAAGGCAACTTTGGCACAACGCCCGTTTGTAGGCCAGGCTGGCCTTGACATCTCTTGCTCCGGGCATAGGCTATACACTTGTGACTGAACATCTTCTCTTTTGCACATGCATGGGGCCATCTTTAATATAATTTCCACCGTTGCGTTTTAACAGCCACTTTTCAGACTAGGCCGATCAGGCCAAAAATGGGAACTAATATGAAAACAAACACAACCGAAATTAGATATAGTAAGTAAGCCCTTCTGTTCACCTCCCACCATTCTAATTTCCCATGTTAGGTGTTACCTAGCGAAGAAACACATATGCAATTATACTTACCATCTGCATTCTTTGCCACGGTGCAATTCTACAATATGCACAAATACATGCGTATATCTTTATTTTTTTATATTTTACGTCATCACAGTTCTATATTAGTTCGACTCATATTTCACTAGTAAATTAACATTTTGGTAAACAACAGTTAGTTTTTCCACGTGTTGTGTCTAAATAATGTGCATTTTGTTGATTAGTTTACATACTTCACACAATTAATATTATGCAATTTATGAGGGGACCATATTGTAGGGGGTACAACATTTTTTGTTTCTTCCCTGCTCCATCAATACTATTCCCCACATACATATTTCAATATTTCAATGGAAGGTTTCATCTGACAACTGGCAGATTGACCAATCTTTGGGGACCCTCTTTGCTGTTAACTCTGCCTGGCAGCCGTTACATCTGGGCATGTACTGGCCATTGTTGTCTCATGTATTCTTTTGTGCTGTCCTGTGCTTTGATTTAGTAGTTCAGAGGACCATGCTTGCTTACTATTCCTATGGGCCTTCATGGTCAGCCCCCATGTAAGTTACAGTGCACAATCGTTGATGTGCATGTTGTTGCCGTGATTTGCTTTGAAATAGTGAGTCACGCTGCTGTTCCTGTGGACATTGAATACGCTTAGCTGTGTGCACACTGTATCTTGGGATAGCATCTATGCCAATCCATGTGTGATGTGAGGCCTTCTGTTGTTATCTATGTCCATGCTTTTCTGTATGTATGCTAGGGTGCATGCACTGACTCTTTACCTGTCCTGTTGTCACATTTTTGTGGACTTTCGGGAAAATGATTTTGTGTGGGGTGGAGTGCTCCATCCTGTTCAGGGTGGTACACGAGTGTCTTGTGGGTGTTGTAGTGCAGGCCTCCCTTCACTCCTCCCTGCCAAGATGGCTACCTACTTGTTAGTTTGTTTGTAGTGATACGATGGCTGCCACATGCTGAAGGTGGGGGTGAGTGCTCCATCCTGCTCAGGGGTGGTACAGGAGAGCCTAGTAGGAGTTGTGTCAAGTCATTGTTTTATTGTTTGATTGAATAAAATCATTACAATTTCTCCCCGATGTGCATAAAAATCATGATAGGGATAACATTACATTGATTAAACACACCTGGTTTTAACACGATGCCGTTATTATTTAACCAAACTGCGATTACTTTTCATTAAAACTCTGTACAGGTATTCCTACTTGCAGAGACATTCTCCAAGATTAAAACCATAATAATTATTTGATTTGTTTGGTCTAATCGCTCCCCGTCTTCTGAATAAAACACCAAAGATGGGCTATCTGTTTAGCAGCACGTTACAACTACAATAGGGGCTGCGATTTAAAACTTAGAACAACATAAATAAAAATAGAGGGACCCCTTAGAAAAGACAATTATATTGATGCTGCCCCAGTGTTCAAGACTGTAATGTTCTTTACCATCTATTTGCGGCCTGCAGCTGGATGTGAATTAGCCTGCTGAATGCTTATTGATATGATAGGTTGACTGGGTTGACTGTTAAGTGGTGACTTCGATGCTACTTATTTTGTTTGTTCTCCGTACACTTGGCATAAGAGTCTTCTGACCATTGTCATGTATTTGACCCCCCTGCAGGCCAAGATGATGGACAAGCCCTCCAGCCAGCATGTCAACGCTTGCCTTAATGAACGAATGTTCAAGTTGTTAAAGATACGTTTTAGATGCTGTCTCCTTTGGTCCAGGACGGCTAGACAGGCACATAATAAGTGGGTTAAGGATTCTGATTTAAAGCCGCAAAGTCGACAGTTCGCCAAAAGAAAAGACTTTTTCTAAGTTGGATGGAGTTCTTTTGAGTCATGCACACCCATTTGGAAGTTTGTAAAGCTCTTTTTTAAATGCAAGCTGAAGTGAGCAGATAGATATGCTTGAGGCCTTTGGTTTCTATACGAGTTGATGACAGTCCACCCGTGCCGGCGATTGATAATTGCTTTTTTGTCAGCCAGCAAAGATTTATTTTTAGCTGCTGCATTTGCCGAAACTTTCTCTGTCATCCCCGTTTTCCCAAACTGTTTGAAGTTCCAGCCTTGCCAAAGATGTTATGAGGAAGTTGCCCCATGAGTTTGGTGTTCCTATGCTCATCTCATCCCTGATTTCGTCCCAGCATAACCTGTTCAAGGTGTCTGGGTTAGAGTAGCGGAATTTGTGACAGATTTTGACAAACCCGCTCATTCCCTGAACTTTCTGGTGCTGGAGGCCGAATTCCAGTCGAACCTGAGAGGGAGAGGCAGATTTTCGCAGCTCAAAAACGGCCTTGTAAATCCGTGTCTTGAGCTCATTCAGTAGATTTGCTTCATTACCGCACCAGGTGACTAAACCATACGAAAGGCTGCGGCCAAAATTTTAACAGATGATTATAGTTTGGGCAGTCCAATTTCGTACGAAGTAGTCTGTACGCGTAAATTAATGATTGGGCTTTAGCTTTTAGTGCCAATGTATGTTCCTTATGAGATGCACCCTGCCCGATTGTTACACCAAGGTATTTGTATGAGCGCTGCTTTTCCACAATTGCCCCTTAACCGACCATTTGAACTTGTTTTTTTTGGGATCCTCTAAACGGATAATTTTTGTTTTTTCTTTATTTAGCTCCAGTTGTTCCTGAACCAAGTAGGTTACTAGATTGTTTATAGATCTCTGCAAGCCAATTGGAGTTTGGCTCAACAAAACAATGTCATCTGCGTATTGTAAGATGGCAATTGACTCATTAGCAATGTTCGGGGGTGACAAACGGCTTTTTCGATGTATGCTGCAATGTCTGAAAGAAACAAATTAAATAGGCTTGGAGCTAAAACGCATCTTTGTTTCAAACCTTGCTGCGTGTGAATGCTTGGGGTTGTGCTGTACCCGTCGCACAGCTTTACTCTAGCCCACGTATCCGTGTATAAGGTGGTTATAGCATTAAGCATTGCTCTTGGCAAGCCCCAAGTCTTAAGTTTCTTCCATAGGTGACTCCTACTTACTCGATCAAATGCGGATTTGATATCCACGAAACATGCGAATAGCCGTGATTTCTTTTTTTGAGCTTTTTCAATTAAAAGTGCTAGGATTGCCAAGTTGGTTGTGGTACCCATCCATTGCATGAAACCCGTCTGGAACCTGGGGATTATGTTCTTCTCCTCCATCCAGTCATGGAGTTGGGCCAACAGACAAGAAGCCTAAAGCTTGGCCTCCACGTCAATAAATGAGATCAGTCTGTAGTTGCCCGGATTACGGTGGTCACCCTTTTTAAATATGGGATGGATAATGTTCCCTTTCCAGGAAACCGGGATATCGCACTGTGTGTAGATTGACATTGAAGACGGGAGTAAGGTGCGAGGACCAAAAGTCTGGATCATTCTTAAAGATAGCGTTTGGAAGGCCATTTGGACCTGCCGCTCCATTGGTCTTGAGTTTTAGTATGAAACCTCTTAGTTCCTTTGCGTTGGTCAGGTTATTCAGCTCATTGCTAAATGTCTCTGGACTTGTTACTCTGCCTTCCGCGTGTTCCGGGTCAGGGACGATTGTGTTGCCTCTTGCTGCCCAATAGGCCGTCTAGGGGGCCAGTTGCTGTGTTAATGTACAAGGTTTTCACGTGGTGAACACACGTTTCCTGACCGATTCCCGCTTCTTGCTGTAATGTTGGGCCTGATGACAATTTATTTATTATGCCCCAGAAGTCGCTGCTGTTGGGCTTTTTGCTTGCGGTCAATAATTGTAACCAGATGGCCCCCTTGTACGCAATTTTCGCGTTCCTCAGGTTCCTCCTGTAATTGCTCCTCAGTAGGCACAGCTTCCGTTTTTCTGTTTTATTCCCCATTTTTGATGCTCATAATTGAAGTCGTACCTCTCTTGCAAGCCCTCTTTTTTGTTCTCTTAGTTCGCTGTTGAACCAGGGCTCTCTTTTGATCCCCATCCTTGAAGTGCAACCCTGCGTGGCTGGGACTCTTTGCACTAATAACTCGGCCAGCTGTTCCCAAGTTTTAACACAATTGGCTTCTGCTCGCGGGCCCTGTTTGCCCAAGAAATCCATTGCTGTTTCCTGTATAGCCTTTCAGTCAGGTTCTTGCTATATTAACACTATGGGTGGCTGGCAGGGAACGAGGGTGGAGGGGCAAGGTAGGTACAAAAAATACATTAAAAAATCCACTTACCCTTTGCCAGGCGCGCAACACCCATTGGGCTCACCGGGCTTCAGCCCCCCCCCGTCGCCTCCTCTGCCCGGGCTAAGATGACACGCACTGAAATCATTAACTAACGCTGTGCATCGGAGCCGAGAATGTGATTTTTATTATGCATTCTGAGAGGCCCAGCAGCCCGAGCAGACAGCCAGCCTCTGAACAGTTTCCTCGAGTGAACCCCCCCTGCCCTCACCTCTTGATTTCCTTTAGAGTGGCGCCGCCGAGGTGAAATCCTTGCCTGAAGGCAGGGATTTCACCTAAGCACTTGTTGGGTTATAAGCATGGGGTGTGAAGTGCACAGCAGGGGGGAAGGCATGGCCAGTGCAGGTGAAGCTTTTCTTTTGTATGGGAATTTCTGCTGGTGTCATAGCCCAGGGTGTGCTGTCTGTGCCCTTGTATAGATGTGTATTCCATACAAGTGCACAGACAGCAAACCCTGGGCTAAGACACCAGCAGAAATTAATTTTCAAAGGAAAAGCATCACCTGCACTGCCATCCCTTTGCCCCTGCTGTCTGTGCACTTGGATGGAATTCACATCCACCGCACTGCTCACCAGATAAATGGTGAACAGGGCCATGGATCTTTCTATTTTTGCATCCAAGGGCAGCAGCGAAGAAGCAGAGGAGGCCCAGGCAAGGAGAATCCAGGAGACCTATCTACTCTGAGACCTTCGAGGGGCTGGATGCCAGGACGCAGTACTGCTGATCAGCCCGACTCCACAGTATAGTATCAGAGGAGCAGGCAGCAGGGGTTAATTTTAGGGTTCTGAGCGGGTATGGGTTTTGGGGTTCCAGGGGGCAATTTTAGGGTTTAGGGTGGGTATGGGTTTTGGGGTGCCAGGGGTCATTTTAGGGTTCAGCGTGGGTATGTGTTTTGGTGTGCCAGGGGTAATTTTAGGGTTCAGGGAAGGTGTGGGTTTTGGGGTGTCAGCGGGCAATTTTAGGGTTCAGGGTGGGTATGGGTTATGGGGTGCCGGGGGAATTTATGGTTCAGGGTGGGTATGGGTTTTTGGGTGCCAGAGGGTAATTTTACGGTGTGGGGTGGGTATGCGTTTTGGGGTGCCAGGGGGGCGGATACTTTTAGGGTTCAGGGTGGGTGTGGGTTTTGGGGTGCCATGGGATTAATTTTAGGGTTCAGCGTGGGTATGTGTTTTATAGTGCCAAGGGTAATTTTAGGGTTTAGGGCAGGTGTGGGTTTTGGGATGTCAGGGGGCTATTTTAGGGTTCAGGGTGGGTATGTGTTATGGGGTGCCAGAGGGGAATTTATGGTTCGGTATGGGTTTTGGGGTGCCAGGGGGTGATTTTAGGGTTCAGGGTGGTAATGGGTTTTGGGGTGTCAGGGGGCAATTTTAGGGTTCAGGTTGGGTATGGGTTATGGGGTGCCGGGGGGAATTTATGGTTCAGCATGGGAATGGGTTTTGGGGTGCCAGGGGTAAATTTAGGGTTCAGGGCGGGTATGGGTTTTGGGGCTTCAGGGGGGTGATTTTAGGGTTCAGGGTGGTAATGGGTTTTGGGGTGCCAGGGGGTAATTTTAGGGTGTGGGGTGGGTATGGGTCTTGGGGTGCCGCGGGATAATTTTAGGGATCGGTATGGGTTTTGGGGTGCCAGGGGTAATTTTAGGGTTCAGGGCGGGTATGGGTTTTAGGGTGTGAGGGGGTTAATGTTAGGGTTCAGCGTGGGTATGTGTTTTGGTGTGTCAGGGGTAATTTTAAGATTCAGGGTGAGTATGGGTTTTGGGGGGCAAGGGTGTAATTTTAGGGATCACTGCGGGTATGGGTTTTGGGGTGCCAGGGGTCCTTTTAGGGTTCAGGGTGGGTATGGGTTTTAAGGTGTGAGGGGGCATTAACCGATCCTGATTATCTGCCATTTTAGCTCCGCCCCATTGATTAACATTAGCCACGCCCCTTCTTTTGCCATGTTAGCCCCCCCCGAAATGAAGACCTCGTTGCGCCCCTGCCCTTTGCCACCTGCCATCTCTCCTCAGCTTCGTTCCCTTCTCACGCTGCCTTCGCCTCAGCTTCGGCAGAAGCAGGAAGAACACAGGCTCTATCCCCTAAGCCAATCAAATAGCAACAATGTAGCATTGTGATTAGTCTGAGGGCCATGATTCGGTACTCAGACATGGAATGGGAGCCTGGGCATGTTCGTCACAAGGTTGTGTAATGCAGCCTGGTTGGGAACATGCAGAGTGCTTGTGACTAGTTGACTGGCCCAAGACGGCAGGCCATACAGTCGTGCGCACTTAGAGTGTGCCACCACACCTGCCCCTGTGACCGCAGCCATGCCCTGCCCTAACCTAACCCCGTAGTGAAAAATAAAATGACAATAATGGGTTTATTATCTTTTTTTCAGCTCCGAGAGCAGTGGAGCGACGCTCCTCCGCGGCCCCTGCTAATACCTCACACATATACATACAGCCTCGGATTGATAACGAGGGTACTCGGGCAATGCCCGAGGGGCCGGTGTCCAGTTTGAGCTGTGGGCTGCTTTTTTAAGCAGCCAGGGGGCCGAATGGGGCGGTTTCTGCATTGTTCAATGCCGCCAGCGGCCCAGTCGGTGCCTGAGTGGCCTTTCTGGAGGTAAATGTGCGTCCATTATCTCCCTCTACTATCAACGGCTTTGGTGTCAGCCCTTTCTCTCCCTGGGCCGGCCCATTAATATATGTATACTGAGTGGGTCAGGGGGCCTGAGCAAAAGTGACCTTGTTTTGAGGTGTTTTATCAGTGTAAACGAATCCGTGCATTTTTTAGCCCCACCTCCCCTTTTAATAACATTAAGGTGAAGTAGTGTTTTGCAAGGCAATATGCAAATGTGGGCCACTTTTGTTCAGCCTGCCAGGGCCGATTTTTATTCCCAACCCAACCCTCTATACATAGATGTATAACACAAGTCAGATGGGTCAGTGACAGGTACACCACACACATGCACAACACAGAGAATACTGGGAGACTCATGCAAATAAAGCAGGGTCAAGGGTAGAGAGTGCAAATCGGAAATACACTGGCAGTGAGGGAAGTTGTGTCTATCCCTGGGCCTGGGTGAAAGGGTTCACTTTTAGAGCCATACTTTTCTGTATGTTCACGGTGAGAGCTGGGTTCTGGTTCCGCAGCTCCCCTGTGCCCGGGGGTGCATTCCTGGAGGGTGAAAGGCTTCCAGGGACCCAGAACTGCTTTCAGTTTCCATCCCGTGGGCGGGGCTCGTGGCGGGAGGTGCTTTGAAGACGGGAGGGGGTCATAAGCCGCACTCGGAGCAGAAACACAAACCATCCTCAGACGCGGCCACGGCAGAGGCGCAGGGAGGCCGCCTCACCGCACACCCCGGAGCGTGAGTACCCTCTGCTCTCTTCTTTCTAACTCTCCAGCAGCTGCTGTTAGCTTCTCAGCGCTTCGAGCGCAGGAAACAAGAAGCCGACAATTTAAAATACAAAAATGTTGTTTCCATCGAGAACGGTATCCCCCCTCCCCACGTGCAGGGTCAAAGGTTCGGGGAGTGACTGGCGTGAGGGCACAGTGGGGGATAACAGGGGGCAGGGGGGCTCGGGGGTCAGGAATTTCGACTTCCCAAGACTGTCAGTGCCTAATTTGTAAACACACATAAGTGTCAGCGCCCAAATATATCTCGGGCGGCCATTACCGATTGCAGCACACATTGCCCCTACTATCTAGTAACCATCACACGCCGATAAATGTGACAGTCTGGACTATTCCAGGTCAATCAAAGAGGTAACAATGGCCTGAACACGGGGGTATTACTGTTTTTTTAAAGGTATGGTGCCGTGTATAACAATCTTTTCATGTTCTCCGATCACAAATGGGCAGACACTGCCGACATGTGATGGGCTGTAATAAATAGGTGCGGGTGTTAAGGATCAAGGACGGTGCCGAGCACCAGAAAACCCTGGCATAAATTAGGCACCGCGTTGTGTACAACCTAGAGCTGCACAAAGATGGTTTTGGGAATAGCGGTGGGCTGCACTATGGGGCCATCAACATATTCAAATACTAACGACAGCCATTAGCATCCAAGTGCACCAGCAGGGACTTTTATGATACATACTTTAAAAGAATTAACCCCATGCCTTGAAAACCTACATATAAATCAAGTGTCTTTTGAGGGAATTTAATAAAAAATAAAGCAACGCAGAGGTGATTCTCTCTTCCAAGGCACTCACGCTCGAACAAGCTGCCTATCACCAGACAGACGCCTGTGCGCCATGGTTTGAGGGTGTCTGCATGGTGTGAAGGTGTCTGCATGGTGTCTAGCATAGGTTCTGTACTGGAAGAGTTTCCTTCTGGCACAAATGACTGAGCTCAGATAATTCTTTTAACATTTCACACATTGGATGTGTGCTCTGCAAAACGTGTAATGTCAGGAGGAATAAAAACAGTTCTCCTGCTTTCCACCTGCCTCAAAGAAGCTCTAACAATATTTGTCGATGTGGCTTTCCCCCAGTAACCATGGACCGTAGTATTGGAATGCCCGGATACCATCCAAGGACCGGCACCTTGATGCAATGTAGCGTTAATCAGCGCTTAGTGCTATTTAACCCCTTCACTGTGGCGGCTATTCCACCGCAGTGCTAAGGGGGCAAGGCGGCCGCATGCTGGTGACGGAACCGCTCTGTCACCAGCGTCGGTTGAGCTATGCTGGTGACGGAGCGGTTCCGTCATGGCCCGCCCCGCTCAATAGAACCCTCAGCGCAGGCGCGGAATTCGCGCCGCGCATGAGTGTTCTATCGAGCGGGGCGGGCCATGACGGAACCGCTCCGTCATCAGCACAGCGCACCCGCAGCTGATGACGGAGCGGTTCCGTCATCAGCATACAAGGGGTTAAAGTAACTTCCCAGCATAAAAATGGAAAGTAAACACTATATGAAGGCTTTGAACCACTTGCATGATTGGAGACAGGTGTGGCGCAGAGGCCAGGGCTGCTGACTCCGGAGCACAGGGCTCATGACTCGATCGCCGGCGGCAGCTCAGCTCAGCACCATGTGACTCTGGGCTATAGTTCCCATAGGGGCCGATTACGATGGCGGATGGATACCCCCCCTCCCACGGGCCGGCGGTAGCAACGCCCGGCCCAGCCTGCCATGAATGACCCCCACCACATTAGGATGGCTGGGGGGTCCGCGGTGTAAAACGTGTTTTATATGGTAGCGCCATCCATATTACAATGCTGCCGTGAGGAGCGTTGCCGCCATGAAAAGGCAGGATAGTGGGGGGTGCACATGGGGGGTACCTATGGTACCCCCCTGCATTTGCATGTACAAAGAGGCAGGTTTTGCACCGTGCCTGTCACGTTGTGCTGTGCATTCAAATGTATGACAGGTATTGTTACTTTGCAGTGGGTGCTGCTTGCAGCACTGCCCGCCGCAATGTAAAAATACGGGATGAGCTGCCAGTGTGGCGGGCGCATGCCAATTTGTATAGCGGGCCCACCGTACCTATGGCGGGCGGTCCCTTTTGCCATTGCGATGGCAGGCGGACAAAGTCCACCCACCATCGTAATCGACCCCTCTATCTCTCCAGCGGTCTCAGCGCCTTGAGACCCATTCGGGTGAGTAGTTAGCGCTTTACAAATACAGGATTTACATTTAAGATTTTGTACCAATGCAGTGCTGATAAATCTGCCCCATTTTGTTGTAAGAAGTTCATACTGAAATATAATTGAACCTTACAAAGTGTGCTGTTCCCTTGGCTCTCAGAAGTTTTCATTATATCTTCATACATCTAAAATTCATTATGCTTAATAGCCAGGAGAGAAAACAAAATTTGCCTGCGTAATTACATACAATTCCAGGAATATTAGATGAAATTCCACATAATTGTGAAAAATGCAAAGCCATCATGTAGCAATTTATTGGATCTTTAAATGGATCTTCAGGGATTAGTTTTACAAAGGGGGAAAACACATGGCAGTTGGATGAGGACAGGCTACAGGTGGTAAGTAAATAATTTGTTATTCATTAATTAATAAATAATAATAAATTCATTTTCATTAATTAATGAGTAATTATTACATTTAAATGTGTAATTAATGTTAGGTGTGTGTTGTGGACATAATAGTGTTAAATAATGTGTAATAAATAATTTTGTATTATCTTTGTTAATAATAATATATTTAAATGTATACATTAATTATGTTAATATTGGAAATTAAATTTAATTAAAATGTTGGTTTTGTTTTTTATTGATTTGGGATCCAGCTCTTTCCCTACTGTTGCACTCACTGGAGTTGGAATAGTAATTTTTGCCCCTCCGCCATCCAGCGCTTTCCCTACTGTTGCACTCACTGGAGTGGGAATAGTACATTTTACCCACCTGCTATGCATTGTTTTCCCTACTGTTGCACTCACTGGAGTGGGAATAGAAAATGTTACCCTTCCGCTATCCAGCGTTTCCCTACTGTTGCACTCACTGGAGTGGGAATAGTAGATTTCATCCCTGCGCTATCCAGCGCTTTCCCTATTGTTGCACTCACTGGAATTGGAATAGTAATATTTACCCCTCCGCTATCCAGCTCTTTCCCTACTGTTGCACTCTCTGGAGTTGGAATAGTAATTTTTACCCCTACGCTATCCAATGCTTTCCCTATTGTTGCACTCATTGGAGTGGGAATAGAAATGTTTACCCCTATGCTATCCAGCGCTTACCCTACTGTTGCACTCACTGGAGTGGGAATAGCAATTTTTAACTCTCCCCTATCCAGCGCTTTCCATACTGTTGCCCTCATTGCAGTGAGAGTAGTAATTTTTACCCCCAGGCTATCCATCGCTTTACCTACTGTTGCACTCATTGGTGTGGGAATAGTAATTTTTACCCCCAGGCTATCCATCGCTTTCCCTACTGTTGCACTCATTGGAATGGGAATAGTCATTATTACCCCCTCGCTATCCAACGTGTTACCTACTCATGTTTTTATTTTGGTATTAAGTGCATGTATTATTCTTTTTTAAATAGTTTAATGTTAATTAAATATAGAATATTTTATTTAATTTTAAATTATTTATATGTGTTTATTTAATTTTTATATAATTAAAAATGTTTATAAATTAAATAAAGATACTAGTTAATAAAATGTATTTAAGTAAATATATATTTATATGTACACATTCTGTGTTTATAATTAATAAATTAAGTTTATTTGTTATAATTAGGTAGAATAAATATTACCTTTAATTTATTTTGTTACATCTATTAAAATTATTTAATTAATTTTATTTAAGTTAAGTTATTTGTTAAAGTCGATATTTTTTACATATATATTTTTTACTTTGATATTTTTGAGTCGCTATTATTGTACTTACCTGTTTAAGTATAGGGAGTCGATATTTTTATTATCGATATTTTTACCTCAATATTTTTTACATCGATATTTGTTACATCGATATTTAAACATGGAACTATTTATGGGGACCGTTTTACAGTTCATAGTTTTCATGTCAGTAAATTCATTGTATATGCACTTTTATGATCCACGATGACTAAAATAAAGTCCATGAATGGATTAATTTTTTCACTGAACAAAATTAGCACAAAAACACAATTGCTACGGAAAACAGTCGCTGGTGTTCTATTGGTGGAATTGCACAGAGTGGTGTAGTGATGTGTATTTGCATAATAAGCACAAGGCTAAATTCATAAAATTATGAGGATTATGCTGCCACAATTTAAATATGTTCCGCAAGACTAGACTGTACTTATTTTTAAAAAAAAAAATTTTTTGAGAACCTTTATTATCACTTCACATAAATACAAGCATGGGCCTACAACCCTTCCGGCCGGCCGCTAGTCAATTCGGAAGTTCAGCAAAGCAATATAGAAAGATACATCAACCCGTAATTCGGGGTCAGATACGTATCCAGGATATAACTCGTATTCAAGCGTACAGCGTGATAATCAGGAGCCAACAGGGTTCATTTTACAGTGAAGAAAAAGAAAATAGAAAAAATATCAGAATAATTGCCATACGGTCATACATGGTCCTATAATAGCAACATGAAACAGAAATCTGCAAAGAGTGCAAACACTCTTAAAGACATGGGGGCAAGGAATACGAGTCAGGATAAATGTAAACAACACATACAGGTCGTGTCAAACAGCTCCCCAGCCCCTAAAACAAAACAGACTGTAGGAAACATGAAAAACGACGACACCAAGAAAAAGAAAAGACAAAGGGCCATAGAGACAAAGAAGGAACAAATAAACAACCCCCTTCCCCCTAACCCCCACCCTGCACCCCTGCAGAAGGCTACGGCCTACCCCCCCCAGCAGCGTGCCTATCGCCCTAAAGGAGAAACCCGAAATATAGAATAAGAGAAAAAGGGAAAAAGAAGGAAAAAATGTGGAGAAGGGCCCTCGATCAAACCACCCGGCCAACCCCTCACCCATCGCGCACAATAAGTATCAGAAAAGCAAGGTCAGAATAGCCACAGTAAGCAATAATTATCAATTCAATCAATAACATCCCCGTTGAGTGTCCCCCTAAACACCGTCAGCCAACAATGCGTTCCTCCATGTCCCAGACGGTCTCACCCCTGGCCTTTCCTATCAATAGTACCCACATGCAGCCAGTCATCAATCGGCATACAGAGCAGTGTGGAGGGTCCAACCGATCCGGGCGGACCGGGCAGCGCCATTACTCCATGGGACTGTAGCCCCCAAAACCCTGCCGAATACGTATGGCGGAAATCGGTCTGTGTCAGTAGCGATACCGGAAACATCCCCCAGCCCGAATACAGTCTCACCAGTCAGGAAGAGAGAGTCACACAATCCAGAAATCGTTGAAACGCCGCCGGGGCAGCCCAAACTATGGATCGATGTTGTTTCTTCAGTCGCCGTACAGATAGGGGCCCGACGAGTCACTCACACATACAGCAGAGCAATCCAATGCGGTATCATGGACCGGGTCTATCGGCGTCTCCACGAACGTAGGCGCAGCTGGGAAATTCATATCTGACGCAGAGGCGTGCACATCGGCGCTTCCTTGAGATTGAACCATGCCCATGTGGAGCGGCGGGACAACAATGGGGGCCATCCTTCTTCCCAGATCCCAGGCGTCCCGGCTCAGGGTCATATATAGGGTTGTTAACGCAGCCAATATATCTCTGGACGTGGGCTCTTTCTCGTGGCGCCAGACCCCAGGACTCTCCCTCACAACGGATTCTCTGCCCGGATGAGGTGTGCGTAAGAGGATGCTATCCGCCATCTTAGCTGATCCGGCCTCGTCTTTCTCCACCTCACTTCGGGACCGGGCCCCACACCAGGGAGGGACAGGATTCACAACGGGAATCTCAAAAGTCAAGGCAGGTTTCTCAGCGGAGAGTCACCTAAAGGCTAAAAACTCCGCCGCACCTGGGGGCCGCACGCTGACTCCGGGAAAAGTCGTTAGTGTGCCCGGATACAACACCGGAGTGGGGGCCAAGTATCATGCACTCCCCTCGACCCAGCTGTATCGCACTCCCGACATGGTTCTCCGCAAGTTGGGCTGGGTCGGCACTGTCGCCATCGGCCAGCAGGTCGTCAGTTCCCTCCGGCCGACTCCTCACCATCACCAGAGGCCGCTGTTGTTGCAGTCGCGGCCGGCCACTCTTCGCACTCGAGGCCCCGGTCCCAGCTCCATGAAGGCCGCAAAACATTCGGGGACATTTCAACGGGTCTGCAGCAAGCAGAAGCCTCAGGAGCAAACGGTAAGGGAAGGTTATCCTTCGTCTACATAAATATGCAGTTACGGCCCAGGATAGTTGCCAGGATGTATGCGCGGGGTGAGAAGGCTCACGGAGCCGAGCGTTTACGCAGCAATCTCGGTCGCCATCTTGGCTCCTGACTGTACTTATTTTTAAATCCCACTTCATATAGAATATCAATTTCTTTTGAAGAAGATGTAGGTGGGGTCCACAGTTATTTTTACTATTGTAATGAAAAATCCTGCTTCACCTAATAAAAGAAAACAACAAAGAACGCAATTCTTATTAAACATTGTTGAGGTGAAAAGACCAGCAGTGCAGAGTGCAGACCCATATCAAAGAGACAACACAAATGCTACTTTGTGTGGCTTTTCATGGACTCATTGATATGAAGTAAGGCAAGGCAGAGCAAGTTGCTGCGTTGCCGTGCTCTGCATCAGGGGGTTTTTGGCATGAATTTTACACGCAAAACAAATTGATGTTGACACATTCTCAGATTTACACGGGCATGTAAACCTGGCAATGTGTCAAAACCGTGCACCTCTCCAGGGGAGGTGTAACAAGGAGAAATATTTGAATTTCTCCTCATTTTTCCTCTTTCATTCTGCAGCACACATATAAAGAGGAAAAAGTCTCCATGGATTGATTTTGTGCAGGAAGGTTTCCCAACCGGCACAAAAAGAGTCTTGCATGACACACAGAAAGAGAAGAACCCCTCCATGGATTGTTTTTGTGCAGGAAGATGTCCCCTCTTTCCCTTCCTGCACAAAAACAATCCTGTATGACACAAAGAAAGATGAGAACTACTCCATGGATTGTTTTTGTGCAGGAAGGTGGCAATTTATGCCCCAAAACAGTCCTGCATAACACATAGAAAGAAACACAGAAAGAGCAGAACACCTCTGTGGATTGTTTTGTGCAGGAAGGTATTCCTTTCTGCACAAAAACGATCTTGAATGCAATGCAGGCATCCTGATGCAAGGGTGCCTGCACTGGTGTTAGGCAGCCAAGTGGAGAAGCGTGGCTCAATGGTTAGAGCGGCAGACCCTGATGCACTGGTCTGGCCTGGGACCAGGGTTCAATTCCCGCCTCGGCAGGTCTTGGGCTCAATTTCCCCGTACCTGATAATTCTCGCCTCGGTGCCTAGTCTAACCATGGGTCCCACTCTGTGACTCTGGGCAGTAGCTTGCTCAATCTCCACAACGGCCCCAGCAGCGCTTGGATGCCTGGCTTCACCTTGGGGGTACCCAGGAGTGGACATTTCACAGGACAGCCAGGACGGGTTCCACAGTGGTATGAATACAGCGCTACGAGGCCTCCGGGTAGAAGTGCGCTATATAAATACACTACATTTACAATTACAATTACAATTGTGCACCAGCGCAGGGCAAAGGGAGAGAAATGGTCCGTATTTTGTAAATGCAGTCATTTCTGCCCTTTCCTTGTGGCGCTAGGCAGTGCTGCCTTGCTCCACCTTGTTGTATATAGTCCCCCTAGTCATTTGTAGTTTTGAGCATCGTGCAAAAAATCTATAGGTCATATGAACTCATAGTCATTTGAATTTTCAATTTTAAATGTGGTTTTGTTAATACCATTTGTATTTTTGAGGTAAGTTTGCTGTCGGAGAAAGGCTATTATTATTATTAATATTATTACGAGTTTTAATATAGCGCCTGGTTACCATTAGGCATCCCCGCGCTCTTCCAGAGAAAAGCCACTACCACACAAAGCACCAGGATTAGGCAGGGAACAGGAAGGTTTTTAAAAGTTTACGAAACCGTAAAAAGCTCGCTTCCGAACGCAGGTACAGGGGGAGAGAGTTCCACAGGATGGCCACATTTATAGAGAATCTTCTACCACCTGTTCTCGCCTTCCTCGCCCTCATGACCAGCAGCAGATGTTGATGGCTATAATATACCTATTTTCTGCCATCTTAAAATACCAACCTGAAATCCTCAATTTTGAGGTAATAAGATTTCAGCATCCTGGAAAAAATAATGTGTACAAACCTCACAGAAAAACCGTAAGCCAATCAGCAAACCGGAAGCCTTTCACGTCACCCCAGCACTACAAAAGATTACATCGGAGGACTCCTGATTGTTTTTTACACCCTATCAATACCCGAGCATGCACTCATGTGACTTCCTTAGCCAACTGTTCTGTGAATAAATCAGCATTCGGTAAGTCCCTCCCTGCTGCCCTAACAATACAACAAACCGTCAGAGGCAACCAGACCAATGTTATAGACCAATGATAAACAGAAATCACACAGCCTGTGGTAGACAACTCCTGAACCAGTTATCCAAGCATCCTTCCTGCCCAAGCCGCAACTGTGTGTTGGAACCGTGACAACTTCCATGTTAGATAAACTCAAAAATAGGAGCAAGCAGAAAGCCTAATGTTAACACAATGACAGAATGACAGGTGTCCTGATTTTCCTAATTGCCCAGTTAAACCCGTAAATGGTTCTTACTTAACTTCCTTTGGTGGCTCATTGTGAAGCAATCAACAAACAGGAAGTCTTTTTCACTACTCTGCCATTATAAAAGATCCACTCAAAAACATCCAAACTACATTCATGCCCCAAAAACACACATCAATAGTGTGATCTTCCACAGCAGTCAACCTCTGAGACAATATGTAACCTAAGGCCTTTCCTACATATTCACACAACTAAAACAGACCAAATTTAATGTGTAACAATATGGGTTGCTGATTGAATAGGGGCGATCCCTATTTGAGCAAAAGCCAAAGTCCCTGTCAGGATGAACCACAAAAGTCACTAAATTAACCTGTTCTTAACCTTCTGCTAACTTTGCACAAAAGAAGTCAGGCCTAAATCAAATGCAATGGTATTTTTGCAGAATACAAACATTAATAAAGTGAAAACACGACACAAGAAAAGTATGGACCGTATTGTATACAGTTCAAAAAGAAAGAGAACATTTTAATAAATTATTGGACACCAAAACAACATAAATCCGACCAGTAGACCCAGAAATATGAATCAATAAAGTTTAAAGTAAAAACTAGTGCCTAAAAGATTAAAGTGCAAACCGGGGTTATCTAGTCTTGTAAGACCAGGTCATAGGCGAATAATGGCTGACTAAGATGGAGTGAGTTGGATACAGAAAGTGGATTGGGCTGGTCACTGCTTACCTTCAGTTTTTGAAGAAACTTTAAAGAACATTTTTCTGTTAAGGTAAAATTCACAAGGGCAAGGCTCCAGTCGGTGTCTAAAGAGGGAGCATCATCGTTGGAGAGCTATTATATAAAGCCACGATGAAGATGTCTTCATTCTGACATTGTTTCTGTTATGAAGGATGAAAATCTCCAGCAGGACAGGCCTGGAGGCTATGCCCAATGAGAGTTCCATGAGGCGCTTACCTCTTTGACGAAGGACTGCTGAATAGGATTGGCTCCTGAGGAGAGGAACATTGCAGGAGCTTCAGTGAGGTCAGACTGACTGGCAATGCTCTTTGAGCAGATAAATGTGCAGGTTACTCATGGCCTCCTCTCGGTCCTCAGAGCAGTTTTTAGACAAAAGATTTTAAAGTCCAAAATATTTGATTTTGAGTATCTGGGCATCTTTAGCACCACCACCAAGGGTCAAGACTGGAGGGGCACCACTTTGGGGATTTGAAATCACTCAGGATGGGTCCAGGGGTGGCTTCAAGATAGCTGGAGTCTTTTCTGTTCCTGACACTCTGATCAGAAGGTCAGACAACTAGACCTTGAAGTCACCCTGCAAGTCCTGAGTTCAAGTTTTTTAACAGGGCTCATGCAGCAAGGCAGGCCTCTTAAGGTTTGAGGCAAAAAACAGTTTTAGGGGAAGTACATAGGCCCTCGGTACCTGATTAGCAGGAGCCATGGGCATGCTCAGTCAAAGTAATCAGCAATTCAGCAAATAGTGGGGCCAACCATGCAGAAAGAGGGCACTTTCTCACACAAACTTCTTTGAAAACATCAACCTAACTCAAACACCAAAAAAGGAACACTCATCAAACTTATAAACAGTCTCAATGTGGTGCTGCATAACTGAAGAAACAGACTAAATGCCACATTCTCAATCTGAGCCTCTCAACACTATTAGTCATTGATTGCAAACCACCCCAATATTTTCTGGATGTGTTTGTTAGTTTTTAGACTGTATACTGCAGCACTGATGTCCAATGCCTTCTGTATGTTGTCTGAGTCCTAAAACATGTAGAAAATGGATAATCATTGATTTACATATTTAAATTTCCAATAGGGCTATAGTATATGGTGTAGAAACAAAACCTATCAAATGTCAATCATGGATTTCAGCACTTCTTGTGCCATCCATTATTGTGACAAGAAATTCATCACTTTAGGCCTACAATTTTGCAGACTGCCCTGTCAAAATACACATTTCTGACAGGGAAAATCTCCCTTTAAATATTACTAATTGACAACTTTATAAGCCATGTGGCTCACAGGGTGGGGTGCATGGTATTTGAAAGTGAGACATGTATAAATATGATATCACTATATACCTATAGTGATGAACTCCCCAAAACTATTTTCACTGTAGAAAGCTCTGGCTGTCCTATGAGGAACTATGAAGTACAGATTATCTTCTATTTCATACAAGCAAAAAATTATATTAACACCATTAGTTTCACTATTTGTTAACAATCCAACCTAATGGCAAAGTTACATTTTAAAAATTCTCTGGACATGCTAGTTTAACCTTTCCTGCCAAAAAATCAGTTTCAGCAGGACCTTTTCAATATCTATCCAACTTTTAGAAGACTTAGTTGAATACCATCTGCAGCATTGCCCTGCTGAGGATTTTGACGTCCGTTTCAGAGACTTGAGGCCCTTTGTAAGAATACATTCAGCAGCTTCACGACCTGCTGTTCCATAAACCGCAGCGTTTGAGATTAGTAAATGTGATATTTTAATGTATTTAACCCATTTTACCATTCACTAACATGTTAACGAATTGCTAAATGGGTTTAGGAAATCAAATTGAATCACTATTTAGAGGGTGCCTATTTAGGACATCACTTTCAAATGCCATTTCTCAATGGAATGCATTTTTGTTATGCGGCGGAAATCCAGTCACAAAACGTTATTATTTTACTGACACCTCAAAGGAGGTGGTAATCCGGTCACAAACTTGAATGGAATCTATAAGATTTCTATTTTTCCTATGAATAAAATAAACTGCATTTAAAAAAATGATTCCATAATTTTATAGTAAGTACAGACACGGTGGCCTGTTAACGCCAGCAGACTAATATTCTTGTGATGACAGCAATTCAAAGTAGTTAACAATTTGTGACCTACCTCATTGAACTTGAAGAGGTAGGTTTAATTGCATACCACTGCGATTGAGTATTTTGTGATGCACACTATTAGTGTACAAGTTGGTTTGTAAAATACTATTGGATTCACAAAAAATGTTAGTGAGCAAAATGCAACCACTTTATGTAAACCTTATTTAAATACATGTGGTCCTAAGGTGCCAGGTGAAATTTCTGAGGTTTGCAAACCTGCTATCTGACCAGTTATTCTTTGCAATTGGCCTGAAATCACACCTAGGTCCTGGTCACCTCTGAATTGTTGATACTGATTGACACTTTACTTTTCCCTGGCATTTTTTCTCCTAACTCTTTAAAAACATATCGCTAGTTTCTATTGAAGACTTTTTGCTATTTTGGTATGATGTTGCTCATTACATTTATATATATCTTTTTTCGATCAAAATTAGTTTTTTTATTGAGGTGTACTTTTGACTTATCAACTCTTTTGGTACTTCTAAATGGTTTACACTTTTTCTCAAAGATATTTTTGTGTGTTGTATGCACAATTCGCTTATGGGCCATTTTTAAAGACAAACCCAGCACAGACCCTGAAGACTTAGGTCTACGTAAACCATCTAAATTCACACCAAGTACAGCCATGATACCTAGTAAAGTTGTGGCCTATGAGAAGGCTGTACTTAAGGAAGTATGATACTTGCTACATCAGTGTGGATTTAACAATGTATCCAACAGAGAAAGGAATATCATAAAAACCGTAACAGAAGACCCTACCATGATCATGAAACCAGAAGAAAAAGGAGGAACCAATGTACTTATTTCAGCAACTACTTATGATGAGGAGTGTGTCTGACAACTCTGGAACAACCAATGCTACCAAAATGAGAAAGACCCGACCAAGAACTAACATCAAAGATTAAACACATGGTGACCGCAACAGAAACAGAAAGATTGATTGCCAAGAATGAGGCAATTTTTTAAATTAACTTTACCCCCAGAACACCATACATCTATACCATGTCCAAGTCCAAGAGGTTACTTATAACAATTAAAAATGATATAAACCGGATGCAATGGCAGACCTGACACATGGTTACGGTGCTGCTTAATTAGATGACACAATCTGTGCTTCACAATAACTAGTGGCCTTTAACTTACAGGCCGGGGGCACACACAGCATCACTTTACTAGGGACTTACAAGTAAATTAAGATGCCAATTGGGTATGAGCCAATGTTACCATGTTTTAAGTAGAGATCGCAAGCACTTCAGTGCTGGCTCACAGAGGTAAAGTGGGCAGGTTCCTAAAGCAAAATGTTTTTTCGCAATAAAGTAGTATTATGAAGGAAAAAGGTCTGGGAATGACACTGCAGAAAGAGGCAAGTCTAACAGTAATGATGTAGTTATCACTACTACTCTCCTTATACCCTAGGATGAGGTGGCAATAGCCACCCTCACTCAGATTGATGATTTATTTTCAAACCTCAGTCAGAGAGCTAGGTTTAGTTGACGAGCCGCATAGTAAAATGTGGAGCACATCCAGTATGCTGTTAGGATACATTGTTATCAGTGCATAATTTGAGACTTTTCCTTCTGGTACTCGGCACTGACACTTAATTTTTAACACCAGCACTAATGACTGTCTGCCTCATGGTCGCACTGTTTGTCCAATTCGAAGATCAGCACAAGATCAGTTTACTCGGTCCTGAGGAGCACCCTAAGAAAAACCCCTGTTTCCAGCCAAAGGAACCTAAACGGTGGCCACAACATTCAATCCTTGGGCCCAGCTGGAGTCGACACCTGGGCATGGCTGCTGGGGACCCTGAATTCAACTTGATTGCTACGGTGACAAAGCAACAGCAACAACGACCCTGCAGGAGCCCCCTCAAGATATACTCCTGGAATATCAATCGCCTAGCAAATAAACTGACCAATAGGTACATCGGGGCAGATTTATGAGGCACTTGCGCCACGTTTACGCCGCTGTTGCGTCACGCAAGGCGGCGTAAACGTGGCGCATCCCTACGAACAATTTACAACGTGACGCATCTAGGCAGATGCGTCACGTTGTAAAGCCCTGCGCCGCTTGTGGGCGTTCCGGCGCAGGGTGGGCGTTCTGGGGCAGGTGCGCCTCGCAAAAGTGGCTGAGTGAAATCTATAAGATTTCACTCAGTCACTTT
Source organism: Lissotriton helveticus (assembly GCF_964261635.1). Taxonomy (NCBI): domain Eukaryota; kingdom Metazoa; phylum Chordata; class Amphibia; order Caudata; family Salamandridae; genus Lissotriton; species Lissotriton helveticus. The sequence goes on from NC_136063.1 coordinate 51,064,013, forward strand.
CAGGCCAATGCTGCGTCAAAAGCCTGCGCCTGCTTGAAGCAGGCGTAGGTCTTGACGCAGCATTGTTAAGATGGGGCACCCCCGAGCCTTGCTGGAGCTGCGTCGCGCTTGCGACACAACTCCAGCAATGCGTCACCTTTACGGCACAGATGCGTCACGCATCTGTGCCGTTTTTGCCCCATGGTGCGCCGCATTATAAATGCGGCGCACCATGGGTGGCGGAGCTGTGGCGCACTGTGGCGCACATTAACTGGCGCATCCCTGGGGATGCGCCAGTTAACATAAATCTGCCCCATCGTATCCTATTTATGTTCCTTTGAAATTATTATATTGCAAGAGACATGGATTCAGACAATGACCACCGTCCCCAAGAGCTTGCCCATTATATACAGCTGAAGCAACATGTCACGGCAGCGGATCAAGGTCTCGAAATCCATACCATCAACCTAAAACTCATCAAGTGAAGTGTCAACAACCTCTCAACTTTGGCGATAGAAGCCAAGCAATTACTTATCAGTATCTCCGGGACTGAGGGAGACCAACTCATCAACTGGTCAATGTCCTCTGAAAAATTGTCGGCTCAGTTCGCAACACCATTAAAGAGCAAACCAAGGATGTCGGCCCCACAAGTGAATGGTTCCATTCATACAATAAGATCCTTAAAACACAAAATAAACCAGTTGTGAAGAAAACAAAATGTCACCTGTTGACCCTAAGAGAGGCTCGAGACATCTGAAGGTAGTCAAACGCAAACATCAAAGGAACACCTAGAACTCATTTTGGGCCAAACTATTGCATGATATAAGGTCCCCAACAGCTCACTATAAATGGCTTAGGGGGTGTGCTTCCAAAGGCAGTCTCCTCTAACATCTCGGAGTCAGAATGGCACCTCTTTCTATATGATCATTTCAATGCCCCTCTACTGTCAAACCGGTACTGTGAGCAGGTTGAAGAGTCTGCAGTTAGCACCATCTGGAAAGCTCAAGCCACCATTTACTACATGTCATCCCTTTGGGTCTCCTTCTGAGAGGCCTTAATTCAAAAGCAAATGGCAAAGGGACGCAGGGACATAGCTTCCGGCCCCGGTGGAATACCACCAGCATTGTACAAGGAGGATTCAGCTTTTTGTGCCACTCAATTAGCCCCGCTCTACTTATGGATCTTAGAAAGGAACTCCATACCAGCCTCATTGCGTGGGTCGGGACTTGCTTCTATCTTCAAAGACGGCAACAAGAAATCTCCGGGAAAATACTGCATGATCAGCCTAATTGATAATGAAGCAAAGGACTATGCAGGCATGCTGCTGGACTCCTTACAATCTTGGGGTGAGATACATCAAATCACACCACCAAACCAGACTGGATTCACAAGCAACACTGGGACATCAGTGAATCTCATCATACTCTCTCCTGATCGACCAGGTCAAACTCAATATCAGTCCCGTAAATGTGGGTTTCATAGACTACACAGGGTAGATAGAAGGAAGCTCTGGCAGAAACTCTCCCTCCTCTATATTTCCAACACCTCGCTCAGGGCCTTGCAGCTTTTGTATCACAACCTTGCTTGTTGAGTACAGCTTTTGTATCACAACATATGGATTAGGATCAAAATCGGGAATGGATTGTGCCTGTCACGGTCAATAGCTACCACGCAAGGCCTCAAGCAAGGCTCTGTTCTTGCTCCCATGCTTTTCAATTTATTTTTTGGACGACTTGTCAATAATGCTCAATTCAGTTAATTCACAACTACCCAAATAGGATGGCCTCCATCTTTCTAATTTACTCTATGCTGATAATCCGGTTCTTCTCAGCCACACAAAGATCAGGCTACAACACATTTTGGATGCGACCGTCACATACTTCGATAGTAACAGTTTACAGATAAACAAATAGAAAACCAGAATCATTGTGGTCCAAACAACTGGGACCAAAAAGCCAACATGGTATCTTCACTAGGAAAGAATAGAAGCCACCAGTTGCCAGAAGTATCTAGGTGTCATCTGCAATAACAATGGCAGGTTTGCGAGCCAGCTGGCAGAATTCAAAAATAAAGACACTGCTCTGTCTTTCGCACTTAGATCCATTTACAAAAATTTAAATAGGCCCCCACTTTGCTCCAATTCTTACGGTGGCTCAGGTGAATGTTATCCCATCCCTAACTTACGGGCGTGAGGCTCTGAAAGGGCGGGACAGCAGGTCATAGGACAAAATAGTCATAAAAAGTCTGCAGATCCATATTCCAGCTCCCTTCCCACACATCTCCAGCACAAATCAGACTGGAATTCTGAATCTGTAGACAGGCACTTGCTCGTATGGCGCCCTTCGCTATAAGCTGCCATAAACTTAGGGCCTCCAAGGAAGGCACTCTGGCCCACAATTTATGGATCAATTTGAACACAAATCACAGGTCGGTGGGTCATCACTATCTGACCCGAGCCTTCAATAAACTTGGCCTGTCTACCTATTGGGACCTACACGTCAGCCAACAGGAATTTAAGAGGTTAGCAAAAATGTGTATAAACCGTCTTCCTTCAATGGATAAGATCGGGCCAGTCTGTCTGAACGGAAGCACGGTTGGATGACCCTACACACTTACAAACAATTGAAACTCCAGTGCTTTCTAATGAATACTTTCATCGAAAGAACTTAGATTCAGTTTATAATACTTTGAATAGGGGTCATCCCCCTATCCTGTCACCTCCCAATATGGAAAAGAGACTACACACAGGAAATGTGTCGACTCTGCAGCCAGCACAAGTAGGATATAACACATGTATTGAGCCTGTGCCCTACTCACTCAGAAGACAGAAGGGCTTTGCTACAAAGGGGTTGGATTGTGAAAGACATACGAACCTGCAAAGGAGCGCTCCTGGCCAGTTTTGATCCTTTGAACATTACTCTGAATTGTGCATTGGTCAGATGTATGGATCGCTTCTCCAAGAAGCTAGAGGAGGTGAGATGTGAATGGGACAGACAGACTGGAAATGTGTCCCTTCGCCCTCACTGAGACTGCTGCCTTCAGCCACTGACCAACAGACATGCCGTCAACTTTCAAATATTGCATGGCACAACAGAAGTTTATTTTTTTAAATTGTTACTTTCACATTATGTCTCTCCTAACTTTAGACAGTTGCCAACCCCTCTTTTCCAAACAATCACCATCTACATAGCACTTTGGGCCTAGCACCACGTAATAGAGGCTTTTATGATACAATGACTCTCCTTTTTAATTCTAAATCATGAAAGTTAGTATTTAACGCATTTAAGATTTTATGACACAATGACATTTTCAACCCTAATATTAGTCAGTATTGAAGGAATTACTTTTTGTCCCTGCACACTGTTGCAAAGATTTTACATAAATCATGCAATAAAGTTTTAAAAAAAAGATCAGCACTGCAGTTGTTTATTAATTCAATATACATTAAAAATGACTGCCACCTGCTGCCCAAGTCATTCTTATAGCTTTGGATCCTGGAATATTAAGAATTGTCAAACTTATAGTTAATTGATTGTCAGCAATTGAGTTGGCCTTGTCCTTGGTAGCAGTGGCAGGTGAATGGGTGGTGCAACCTGGAGTGTCCTCTGGCCCCTATTTAATTACTAATTATGCATTGATTGTTGTCCCATTTCCATGCTGGGACAGGGCCTATAAGCAGCATGATATGACTGGACAATGTTTAGCTGAAATGTTATTAGCCTTGAAGCCTGAAACTGTGCCTGCATTTGTGGACTATGTGGACTTTGAATTCCCTTCATGCATTTCACTTGATGAGTAAGTGTCTATGCCATCATTCCCTGGCATGTTATCAAGTATGATAAATGGCTCTCAAAACTTAAAAGCTTGGTGAATAGTCCTCACTTAGGATACTGTTCAGTAACTTCTGACTTTCCCAGGATCCATAAATTAAGGCCTCACACATGCTGGTTGTTTTTGCTTTTCATCAGGTGGGGAACTGTCTGCAAATCTAATATGACAGCACCCTAGACTCAAATGAAAAATACAAGTCTCTTTAGCTGACCCTCAGCTTTTTTTGTCCAGCCTGTGCTGTTAATGAGGTTGAAAATTCCAAACACCATTGTCTCTGTTCAAATGTTGTAGTGTGATGAATGAGATTAGAGCTGTCTGTCTATGCCCTGCAAAACTCAATTAAAAGTTTGTGAAATCAAGCAAATACCTCATATACGTCACTTCACAATGTAATTGATGAGATTTTTGTGTTATTTGCAGTGACATTTTCAGGGGAATGGCACATACAAGAAAGCAGAACTGGAAACAAAAGGAAGAAATGGCTAGAGGTATGGTATGAATCAAACACTCTGTAATAATACCCTAAAAAACCTAATATGTCATTAATTTATGATGAATACAGTAAGTACCAGAAACATGCATTGTTACTACTGTTCACAATACAGTTTTTTAAATATTTTCCTTATAATTTGTTATTGGGAGGGGAAGGTCTGATGGCTATACAGTGCAAACAAAAAGCCATATAGAGTGACGTGCGGTACAACATGTAAATGCACCTACACAGAAACCAAGTTTTGGTGTTTTTCTTACACAACATGAAGTAGTATAAAAATCCATATTTCACAAGGAGACATAAGATATGGCAAATGTTTCATAGTTCCCTGTAAAACGTGGGTTTCATCATCATAATTATATCCCAGAACCACTTAGCCATTATAGGTCTAATGCGATTTTCAATATGGCTGTCTCAATTATGCAAAGAAGAAACATTATTCTGAATATTCTCTTGCTGTGTTATGTGTGTTTACTTCAGCTAGAAACATTGTCCGTGAAATTTGCAAAACATGTGGTAAATGTGGTAAATCCATAATTAAGTGTGTATTTCACCCACAGAATCACATAAATCTACTGACCCTTCCTGCTTTAACATAAGCCAAATGATTCTAATCCCAGTGAGTTTTCATTGCTAGTCCCACTGTGACAAAATGAGCTCTTTCAAGCTAACAATCCCAAATCAACATATAATATGAAAATACATAACAGCCAATATTAATTTAGGTAATCTTTTTGGCCTCACCTTTGCGCCCACTTTGGCCCAGGACTTCAGTTGGGGGCTGGATTGTCTGCTCTACCTGTCCCTGGGCGACGGGCGTGAGAGGCCCCGTGTTCGAGGACTAGGCTTCCCAGAGTTCACTCCAGGGCGTGCACCACCTGCATCATCGGGAAGTGCCCGGAGGCGCTTAAAACAACACGGCACCTCCCGTGGCGTGGGACGCGAGCGGGCGTGCCCGGGCAAAGCCGGGGCCAAGGGCGGGCCTGTTTGAGCACGTTCGAGGCTGGAAAGGCTGGGCTGGGCCACCCCTCTAACATCGGAGATCGGACAGAGACAGTAAGTGTACATATTTTTACCTGTCACTTATACTCCCCGTATCTGGTGTGTTGTAGCAATTGAATTAATCTGTCATGGCTGGCCGCCCAGGAAGGGGGAAGAAGGCTATTCAAGGAGGCTCCGTGGTCGGAACATTCGACCAATTTATTGTAAGAGCAACTTCGGTATTAGTCCGTGAAATCGATCTGACTGAGCATCGCCTCTCCCTAGATCCGGCCCTCACTAAACGGTCCTCGTTGGGCAACATTGTGCTGTCTGTTACCCCTGAATGACGCACAAATATAAATGCCTCTGACGATTCAGTAGCCATAAGCCTGAACAGTGATATAACAACAGCACGGCTGATGGGCCCCCCAACACACAGACCCAAGGTAACACTAATATAGCGACCAGTTTGTGTGAAGGGGTATCTACCCGCGCTTCAACGTTGGCTGCAACCGTGGTTATACCATCCTTATCAGGCCACATATCTGGAGCAATACCAAAAAAGAAGCATGGGGGTGTGCCAAAAAGGGAAAACATCAAAAGATAGCTAAAGCTAAAAATAGTGACACTCTGACATCTGCTGCACAAATCAACCCTGAATTACACACACCAAGATGAAGCACTCCACCTGCAAATATGTCTGTTGGCACCTCGGCTGTATTGGATGAGGGGTTTGGGGTAAAAGTAGATGGAATTTTAACATCTTCTATACAGCCCATTATCGACAGACTAAAATTATTTAAGAAAGACTAAAGAAACTCGAGCAATTGACTTTATCTAATTTCGAGTTTAATAAGAAGAAACACCCAATAGCTCCAACTGTGACTCAAGACAAACGTTTCCTGCAAAATGATACAAGAAATGTCTTGGCCCTGACTCCGACGTCCCAAACATCGGCACCTTACCTCACGAAAGCTACCTCACGGAGCAGTGCAGAAGGTGGACTGGGCTCCAAGAATGTTAAAAGCTCTCAAGAAAAAAAGGACTCACCAAAGGGAAACATTGTATTAAATCAGATGGCGGGAGAGGGTTCTGCTGAAGACAGGCAGGGGACGGGAATGGATTCAGTGCAAATGATGATGATTATACAAAGAATGAGCTGGGAGTGCTAGCTTATCTCAGAAACATTCAAACATTTAATCATCAAAAATGTGCAAATAAATCAATGATCAAGCAATACACATTGATATTCAAATAATATTACAATCACAAAAACAATGTGATTCTTGTCTTTCGTGATATTCAGCAGCCGACGCGTTTCGTCCTAGAAGCAGGACGTCATCAGGGCTTGCACGATTGTTTTAAATCTCTTCTATCTTTGCATTTAAGTTCTCAACCTTTAATCAAGGAAGTTTTCTACATGAGGCCCGATTCTTCAATAGTATGCCGATTTTGATATCAAACTTATAACCACTAAGTCAATGGAACTCTCCAATCGCTCTATCTCTTATTTCTTAAATCGAGAGTCTTTTAAAATGCTTTGCCAGTGGAATGTCACACCCCAAATCAATATGGTAATGGGACAAGAATAATTAACATCTCCTTAGAACCGATCCTATCACTTCCTTCCAATCCGACCCAGTCATCAGTAACGAAGCCTCATGTTCCTCTGACCGCCACCCGGGTACGATAAATCCCGATGGTCAAATGATGATGATCATGGGTGTTCCCTACCGACTATAGACTTGCCACCAGAATCCATCCCCTATGTTGTCGTCCGGTCAGGGGTCTCTGCACTAGGGAAGGGTAATGTGAAATCGTTTGTGAAACTAAAAAATAAAACCACTCACTGGCTTAATGCCAATAGACCCCTTCCCCCACATATCCACAGTAAAATTCTGTTTGTAAGTAGAGTTAGTTGGGTGGGCAGGAGCAGGAAAAACATACTAGGGGATTGCATCATTATAAACTTCAAAGGCACGAAAGCAGTCCAACATATATGTGATTGGTGGCCTTATATGCCGAAAACAAAAGTCCAACCACTTGATCTTACCTATTTTTACAGTTCCCAAATACATAGAGCAAATTATGTCTCACAGGGAAGCACTCTAGGAGGGAATCTTGTAGCAAATCATGCTAGAAATAGACCTGAATTTGAGGGCTAAGGATTAGAACTGGGCTTCCCAACCAGCAACAGGTACAGTGTACTCGACATGGTGGATTGACTCACCCTAAATATCTCCACCTCTAAGAGTCCCTGGCCAATGGTCAGGGAAGAAGAAGCTATGAGACATCACTGTGAAATAAATACATCTCTTTATTATGGTTTTGGGAGGGTCTGCAACTTACTCTACCCAGAGCCCTGATGGTGCCATGGAAAAAGTGACTTACTTCAATGCTGTTATAGAAAATAATCAACGTACACAGAATAAGGGTGACCTCCGTTGTAAGACGCATATAATGCCAAAACCAATAGTAAAGGAAGTATCTCTGGAAAATAATCAACAAGCTAGAGTACATAATCTGTATCCACTGGCACAGTATAGTAAAAGTGGAAGTCTATCGGGAGTTGTCCTCTCACAGATAACTGATAGCATAAACATCAATAACATAGACCTGGATAATAGAATCAAACTGATGTCCTGGAACATCGCGGGGCTGTCGGTTAGGAGAAGGGACCCTGGCTGTTTATCTTTTATGCAGGATTTCTCAATTATTTGCCTACAGGAATGTTGGGCAATACAGGCCATACATATTAATGGCTATCGTACCTTTCACACTCCTGCTAAGCAGTCATTAAGGGGAAGGAATAAAGGGGAGCTTTGCATCTATGTGTCAAATCTTTTAAATGATTTGAAAACAAAATCCGATACAGAGTCCGATTACTATCAGATACTGCAGATGACTGCTGAGGGTAATCAAAAAATAGTTCTGATAAACTTCTACAATAACATCCCGAAAGTGGAAGTAAGCAAGATTTTAGAGGATATATGCCAAAATCTTATGAATATAGAAGAAAAAACAGCTTGAGGACATATGCGCTTTATGGGTGGGTGACTTCAATTGTTTTTTATGACCACACAGTCACTTGGGCATTTGTGGTCTGGGTAAAGGCAGAGATGACCCCTGCACACACTTTTCCCATACGACCCTGGGCAATGACCTTAATGATTTGATCTTCCAACTAGATCTGGGCTTCGCAAATGAACTGTGCTCTCCCTCGGTCCCTTTTGAGCCCACATTCATAGGAAGTGGATGTAAATCATTAATATACTTTGCCCTGATATCTAACCGGTATTTCAGCCATGTCCTTACATATAAAACTTGTGACATGGCAATGAGCGATCACCTCCCTAATAGTCTTTCCCTCTCTTTTGCAGGGAGTAACAAAAAAAAACTAACCTAACAGAAAACTTATATCGTTACAAATTAAGCCTCGCAAAGACGAATGGTTATACTATAAAGTGGAATAAAGTAGAGCCTGTGGCCTTTTTTGAAACCCTCATTAAAACAAATATAAGGAATTTGGGACGTGTCTAACTGCGATTGGTGAATATGCCCTAGTCATCAAGGCCTTCCTTAGAATTGCGGAAGAAATATGTAAACTCCTCACAGGGCCACTGAAACAGAGTAAAGCTAAGATGCAGGGATTGTTCGACTCAGATTATAGTAAGGCCCATGCTCACTTACTGATGATGCTAAAAAGTGAACCGAGAAATATGGCTGAAGTAAGACTCGCCAGAACTGCATACCAACGTGCAGTTAAAAATCACAAGAGCCAATTGAAACAGGAAGCCTGGCAGTCATTACATCAAGCCTGTCTAATCAAAGATAATATTGGTTTTTGGAAGGCCATAAATGCCCTTTTTTTCCGCAGATAGGGTAGCTGATACGATAGAAGTGGCAATCACCGAAGATAGCTGGGTCAATTATTTTAAAGAACTCTATCAAGCAGACAACCCAATTTAGAATGTGAGACTAGATAAAACTGGAGGAGATGAAACCGTGCCCCAGGAAACGTTCCCAATAAACATCGAATTCTCATTGGTGAAAGTTCAATCTGTCATTAATGATAGTGCCGCTGGGAAAGCCCCAGGACCGTATGGGGTGCCAGTGGATATATACAAATCGAACATCGAGTTATGTGCCCCACTTTTGACTAATGTCCTAAACAGCTGTAACAATAATAGGTTTTTCCTCACATGACAAGAGGCTATCGTTGTCCCTATCTTTAAGAAAGGCGACCGCAACGAACGAAAATGTTACCGTCCAATATCTTTATTGGATTCACTCATAAAGGTTGCCGGGAGAGTCATACTCAACAAATTACAACTCTGGGTGGAGGATAAAGGCATACTCTCACAGTTCCAATATGGGTTTAGGGCAGGACTTGGTACAACAGAGCAAGGTCTGAACTTAGCGTTGATCATAGGCAAGTACGTAGCGGCCAAAAAGGAAAATTTATTTTTAACATTTGTCGACCTAAGTTCGGCCTGTGACTGTTTAAATCATGATAAACTCTGGACCATATTACTGCAAATGGGCATAGAACCAAATCTGCTGATTTTTATTAAGGAGTTATATCGGGGGGCTGGGGCGAGGGTACGGTATGGGAACCAGGGCGAGTGCACCTCTAAGTTTGACATAAATAAAGGAGTCAGACAGAATTGTATACTCGCACCACTCCTATTTAATTTATACCTAAATAGTGTAGCTTCTCATCTCATTGAAGACAAACAGGATTACCCCCTGAGTCAGGAATACCCCAGTCTCCATTTTATTATATGCAGACGAGGCAATAATTATGTCACGGGCCCAAGTCGGCCTTCAAAGATCCCCTGCCAAATTTTCGAAGTACATGACCGACAGAGGTTTAAAAATAAACATAAGTAAGACATTCATTATGTGTTGCACCACTAAAAGAACTTCTACATGCAAAATCTTTCTCTCAATTACAAAAATAGACAAATTTTCGAATCTGGGTATTAACTTTGATAAAAAAGGGACCTGGACCTCGGCGGCCCAAGCTAGAAAACTGGCTTACTCACGAGCAACTGGGGCCGTTTGAAACTTCGCCACTAAGCTGGGGGGGGGGGCACCTGTGCCAGTGTTAGTGGACATATATAAATCCAAATGTGTTTCCACGGCGACATACGGGGCAGGAATATGGGAAATAATAGAACCTCACAACATACACCTTTATGAGAATGCTTTTCTCCGTTATCTATTAGCCGCCCTAGGGTCTACTTCTACTTATGGGTGCCATAAGGAATTAGGTTTACATTATATCTCAGACCTTATCAAAGCCAATCCTCTTCTCTTATGGCACAATGTATGGTCTACTGATGAGACAGGCCTAAATAGAGATATACTTATGGACTGTCTTAACCTCCAGGGGGTCTCAAGAATCCCCTGGATCATGTATGTAAAGAAACTATCCTATGACATTGGACATCCTGAATATTTTGATTCCCCGAGTAGCCTAGAGACCGTTTCAAGGAAGAAGCTGAAAGAAACTTGTTTGCTCTTTCTAGAGTGTAAACGTTGGCTGGTAGAGAAATGTAAGACCTCAGTCATGGAGAATCATTTGATCCAACAAGGACAGGGGATTCAGCCATACTTGATTCAGATGCAAAGCTGTTATTCTCGTAGGTTACTCACACGATTCCGGGGGGGGGGGGGGCTTCTCTAGACTGGTTACATTTCCAGAAGTAAACTACTGGTCTAAAAACTTGAAATGATGTCCCTGTGTTGATACTTCTGTTCAATCCTTGTTACATTGCATACTTTTCTGTAAATTCTATACCTTGCTGAGGAAAAGATTTTTAATTCCTATGATGCGAAAATGGGGATTGAGACAATGTAGAATATCTCTTTTGAGATTACAAATGCTGGAAGATGAACTGACTATGCATTCTGTGTCTTCGTTTAAAAAAGAAATTAATTAGATACAGGCCTTCAATGAATTGATTTAAAATAATCTTCCAAGTTACTGTAAATTCTTTTTAATGTATTTTTATTCTCATTTTATTCTGTCTTTTTGGTAATTATATGAATCATGACAATGTGTTTTAACTTTTTCTATTGTGCTTTTATGGTTTTTACAATCAAAATCGAATAAAGCAGTTTTTGATTTGATTTGATTTGATTTGATTTGAATTTAGTCTGTAGACTGTGGCATTTATTAACTACTCTGTAATTACATCTCTGGTAACTCTTTAATACAACCCCCAATTGCTTTTTGACAGGAAGAACCACCAGGCCTAGAAGCCCTGACAATGGTAAAACTTGCAGATTGATTTTAGACCTGTAATTAAACCCATAGTTCACTGTGAACTGTGAAATAGTTTTTACATTTTATGGATCCCTGTGAAATATGGATTTTTTTACCACTGAATTGTGTAATAAAATAACGTACACATAAAAAACAATAAACATAATGCATGTGGTTATGTGGGGATATGACTTTCCGCAGGTTCGCCCCACTTTTTGCCTTAGTTTTGGATTGTTAATTTCTGGTGTACTGACTCACTAGTGCACTAAGCTCTGCTGACCAGGCCTCAGTGCATGTGCTTTGACCTTTAAATGTGCATGTTTCATTGGCTTATACTCGATTGGGGTAGTTTAACTTACTTATAAGTCACTGGTATGCGGTATCATGAGGAACCAGGGCCTATAAGTTAATGTGCCCTTCATTGACTGCAGCTCTTATTATGCCACCATAAGTGTGACAACGCAAAGCATGACTCCCAACCTGCCATTGCTGGTGGCAGAGCATTTCCAGAACTGCTGGGTCAACTTTGCCATTCAAAATCACCTGAAGAGTCACATTGGTACACAGTGTGACGAAACACGTGTCGGCTGGCTCTTGCTTAAATTGTACTGATCAAGATTTGATTATAAATTTCACCTTCACGCAAAACTGGACTTTGATGTTTTTTGTTCACATGAACATTGTCGTAAAGGTTTGAGTTCTGACCTCAGAACCCATTGAATCTGCAAAACGTGTGCACAGGATTTGGATCCTATTTGTCTGGTGTGGGCTCGCCCCACACTCATGCAGGGGTTGGTTTTCTTCTGGGTTTGTTACCCCTGACCTGTGTGCACCATATCATTTTGTTCTACACAGTCTTACTTAGAATCACACACGTTTGGCCACCAAATCTTCCTGTCCACTAACTCAAACCCACCCTCTGCTCTCATACCAAAATCACAACAAAGTCCAGACCTTCCTATTTAATATTTATAAGCCCCCAACAAGGCAGTCCTATTGAGCCCTAAGAGTGCTGTATATTAAAAATGGAACATGTGTTTTTGCATGTTCTAACAGAAAAAATATATAAGGAAAAAGCTATTAGCTACCTTAGCTAATGAAGGGATTCTTGCTTACTACTAAGCTGTGCTCACTTCTGAATAGTACTACTAAAGTTGGTACTTCAAGTGAATTGTTATATTAAACATGACCTGATGTACAAGTCCAATTTATTGTACGTTTTCTGTAAATGACAACTTTACCTAATTATTTCTCATTGATTGTTTTCGCTTGCGGCCACAAGACAGCTTATTTGCCCTCCTGGAGTGATGTGGTCAATGACTCTCCGGAAGGAACCCAACGGGCTTGCAAGTAGATGAGCTGTGAGCCAAAAGGCAAACTTCAGTAGGGAATCCACCTTTGAAAAGCAAATGCTCCACACACCAAGAGGGGTTCTCTGATGTTGGCAATGGGAGGAATATTACATTCTGGGAAAGCTAGATACCACACATTGCAGAAAGTCATCATCAGATGGGAGGGGTCCTGATAGCCCATTGGCTAGTAACAGCCACATCCTGGACAGTTCTGGGCAAAAACATGTCAACCCAGACACTGAGACTTCACATGATATCTGCAATGGAGAGAGGATTGGGAAAGGACTTCCCTGCTAGTCTGGGGACCCAGTAAATAGAAGTTGCACATACAACTAGACTACACTTGCTGCTCCAGAGCTGGTATGTGCCTTTAGTACCCTGCACAAGGAAAGGTTGTTACTGAGGCCCAGACAAAGGAGTGACTCCAAGGTTCAGTTGACTGACTTCCTGTGACAACCTCATGGCCATAAAAGCTGAAGACTATGTCTTAATAAAGTTGGTAGCCCAAATTGCCTCACCTTTGCTGACCACCAAAGCACAGCCCAAGGTTGTTTGGGCAAATACTAATTTAAAAATTTCAGGCCACTGAAATATTGGAAACATAATATTATGATACAAATATTTATGATACAGGATGTTGTTAAGAATATTGATATTTTATGAAAGTTATATTCTTTTCATAAATATTGTTGTTGGTAATATTGATTCCAATAGTTTAACTGTAAAAACATCACTTTTTAATTATTGTTTTGGTTTATATATTTGTTGTATGTGTTATTATTATTTGCATAGTTGTTAAGAATATTGTTAAATGAATGTTGTAATTATAAGTAATTTATGATTTTTTGCTTCATTTCTAATAGTAATTTTTAATGTAGTGGGTTGGCAGGTTTGTAGGGGTATAGCACAGGAAATACATTAAGTACAAACTCAATGTTTTTGGGCATGTAGTTTTTATTTGGATCCTTTGGTTGTTATTGTGTTTTTTGAAACACAATTACAACAAGATACAACAATTGCAATCTTTTCATATTGAATAAGGACAATTAAGTACAATAAGCAAATTGACAACTTTGTCAACAGGTGTTTTATAAAGATATGGCCAGTAAGAAACTAGCTCTTGGGAAAAAAAAACCTGGTTTGATTCCCCTTGTAAGCATGCCAAATATATTCTAACGTCTGCTGTCCGGGAAAATGACAGGGTCCAAATAGCTCAAGCAAGGCGTGCGTATGAATCCTTCATAAAAGTGGCTAAAAAGCAATGGGATGACAGAATCTGGGAGGATATACAGCGCGTGCAAAAACAAATGATAACAGGCTATTCTGGCTCACAGTGTCAGTGGGAGAACACTAAGAACCACCAACATTTTATATCAGCCGACAGGTGGGTATCCCATTTTTCCAATCTCTATGAGCCTAAGGAGGATATCCCACTGGGCTCCTACAGTATTACAGCGCCATCTCGGGCTTGTTTTATCACAATACCTTATGACGTGATGGCCCAGCTGTTACCTTTAGCATAGAAGATGCCATGAATGCCATCTCTGTGCTAAAAACAGCTCAGGTACCAGGACCTGATAAAATCCCAGTTGACCTCTATAAATTTGAACCTCAGATGTGGTCACCTTATTTCAATTTGATTTCTAATGCTATAGCGAGAGGCGGGGAGATACCTGATTCTTGGAAAGGGGCCGAGATTGTCACTATATACAAGAAGAGTAACCATGCACACCATCGAATTACAGGCCAATTAGTCTAATTGACAATGCCCAGAAGATTTTTGCTAAAGAAATCCTTGATAAACTACGTCATTGGATAGACACAAATAACATCATGTCAGATCTCCAAGCAGGGTTTCACTCTAAGATGAGCACAGTGGACCACATTTTTTGATTTACCACACTAAACTGGAAATATACTCTACTACAATGGTAGAATCTTTATGTGGCATGTGTTGATCTTGGAGCTGTCTTTGATCTCCGACCACCCCTGCCCCCACCACGTCTTCAACAAGGCCGACGCCGTCATCGCACCCCACCTGCGAGACATCATCAACACATCCTTCCACACCGCCACCTTCCCCGAGAGCTGGAAGCACGCCGAACTCACCGCTCTACTCAAGAATCCCACAGCGGACCCCACCGAACTCAAGAATTACCGCCCCATCTCGCTCCTCCCGTTTCCCGCCAAAGTCATCGAGAAGACCGTCAACCAGCAGATGACCGCCTTCCTCGAGATGAATGGATCCCTCGACCCCTCACAGTCCGGCTTCCGAGCCAATCACAGCACCGAGACCGCCCTCCTCGCCGCCACCGATGACATCCGAGCCCTGATGGACAACGGAGAAACAGCGGCCCTCATCCTCCTAGACCTCTCCGCAGCATTCAACACTGTCTGCCACCGCACCCTAGTGCAACGCCTCAGGAACGTCGGAATCCAGGAGAAGGCACTGGAATGGATCATCTCCTTCCTCGCTGGAAGAACACAGAGAGTCCGCCTACCACCGTACAAGTCAGAGGCCTCCGAAGTCATCTGCGGCGTCCCCCAAGGATCCTCGCTGAGCCCCACCCTCTTCAACGTCTACATGAGCCCCCTCGCGGCCATCGCACGCCAACACAACCTCAGCATAATCTCCTACGCCGACGACACCCAGCTGATCCTCTCCCTGACCAACGACCCCGCCGCCGCCAGAGCCAACCTGCACGAAGGGATGAAAGAAGTAGCCGAGTGGATGACGACCAGCCGCCTGAAACTGAACTCTGACAAGACAGAGGTCCTCATCCTGGGCTCTTCACCCTCCGCCTGGGACGACTCCTGGTGGCCTCCCGCCCTGGGCACCGCACCCAAACCGACAGACCATGCACGCAACCTGGGCTTCATCCTGGACTCCTCCCTCTCCATGACCAGACAAGTCAACGCCGTCTCCTCGTCATGCTTCAACATCCTGCGCATGCTACGGAAGATCTTCTGGTGGATCCCCACCGAGAGCAGGAAGACCGTCACCCAGGCCCTCGTCACCAGCCGACTGGACTACGGCAACGCCCTCTACGCCGGTACCACCGCCAAGCTCCAGAAGAGACTCCAGCGGATCCAGAACGCCTCAGCCAGACTCATCCTCGACATCCCACGAACCAGCCACATCTCCGGACACCTGAGAGACCTCCACTGGCTCCCCGTCAACAAAAGAATCACCTTCCGCCTCCTCACCCACGCACACAAAGCCCTACACGACCAAGGCCCGAGCTACCTCAACAACCGGATCAACTTCTACGCTCCCAAACGCCACCTCCGATCAGCCAACCACGCCCTCGCCGCCGTCCCCCGCATCCGAAGAGCGACCACAGGAGGAAGGTCCTTCTCCTACCTGGCCGCCAAGACCTGGAACTCCCTCCCGACCGACCTGCGCCTGACCCGAGACCACCTCTCCTTCAGGAAGAAGCTGAAGACCTGGCTGTTCGAGCAGTAGCGGCACCCCCCCTCCCCCAGCGCTTTGAGACCCTACGGGTATGTAGCGCGCTATATAAATGTCATTGATTGATTGATTGATTGATTGATCTCATCCCCCATACAAATCTGTGGTATGTTTTAAATGTAATGGAGTCCCGGGGAACCTAATCCGTCTTATGTCTCTGCTACATAGCAACAACTTCGCACAGGTATGGTGTGGGCATGCAGGAGAGTTAACTAAGCGTATTCCTATACAGCAGAGCATACGCCAAGGGTGTGTCCTTGCTCCTATGCTCTTTACCCCCTACAAAACTGTAGAAATGACTTCCCCTTACAGAACTGTAATAATGAAGAGATTATTTCATTTGCAGACAACTCTCTTCTCATTTCCAAGACGCCAATGGGTCTCCAGCTCTTTGTCAACAAATTTACAGATTTTTGTATGTCAAGGGGCTTGGAGCTCAATGCCAGCAAAACCAAGTACGTGATATTCAGTAAGAGAGTAGTCAAAAATTCAATTATATGGCCTGGGGGAGAAGTACTTGAGAGGCTGAGGCGCTTTGATTACTTAGGAGTTAAGGTAACGGGGAGTAAGAAGTGGAATGACCAGCTACAGAAAAGTACATTACTCCTGGAGCACAGAGCAATTGCTATTAGTAGGCTGCAAACAAGTTCCCGTGCAGTATCGCCAGTCTTGGAAGTTTATTGCTGCAAAGCACAAGTGGCAGCCCTATGCGGAGCCAAGACATGGAGTTGCACTGTTGTTTCTGAACTCACTGCTGCAGAAAATAGATTTTCCAGATGGCTGGTATCTGTCCAAGTAGTACACCATTAATCCCTTTGTTTTACAATTTAGGACTTCAAAGAATTGCAGATTTTGCCACCCTTGGACCACTTGTTTTTGACTGGACTTGATCATGGGCCACTCGCAAGCTGAAAGAATTTAGAGATAGTGGGCCCGATTCACAGAACTAACTTAAGAGAAAATCCTAAACTTACTACTTGTGGTATTCACAGAAGGCATTTAGTAGTAGTAAAGTTAGGATTTTGTATTAAATCTGTCTTAAGTCTGTCTTAAGTCTGTCCTACATTTGTCATAAGTCTGTCTTAAGTCTGTCCTACTACATTTGGTATTTACAGAAGGCATTTAGTAGTAGTAACGTTTGACTTAAGACAGACTTAAGACAGTTTTAAGACTGAGGCATTCACCACGTCAAGAATATAGTTTGAAAAGCGGGATGGACAGATCTCCGTTGCGAGCACCCCACCGGGCCTTTCCCCCTCACCATACCGGCGTGCAGTGAAGTATTTACCACGAAAGCGGACCTCACATTCCGCTATATCAGTATCGTCTGTGATTTTGTCTCAAAGTGCGGTTTTCTGTGCCCCTGAGTAAACCGGCCCCTGTTCTGCTTCCAATAGTTGTATTTCCCTTTCGAGGCAACGCAATCTGTGATGAATATCCTTGAGAACTCCAAAGCTTTTTGCAATCCAAAACTCAAGCACCGTTATTTTGAAAGACTCCCAAAGGGTACTCATATGAGATGATGGATCCTTCATTTCGAATGAAGATATCAGATATCTCTTCCCCAAGCTCCGCCTTAAAGACATCGTCCAATAGTGCCTCTGGCACTAAAAGCCAGATTCGAGGGGATGTTTTCAGGCTGGGGGGCACAATCGTCATGCACACCAGGACTTGATCCGAGTGAGTTCTGGCCATGTGATCAACTGAGTAAATCCAAGGAACCACCCCTCAGGATACTAACCAATAATCGAGGCGCGACCAGGAGGCATGTGCTGTAGTGTAATATGTGCCTTCTTTCGTATCCGGGTGCATGTGGCACCAGGCATCTATCAGCCTGTGAACAGAAAGCAAGCGTGCTAATATTTCATGAGTTTTAGTGTAGTGATGAGGCGCTTTTTATTGAATTGTGCTGTCTTAAAATGGCTTTATGATGTATCTATTGTAATGATTTTGCACGTGTGCACTTTGTTGGTACACGGTACTTGGCCACTGGATAAAGTGTATTACTACTACTACCCTTCTTTGAAGTCACCCCCATTTCAAAGCAGAACAGGGTATAAGTACTGGACATGTGAATCTATCAACTCAGTACACTTCTGGACCTGAAACTCACTTGCCAAGAAGAAGAACTGCTGTGCTAAGAACTTCTACACTGTTGGACTTTTGCTCTGAAAGACTGTTGACTTGCTCTGCTCTGTGCTTTCTGCTGCTGTCTATGACTGGAACTTCATCACCTGACCCACACTGACTTCAAGGGTTAGTTGACTATCCTCCTGTTCTTTAATGCCTAAGGGGCATCAAAGTATTTTCCCCTGATCCTGTGCCTGGTTCCTTGAAAGTTGACCCAGGATCTTAGTCCATTGGAAACAGACACATCATCTGCTGCGAGAGCAGAATCAATGCATCAGCGCTGTTGCTGGAACAGAACCGCTCATCGCCTTCAGGACCAGCGCATCGCCATAGGAACTGCTGCTTTGGAACCACTGTATCACTGCCACTGTTGAAGGATAATCAAAACATCCCTTTGTTTCGTGGAAAAGAACCAGTACATCAGCTTTGGCACGACTGTATTGTAGTACAAACTCTTTGTCCTCAGAACCGACGCATCGCCATCCTTACTTGAGGACAATCAATGCATCGCAGGTTGCAACTAGGATTAAGGTACTTTGCTCAGTGGGTCCTGCATGGTTCTTGTATCTGGCCTGTGCTCCATTGTGGTCAGCCTGAACTCTTGACTTTGACATGATCCAGTGCAACCAGATATCCCTTTAAGCCCAATTTGCTTATAAGCGCTGATTTTGCATTTAATCAGTAAATATTCATATCTCAACTTCCATTTTTAGATTTTTGTCATTTCAGACTTGTTTTATTTATTTAATTACTCCTCAATTTTTCTAGACTGGTGTGGACTCTTTTTTGGCATTTTCACTGTGTTACTGTTTGGTGTGCTCCATGAATGAATTGCCTCTTAAGTTAAGTCTGACTGCTCAGTGCCGACATACTAGATGGTGAGCACGGGTTAATTTAGGGCGAGTGTTGCCTGATTAGGATTGCAATGCCTGCTTCAACAGGGTTTATACCTCTCCCAAGCAGAAACCCAATTTCTAATATCCCTCAGTCAGGGCAATCTGTTAGTGCACTGACATCAAGTCTAAGGTCTATGACATTTTTTTTAGCCCCCAGCCTGTCAATGAGCTCATCATCTCTGGGGATAGGATAACATTAGTTTTGGCATTTTGGCAAATGAATTGAGCACCATATAATCCACACAGTACTTGAATTCTGGGGTGGCAGATGGTAGGGCTGCTTTGGGCGCCTTCATCACTGAGCTAGACCAGGGACTAATGGAGTGCTCAATCACACCCAAGTAAATCATCATGGATCCCTCTGCATTGATGCTAGTCCTCCTTTTTTCTGGCAGTCTGCATTTTGTTTTTTACAGACATTCTGTTTTCTTTATCATTGTTACACAGATGGCTGAGCCCCGAGATGAGGGAGAACAGAGAGGGAAACTGCCCAGCAACTGGTGACAGTCCCTCTGGTGTTCTGGGATCAGGTTAGGAGAGCAGTTAACACCTTCCACATTCCCACCCTGCTCCTTGGAAGATATGATGTAATTGAGAGGTTCACTTTCCCCTTCACGCCCATTATCTGCCACCAAGAGCATGGTGACTTGAGGTGGTTTACACGGAGCACACTTAAGGTGGTTGTGCAGGACCACACTTTTTGGCTAGGCCGAAACTTAACCAGAGTGGTCATCTGGACATACCTGAGCTCCATTACCTCCTTGCGAGCTTTGGGATGGCAGAGGCCTTCTTCAAGAAGTGCTGCATCTGGTTTTGGAAAGCCAGCATGTAGCTGACTGCGTATTGGTAGCGGGCTTCTTTGTAAGCAGCTTTCACCCTTCTTTTACCAAACTAAGGGGTATATTATCAACAACTAGCGATAATTTTTGTCTCTAACTTGTTTAGAGACAAAAATTATCGCCGCACATCGGCGATTTTTATCGCAGATAAACCTTGCTATTAGCAAGGTTTATCGCAAATGCGATAAAAAACGCCCGCAATGCATGAATATCGCTGAAAAGTCCGCGATATTCATGCATTATCGAGCAAATGCTCTTAGCCATGTTATCCACCTCCCATTGGATAACATGGCTAAGAACTGCTCAGGGAAGGTGTTAGCTTTTGGAGATATTCGCCCTTAGCGCAAATATCTCCAAAAGTTGGTAATAGGAGATAGCGATGTTAGCGACTGTTTCCAGTCGCTAACATCTTGGCACGCCCACTTTGCATATCATTAGTGATAAATATCACTGACATGCAAAGTGGGGCCCATGATGGTTGCTATCTCCTATTAGCTGTCGCTAACTGGTGTTAGCGACAGCTTGGTAATAGGGAGATAATTTTATCTCCGCTTTCTTGGCTTTTAAAGCCAAAAAAGCGGAGATAAAACCCCTTGATAATATACCCCTAAGATGCCCCCTAACAGTGTTGCCATGGAAGACTTCAAGGGGACTGAACCCAAATTCCTCTGTTGCACCATCCTGTAAGAAAAAGCAGGGTTGATAAGAAGTTGTCTCACTTCCTCCTCATGGATTCAGGCAAGCTGATAATCATTTTGAGGGTCTTGTTGAATATCTCAACCAGCCTGTTGGTCTTAGGGAGAGAGCTTGTAAGTCACCCCATACTCAATCTACATGGACTTCATTTATGCAGCCATGAGGTTAAAGTCCTTGACAGACACTCTTTATTTGGGGAACCCCATCAAGTCCCTAGCCACTTCATGTGCTGTTACAGATCTCAGAGGTATTGCCATGATGGACCTGTTGCCTAGGAAGGATTTAGGATCCAAGGGCCCAACAATGTGTTGCACACCCTCTAAAAGGGGAAGGCAATAATAAATAAGGGAATCAGGGGAGACGTTAGCATTTTCCCTCTAATCTCACTGGACTGGCTGGAGGGACATGACCTGCAGAATGTGTCTGTTTTTATCCGGGGCCAATAAAAGTGGATGATAAGGTTAGTAAAATGTCTTGTCCTGCTCCATATTTCTTGACAGGGAAATATCATGAGCCAAACCCAGTGGGAAGGCTGCATAGCACTGGGGGACCACCATCACACTGTTTACCCCAGGCCCAGAACCGTGATATGTAATTTTATGATATGCTGCGTTATGTTATGTTGATTTGCATAAAACACTAGTACCCAAGAGGGTAACCTTATCTTCACTATGTAGGGTGTTGTTCACCCAGTAGATAAGGTGTTCTCCATAGGTACCACCAGCTGTCTGGGTCTCAACTTGCCACCTCAAGCCCTCTAGAGATGAGCACTCTTTTTGAAATCTACAGAATCCTCCATGGTGGACTCACCTTCAACTTGCTATCAGGTAAGCTTTAGCATGTCTCCTAGGACTACAATGTCCTCCCCTAAAGGTTCCAGGGCTGAGCCCATAGGTTTCACTCCCTTTTGTACAGTGGGAATTACAGGGGCTTGTTTCCCAGGCCCTTGCCCATCCTATTCTTGGCAGATGTATGGGCCTTTATTCCAGGCAGGACATGAAAGGACTAACAAACACTTTCACAGAAACTAAGACCCTCACTCAAAGAAAACCAGGGATACAGAGTAGTGCCTCATGCAATGTTTTGTTACCACAACCGGGTGGAATGTATTGGAATGTGTTGGAAATGGGCCTTTTTGCAGGGTTCTCCCCAAACTTTTTGATACTTCCTCCTATTTGTTCCTGACCTGCTGTTGTTAGTTTTAGGACTTTAAGCACTTTACCACTGCTATTTAGTGCTAAATTGCATATGCTTTCTGGGAAAATTGTTATCATGGATTGGTGTTCTAAAAATGGCATATTTGATTTACTAGGCAAGTCCCTCATTAAGTGCACTGAGAGTGCCAGGGCCTGTAAATCAAATGCTACTAGTTGGCGTGCAGCACTGATTGTGTCACCCACATGAGTAGCCCTGAAAATGTAACTCAGACATTCCACTGCAGAGTCTGTGCTAAGTTTGTAACTGCCATGTCGAGATGGCAAGTGCACCCAATTGCAAGGCCCTAATCATCCATTTTCTAACATATTAGCCACCCCTAAGGTATGCCCAAGTTACCCCTGTGGGCACGGTGCTGTGTATATTAAAGGTAGGACATGTACTGGTGTGTGTGACATGTCCTGGTAGTGAATTACAGTGCATTTTGTTTTTCACTATGGAAAGGCTATCTGTCCCATAGGAAAGCATGGGAGTTAATTTATTACGTCTTCTAAATATATCTTCCCACTGGGACCATATAGGAAAATAAAGATTTGTGTGCCTGAACTCAGAATCAAGAGATGCATCTTTTGGTAAAGGTGATTTTTACATTCTCTGTTTGAAAATACCACTTTTAGAAAGTAGGACTTTTTTGATTAGCCATCCAGTGTGCCTCTACTAGGATGTGCATTGACTGTCTGGCTTTAGAATGACATGGACTGGGGATGTGCAGTGGCGCCAGAGAGACTGGATGACCCAGGGCTGGGCTGAATAGACCTGGGCTGCATTCTGAGCAGTGGGAGGGCGTTTCACTAGCACCTGAATAGACACAGTCTGCATTTTGAGTGGTGGGAGGTGATTTCTCTTGCACCCCAATAGGCCTTGTCTGCCTTGGACACTGATGTCTCTGCCTCCTTTTGGGAAGCCGGGCCAGAGAGGACAAACTGGTTTGGATTAAGCACAAACACTCTGCCTGAGAGGACAAAGGAATGTGGGTATAAATACTAGGACCCAGAGGCCAGAACTTTAAAACTCTTTTGGACCAAGAAGAATGCCAAGAAGAAGAGCTTTAGAAATGTGAGGCAGAACCACCACTTTAGTGAGTGCTTTTCCCTGTTTGGCTGCAGTTGCTGCCTCTGTTTTGGGCAGAGAAAGGATTAGACTTGAACTTTCTAGAACTTATTTATTGAGTTTCTCAAAGGGCATGAGTTAGAGCTTGCCCCCTGTTCAAAAAGTCTCAGGAACAGCAAAGACTTCACTGGGGACTGTGTGTTTTGTGCTGAAACAGAAGAAAGAGCAACCCAACCCTGTCTACAATGCCGCTGCTGATTCCGTTTCCTGAAGGCACCACAGACTGCACAGCCTCAATGTCGCACAGCAACCCTGGTCTCACTGACAATGTCATCTGATGCCGCCTCCGAGCAGCTGCTTGCACTGTAACCTGTGAGCACCACACCTTGCACCGCAGCACTTCATGATGCCGCCCTGGTATCCCCAATGACGACCCTCCATGCTGACATCGACACCACTGCACTGTTTTTCGGGGGCACCACTCGTAAGTAACACGACTCACTGTCCTCATCCCGCACCGCTGGCTTAGTCTACCAATGCCGGCTCCATTGACTCCAGTTTGTCAGCCAATGACAGCGCTTCCGCAACAATGACGCCACTGCTTGCACTGTGACATGCTAGCACCGTGACGAGCCTCGCATCACTTTGCACCGCAGCCCTGGCCTCATCGATGCCACTGGACGACCGTCACTGAGCCACTGCCTGCACCGCGACCTGATGGCACCGCATGCCACACCATTGCACCTTGCATAGCAGCACTCGACACCTGCCGACTCCAGCGCTCCTGACTACAACCGCGAGGAGTGCAATCTGCAACGTGTGTGAGTTCAAGGGTCTGATGACTCCTGCAACTACTTCCCAAACCCATGCCTGCAGATGCCGTGCTTTTGGAGCTCAATGCCACCGAGACCCTGCATTTCTAAAGGTACTGTTTTGCGGGTCTTCCCGACACCATAGCAGGCCTGTGACGCCGCGGTCAGCCAGAACTATTTGGAATTTGTTGTTCACAACGCCGTGATAGCCCCAGATGGAACTATCGACTTCAGGGAACTTTATTTCGAGGTTATTTTGATAGTTGAAGATTTCTATGTGCTGTATTGTGTCATGGCCTTGTCTTACGTATATAAACATTTTGGATATTTTTCTAAACTGGTGTGGTATTCTTTTGTACTGCTTACACTATATTACTGTTGGTTATGTGTAAATGCTTCACACACTGCCTCTAAGATAAGCGTGACTGCTCGTGCCAAGCTACCAAGGGGGTGAACAGAGATTATTTTAGGAGTGTAACTCCCTCATCCTGACTAGAAGGAAGGTTCCCTACTTCGACAAAGGTGCACACCCTTGCCAAACTAGAGACACCCATTTCTAACAGAATGTATTAGGGATTAGCTGCTCTCAGGACACCAGATGGACCCGTACAGTAGTTGTACTGGATCCTGGGTCCATCATAGTCTCCAACCTCTTCCCATTGATGATTACACACTGCCTGAACTTAGAAAGGCATGTGACTAAGTGCTCCATCTCTATGCCACTCAAGTACACTTAAGGTAATCTATTCTCTCTTCTCCATTCTAACTGGTAACACATTCTACCCAAGCACTATACTGGCCAACTCCGTTGCCTGGTGGTTGAATGAGGTAAACACTGTTCTGTCACAAAGAGGTAGAGAAACAAGCTAATGACAGGAAGAAGTCAGATACAGAAACAGAAAACAGAAAAAATAAGGAAATATGTGAAGAGTATGAAGATAACAGGAAAACAAAGGAAATAGGGAAGATAAAAAATGCATAATGCTATAATGCACATTAGGTAGAAATAGTTAAAAGTGAGAAATAAATTATAAAGATTAATTACCAGCAGGAATGGCTTCTGTGGCCGAGGCATCTTTTCCTGCACCACTATTTGCTTGGGCCCAAGCTGTGTTGGAAATAATGCAGGTGGCATTCCCCTTCTTGCACGATTTTGCTTTCATCTGTTCATATGAAAGTATGAGGACAGTAGAAGTTTCTAAAAAGGGGTATTTGAGCATTGTACTGTCTTACTAACAAATCCTATTCCTTCCTTTAACCTCCTCCTTTACATTACTTTTCTTTCCTACTCATAGTTTGCTTCCTACAAGACCATTGCTACTCCACGTGCTTCACAATTTTTTTCTATTGATAAGGCAAAGTCAGTCTCCGTTTGGTTACTGCACCTCAAGAAGATGGAAACTCCATTAGCATCATGAATCCATTGGGGATGCCAACACCTCTAAAGTCAGACTAGCCTAGTTACATCCTTTAATGTAGCCTAAGCACATACCTGGATCACCATGGAACAGAATCTGTTTTTTTTTACTAACTTGATGTCCACTCCACATTCCTCCAATCATCCAGTCCTAGATCCTCCCTGTTAAGCTTGCACTGGCAATGTGCTTCACTAGTTTGTGAACCACATACATGGTTCAAACCCAAAAGTGTATACATAAAACCTGCCCTCTTCTTTGACATTAAGACAATGGACACAGACATTCTCTGATAAAAAAGTATGTTTATTTATATGAGTGGCACACAGCATTATATGTTATTAAGTGCATAGTTAACCCATAGGTTGAGATAGATGGTAGTCTCCACTCCGTTGGCAGAGTTTTTCCACTCTGCGCTCCACTTGGAACTCGGAGTTTGGCAATATTCTACCCACTATCATGTACCAGAGTTTGCCAGTGCCCACCCCTATCTCTGAGCCACCTGGTTTTGGGAGGAATGCTAACAGGGAAAGGGACCTGTAATTGGTGACATGTCATCTCCCTTTGCCTCTGTCTGAGCTGTCCTCTGGGAGTTAGGATTTTGCCTCCCAGTTTAAACCAGCTTTCCCTTGGTTGGCTGTGTATTTCAATGCCCAGAGCAGAGCTACCTACAGAGGGGATGGTCATAATATACAATGACCTCGGTAAGCTAAAACTCTAACAAGAGTAGAGGCCAGGTCATAGCAGCGACCCACACATACATGATTTTGGTGACAAAGTTACTGCATGGACAACCTCTTAGGTGTGCGTGGTGTGCCGCAATTACCTCTTGTGTCTCGGATTACTATTACATGAGACATTTGGTTGTTCCTGATCAGATGTGCGATGCATGCTGGGCATGAGGCAGTCACATTGTCAAGGGGTTTATAAACCCTGAATCCGGCAAGCGGGTAATCCACTTTGTGGTAGTTTCCTCCTGGCGATAGCCTGCCAGACAGTGCCGGGGAGCTCACTACCTCCCACGCTACAGCACCAAGACACTTAGTTGATTCCTAGTGCAGTCTACTAATCACCCACTCATTCTCTTCTTTTTTTACAATGCCCTTCTTGCATGTAGCACAGACACAATGTTTTAATGGAGAAAGTTCACATGTTGTACATCAGTAGTCGTTATTGTCTGGCTTACCAATGTTACTAGGGTATTTTGTTATGTATGGAATCAGTGTATAACTTAGTCTGGTCATATTTGAGGTAGCAGGGTGAACTCAGGGTTGGCATGGATCTAGGATTTGTCACCATTTGGTCATGCCCCATTAGAGTCACAATTTGGTTTAACCCCTAGTTTAGGGGTCAGCATTAAACATGCAAAAAGATTTTCTCCAACCAAAACCCCTGTGTGGATCTGACTACATCAATTCACCAGCACAATTTCCACATGCAGAGTCTTTGTCCTAGGACAACCTGTAATCACATACTATAAAACAAATTGCCTACTCCTTTAATAGCATGCATGATTGGTTCAGTTCCAGAAAAGTAAAACTCAGAACTGAATTTACAGATTCTGCCTCCTCTCACACTTTGACAACAAAAGCTCAACCTACTCATGTAGTTGACCAGCTCTGGAGGCAGCATATCTCCCTGCCTGCATGGATTACAAACCCTGCAATTCCCTGTCTGCACATTGCATGCCTTACTGCCTGGAGTCGGCAGTTTGATAACCTCTTTGATTTTTCCTTTGTAGGTAAATACAGATTTTCCCAGTAATTCATCGCTTGTAACAAACAGCCTAAATTAACTAAATGGTGAAGTTGAAGGCCCAGTATTTGAAGGAGATCAGAGGGGGACACAAAGACTTCATGCAGGCAGCCTATGTTTTCCAAGTTAGGCCTCGTTCTGCAGATAGAAAGGTCATCTTCGTTTAGCGTACTGTAAGTAAGGGTGGGCAGAACTCTGCAGAATTCGGCTATGTTTTTATGCAACTCTGCAGAATTTCACAGAGTAAAACTGTGCAAGTACCACCCACCCCTACCCACAGTTATCAGAGCACTGTACAAGAAAGTAAAATACACTTCATAATTTCATGGCATTTCCATAGAACATAGGCCATTAAACATCTAGTGTTAAATATAGTAGTTTCTTCTTGATACAGATGGTTGTCTCTCATGAGTGGGTCTGCTTAAAGGACATCTGTCCTCATTGTCCTCATTCAAGATGTATAAATGAGTGCTGGTGGGTGTTAGAGCACTGTGCATTAAGGCAACACC
This sequence comes from Lissotriton helveticus, assembly GCF_964261635.1. Taxonomy (NCBI): domain Eukaryota; kingdom Metazoa; phylum Chordata; class Amphibia; order Caudata; family Salamandridae; genus Lissotriton; species Lissotriton helveticus. The sequence continues at coordinate 51,091,712 of NC_136063.1, forward strand.
CTTGTTGTTTGATGGCAATAACATAGAGCAGAGGTCTTTTAGCATGCAAACGGGCAAAAAGTGTTAATGTTTCTTTATTGTTAAGCATGCGAAGGTACAACGAGTGGGACCTCTTTTCAAGGGTAAATTATCTCTGATGTGTGTGGGTGTGCTCAAGAGATGCGTGTCAACATTGTTCTTATTGATATGTAAGAGTAGTACGTCCAATTTTACTTTTTACGTTCAAAGGTAAGTTTATTAAGGTAAATACTACATCAATACAGAAGATATAAAGGCAATGAAAAATAAAAGAAATACATACAATGTATCAATTGTGTAATCATTAGACGAGTAGGGATCGAATTGAATATAGTCCATCATATCATGCATAAGTAGGAGAACAACATATGAAAAAAAACTGCATCATATATGATATACAGAAGTACAAAGAGCAAAATAGAATATAAATTAAGCCATATAATATCAGTCTAAAGGACGTCATGGGGTTTAGCTACTTCTTGTTGTTGAGGAACAAGAGACAGGGAACGTCTTGCACTTGTATCAATGAAAAGTGTCACAGGTGACCATAAATCTAAGCGTTTTGGTGCCATGTGTAATGGATATACAAAGGTTGTATCTAGTCTGTGATATAACAGACAGCATACCACCATGTTTGGTAAGATAATTTGGTGAAGTCTTTCTACTTCTTGGTTACTCGCTGAAAGGCCACTGCCAATAAAAAGTCTATTATCTTAATATTGGACTCTCAATTGTCCCAAATAGGGGACAGACTATCTAAATAGATGTGTGAAGGAAAAAGAGGGTGATGGGAATTAATTTGAGACCATACCTTTTCCCAAATGTTTTGGACAAATTTGCATATGAAAAGCATGTGATATAGGTCAGCATGAGGTAATGAGCCAGACCAACAGATATCTGGAAGATTAAAGTGTCTCACAGTAAGAGTGAGTGGAGGAAGTAGGATTCTATTATATATGAAGAAGAGTGTCTGTGTGGTGTTGTCAGCCCTAGAGGATTTTCGGAGTTTAAGCCAGATTTTAACCCAAAAGTCCACCGACCAGGAATTCCCTAAATTGCTTTCCCACAACAATTCTACTTTGTTTTTGTCTCTCGGACAAGATGAAGTATGTCAAAATTCATAAAGAGTGGATGCCTTAGATTAATTAATGACAAGGGTTCTTAATTTATCTGCATTAATAAGCTCATGTGAAGTAGTTGGCTACGATGATTTAAATTGTGCTTGAGCGGTTTGAATAGCTTCCAATAAAAGAGAATATTTGGAATGGAAGAGTGGAGGTAGAACAAACAAAGTGCTGACTTGTTCAAAAGACGTAATTTGGTCTTGATCATAAAGTTGATGAATCCAAATTAGGCCTTGTTGTCTCCATGATTTCCAAAAGAAAGGTTTGTTATTGATCAAAATATTTTTGTTGTGCCATATTGAAGAGTTAAGGAATGAGGACAGGAAAGTAGTTGGGATTATCTTCGAAGTATGTTTGAGTATAGGGGTAGAGATAGACTGCGGTTTACGCATAAAGGAAAGATACTCCTGAAATGAGAATGGTGAAAGGAAGGATTGTTCAAGCGTAGCCCACTTAGGACGACTCTTGGAAGGATCAGAGAGCCACTTTGGCGCTTGGTGTAATAGGAAGGATTTGTGGTATGTGGGGAAATCAGGCAAGTTTGCCCCACCCTCTGATTTTGGACGAATCGCTTTTGGGACGAACATGCGTGATTTTTTGTTATGCCATAAAAAAGAAGATAAAATGGAAGTAAGCTACTTAAAATATTTTGAGGAGATGGTCTTTGGGATATTAGAAATTGTATATTAGACTATGGGTGAAAGCATCATCTTAATGGTGTCTAAATGGCCCCAACAAGATGGATAAAGGGGATGCCATTTTATTTTTCCAAACAGCGGGATATCGTCCCAGAAATGGTTGGGGTAAAGTGTGAACCTAATTACGTAACATATTGGGAACTTCATGTCAAACCTGAGGTAGCGAAATCAGCATTGAGAGTGTATTTGGTGAGGGGCAAAAACTCACATTTATCCTTATTTAATTTGTATCCAGAGACAGATGCAAAAGAGTAAACTTCTTCTAAAAAAGCAGGAAGAGAGACCTGAGGGCGTGATAAAAATAAAAGAATATCGTCAGCATAAGCTGCCATTTTAACAGTGGTGTCTTTAAAAGTAAAACCATGAATATTGTCATTTTGACGAATCCGTAACAAAAAAGATTCAGAGCAAGATTAAAAAGAAAAGGGGAAAGTGGATATCCTTGTCTGACGCCTCTACCGAGGTGAAAATAGGAAGAGATGTCACCATTTGCTGATACAGTTGCCCTAGGATTGGAATACAGAATAGATATTAAAGCAGTGATCTTTGGGCCAAAACCAAACCGTTGACGCAAGCGAAAAAGATAAGGCCACTCATCTCTGTCAAATGCTTTTTCTGCATCCAAGGCTATGGCTGCCAGGGTATAAGAAATATGTGAGGCTTTAGACAAAATGTCAAAGAATAAGCAGGTATTGTCCGTGATGAGAAGACCTTTAACAAAAACCGGATTGTTCCGTGCCTAACAAGTCGTGCATCTGAGACTCCAAACGCAAAGCTAAAGCTTTTGAAAATATTTTATAGTCAATATTGACCAAAGAAATTGGGCAATAGTTTTTACAGTGTTGTGGCTCTTTGCACTTTTTAGGTATAACACAGGTGAGAGCATCTGAGTAAGAGGACTTGTAGTGTACGCATAAAAATGCTAATACATCCCCAGGTGAGGCACTCCACAGTTGATCAAACAATGATTCCAACAGTTATAATCCAAACGCTGTTGTTTATTCAAACAAAGTTCATCATAAATGTAATGTATATATTAACTTCATATCAATCCAATATGTGGTACATATATCTTCAGATTAGAAGGGTGAAAACGAACTGCTCCGATGCATTTCGGGCGGCAAGCCCTTTGTCAAGGAGTGCTGTAAGGAAGACGAATCAGGGTGAGGGTTTGGGTAGCGAAATGTAGCAAGGTTATGCGTTAAGTGCCGATCAATAATGGTGCTCAGTGACTGTATACTAACAGGAAAAGTGTGAGCGGTAGTGCCGATGCGTGAACTTAAAAAGGGGTGCACGTATTAAGGTAGCGGGAGAAGGTGACGAAAGGTGAAAAAGTGCTAAGGCGTGAGAGATTAGCGGGTGTGATTATGGACTTACTTCGGCTCAGTGGTAGCGCGGGGCGCTATTCCAAAGGTTCGGGAACATAGCGGGACGCTATGGCGGTGTCAACAAGGGTGTGCAAATGGGAGTAACTTATGGCAATGGAAATAAACAACGGACTGGTGCGCTATGGGAGCGAAAGTGGATATGATACAAGGGAGCCATGATGGAATGGTGAATGAGGTGAAAATGACTGGTGTGGTGGATAGGGTCATGGGAGAAAGGAAAAGCGTGAGAGCATAAGAAAGAGTGTAAAAGAATGTAAAGGTGTAAAAGAGCAATGCATGACATAAATATACAGTAGGTTACAGGTAACAACTATATTCAATTCGATCGTTAAGACCGTGCGGTTTAAGTGTCTGTAAACGGTACATCCATTCAAGTTCTCTTTTGAGAAGCAATTTGTGATTGTCGATTCCGTCTCTTTTGGTGACAGTTTCCAAAATAATGAATTGTAGTTGTGCAATGGTATGGCGGGCATCCGAAAAATGCATGGCAATGTTAGATTTCTCGTGTTTGAGGCGTATGTTAGAGTTGTGCTCATTCAAGCGTGTCTTAATTTTACGTTCTGTCTTACCGACATACAATTTGCCGCAGGGGCATTTCAGAGCGTAGATCAGGTTCATGGAATCACATGTGACGTTGACTTGAAGTTTGATTGCATTGCCCTTCATAGGGTGTCTGATGGTATTGCCTTTGATGATGCAATTACAGTGACTACAGTGTAGGCATGGTTGAGTTCCTTTGTAGTGTTTAGCAATGGGTGTAGGTTTCGACAGAATTTCTTTGATGTTCTTACTTCTAGTGTAGGCAAACAGTGGAGGTCTCTGGAAAATGTCCCGAAAATCGGGTTCCATTTGGAGGATCGGCCAATGTTTGAGTATGATATTTTTATAGGTCGTGCTTGCCGTGGAATATTTCGAAACTAGGACCATGCGTTGTTCCTCTTTTTTGGTCTTATGCGATAAGCTCTCCAGTCTGGTGATTTTGGCCACTCGTGTCTGTGCGTCCTTAAGGATCTGTTCAGGGTAACCTCGGTCAAGGAAGCGATCATGCATTTCCTTGATACGGGTATTCATAGTCTGTTCATCTGAAATTATGCGTTTAACACGCAACATTTGGGAAAACGGCAAGTGTCTTTTAAGGGATCCCTGGTGGAAGCTAGTGTAATGTAATGTATTGTTACGGTCGGTCGTTTTTCTGTGCAGGTCAGTAATCAGACCGTTTTGGGTGATTTTGATGTTGACATCTAAAAATGTGATTTCTGTATCACTTATTTGCCAAGTTAGCTTGATACGTTCATCCTTGGTGTTGAGTTCTTCTAGAGACTGGTTTAGAGATTCTTTGGAGTCCGTCCACATTATAAACAAATCGTCGATCTATCTGACGTACATTTTTATTCTCTCATTGAAGGTGGTGTTGCCATATATGTGCAATTTTTCATAATTTGCCATGTAGATATTGGCGTATGTTGGAGCTGCGCAGTTTCCCATGGCCATTCCCGATAGCTGGAGGTACCAGTTGTTGTCTACTTGGAAATAACTATGGTATAGGGTGTATACCATGAGTTCCATAAGGAAGGATTGCATTTGTACGTCTATGTCACTGTTGAGGAGGGCTTGTTCGATGGCTTCAATGCCTCCCTGGTGGGGGATCGATGTATATAAGGAGTTAACATCAGCTGTACATAGTATGAACCGGTTGTTGTCATCAGTCTGGATGTTGGATAATTTGAGTAGAAACTCCGTGGTGTCTTTGATGTAGCTGGTGGATCTTGTGACTAGAGGTTGGAGATATATGTCTATAAATTTACCGGTGTGTTCGTGAATTGATCCTTTGGTAGAGACGATTGGTCTGAAAGGAGGATTTTGGAGGTCTTTATGTATTTTGGGACACATGTGTATTGTAGGACTCCTGGGGTGTTCCTGTAGTAAATAGTTTTTGGTGCGCTCTTCAATGATTCCAGTTTGATGTGCGTTCATCACTAAGTCTTTTAGAATGCTCTGGAACTCCCTCGTGGGGTTGTTATGAAGCTGCATGTAAATGGTGGTATCTTGTATGTGTTCATGGAGTCGTTGTGTGTACATGGTCGTGTCGAGAATTACTAATGCGCCGCCCTTGTCGGCCTTAACGCATCTGATTCGCGGGTTGTTGGCAAGGGCTTTGAGAGTGTCTCGATCCTTGATGGTAAGGTTTTGAAGTGTTGACCTTCTTTTGAAGTTGATTTTAGATAGATCGTTACGAACTAAGTTCTCAAATAGGTCGATACACTTATGGCTAAGTGGAGCTTGGTAGGTACTGGCTGGTCGTAGACCTCGAAGTTCATCATCTCTGGTTGCGGTGGTGGGGGGTAAGATGTTGTCAAAGAAATGGCGTAATTTGAGTTTCCTAGTGAACTTGAAGGTGCTGACTTCAAGTTCCAATAAATTGGTATGAGCCACCGGAATAAATGACGTGCCTTTCTCAAGTAAGTCTATTTGATGTGGCGGGATTGCGGTCTTTGAGATGTTGATAACTAGGTGTTCTTTTTTCCTTTGGAGTCCTTTTTGGAGACTGTGCTCCGTGTGTTTGGAGGACTTATTTCATTTCATTTTCATAAATCTTTATTTCGGTAAATATATCACCATAAAAGATATACATAATACATTTCAGAAGTATTAAAACAATAGAATAATAAAATCACAATCCATCCGGGTGCTTAAAGTTTCCTTTGTACAGAGTTTCTGGTTTTGTTCTACAGTCAATCAATAATCAGTGACCAGCCTTAAGGTATTGACTTCTCAAGTACCACATTGCTCCTAAGTACTTAGCAACAGCAAAGACAATGTGCTCAGACAGATCTGATTTGAGAACTCTAAACGCGGCCATACACTCCGCGAACCCCAGGCTCCTACATATGGGGATGATCCATTTCTTACGGGAAGCGTGGTAAGCTGGACAAAAAAAGACTACGTGGAGTTCTGATTCATTGACCACTCCTTTTCTTTTGTTTTGGCTCCTCCGGAGTCTTCGATGGATTCCGGGCCTGACTCTAAAAAATGAACCGCAGAAGAAGGTTCTTGTCCTGATGTAGATGTGCTGGCTTGACCGCTTGTAGATGTAGGAATTATCGTTTTACGTGGAGGACGATATGTGTTGTCGCTTCCAGAAGATGAAGTGTCAGTCTGTGTTTTAGGGGGTCTGTTAAGGCGTCGTTGGGTATAAACATCGGCCCAAGTGTACGCTTTATCTAGCTTGTAATCAAGCGTGTCTCGTCGGAATTTTCTAATTTTCCGCTCGTTTATTTCTTTGTAATGTTTATCCAGTGTGGTTTTGAGATCATCTAGGGTGTTGGTGAGTTCCTCTGGTGTCAGCATGTCTTTCAGTTCTTTGTCAATGTCTTTGATTTCGTGTTCCAGTTCTTTTAGTATACCAGAGAGTTCTTCAACGATAAGTAGAATCAGGTCGAGACTACATTTATTGAGTATCCCATCCCATTTGTCCTTGAATGTTTTGGAATTTTTGCAAAGGGAGGGCTTAAGAGCTATCCGTAGTCCACGTGGGATTCTGAGCGCTCGATGGTATTTGAGTAATGTACTCGCGTGGAGTTTTTGATTTATATGGCGCTTGGAAAGATATAATAGTTGTTTAATGCATTGCTCTTTGTTGCGAGTGGTGGAAGTGAGGCTGATGTCTTCCTCAATAAGCGAGTAAATTCGTTGACGTTCTTCTTCATCGTATGCTAGAGTGTGTGCTCTAGCGTCCGTGCTTTTGCTGATTTCTTCAAATTGCATAGTAATGCGTGCAACCTACCCGTAGGCGGAAAGGAAAATGACTGGATAAGGTTGTGGGTGGTGCACTGCCGGTTGAAATGCAGTTCTTGAACCGTTAGAGGAGTTAAAAAAAATTTTTTTGGGTGCTGCTCGTGGGTAGTGTTTCCGTCAAAACACTCATAAAATCAAAAGGACTTGTAGTGTACGCATAAAAATGCTAATACATCCCCAGGTGAGGCACTCCACAGTTGATCAAACAATGATTCCAACAGTTATAATCCAAACGCTGTTGTTTATTCAAACAAAGTTCATCATAAATGTTATGTTGATATTCACTTCATATCAATCCAATATGTGATACATATATCTTCAGATTAGAAGGGTGAAAACGAACTGCTCCGATGCATTTCGGGGGGCAAGCCCTTTGTCAAGGAGTGCTGTAAGGAAGACGAATCAGGGTGAGGGTTTGGGTAGCGAAATGTAGCAAGGTTATGCGTTAAGTGCTGACCAATAATGGTGCTCAGTGACTGTATACTAACAGGAAAAGTGTGAGCGGTAGTGCCGATGCGTGAACTTAAAAAGGGGAAGCGGGAGAAGGTGACTAAAGGTGAAAAAGTGCTAAGGCGTGAGAGATTAGCGGTTGTGATTATGGACTTACTTCGGCTCAGTGGTAGCGCGATCCCCCACCAGGGAGGCATTGAAGCCATCGAACAAGCCCTCCTCAACGATGCACAAATGCAATCCTTCCTTATGGAACTCATGGTATACACCCTATACCATAGGTATTTCCAAGTAGACAACAAGTGGTACCTCCAGCTATCGGGAATGGCCATGGGAAACTGCGCAGCTCCAACATACGCCAATATCTACATGGCAAATTATGAAAAATTGCACATATATGGCAACACCACCTTCAATGAGAGAATAAAAATGTACGTCAGATACATCGACAATTTGTTTATAATGTGGACGGACTCCAAAGAATCTCTAAACCAGTCTCTAGAAGAACTCAACACCAAGGATGAACGTATCAAGCTAACTTGGCAAATAAGTGATACAGAAATCACATTTTTAGATGTCAACATCAAAATCACCCAAAACGGTCTGATTACTGACCTGCACAGAAAAACGACCGACCGTAACAATACGTTACATTACACTAGCTTCCACCAGGGATCCCTTAAAAGACACTTGCCGTTTCCCCAAATGTTGCGTGTTAAACGCATAGTTTCAGATGAACAGACTATGAATACCCGTATCAAGGAAATGCATGATCGCTTCCTTGACCGAGGTTACCCTGAACAGATCCTTAAGGACGCACAGACACGAGTGGCCAAAATCACCAGACTGGAGCGCTTATCGCATAAGACCAAAAAAGAGGAACAACGCATGGTCCTAGTTTCGAAATATTCCATGGCAAGCACGACCTATAAAAATATCATACTCAAACATTGGCCGATCCTCCAAATGGAACCCGATTTTCGGGACATTTTCCAGAGTCCTCCACTGTTTGCCTACACTAGAAGTAAGAACATCAAAGATTCTGTCGAAACCTACACCCATTGCTAAACACTACAAAGGAACTCAACCATGCCTACACTGTAGTCACTGTAATTGCATCATCAAAGACAATACCATCAGACACCCTATGAAGGGCAATGCAATCAAAATTCAAGTCAACGTCACATGTGATTCCATGAACCTGATCTACGCTCTGAAATGCCCCTGCGGCAAATTGTATGTCGGTAAGACAGAACGTAAAATTAAGACACGCTTGAATGAGCACAAATCTAACATAAGCCTCAAACACGAGAAATCTAACATTGCCATGCATTTTTCGGATGCCCGCCATACCATCGCACAACTACAATTCATTATTTTGGAAACTGTCACCAAAAGAGACGGAATCGACAATCACAAATTGCTTCTCAAAAGAGAACTTGAATGGATGTACCGTTACAGACACTTAAACCACACGGTCTTAACGATCGAATTGAATATAGTTGTTACCTGTAACCTACTGTATATTTATGTCATGCATTGCTCTTTTACACTTTTACATTCTTTTACACTCTTTCTTATGCTCTCACGCTTTTCCTTTCTCCCATGACCCTATCCACCACACCGGTCATTTTCACCTCATTCACCATTCCATCATGGCTCCCTTGTATCATATCCACTTTCGCTCCCATAGCGCACCAGTCCGTTGTTTATTTCCATTACCATAAGTTACTCCCATTTGCACACCCTTGTTGACACCGCCATAGCGTCCCGCTATCTTCCCGAACCTTTGGAATAGCGCCCCGCGCTACCACTGAGCCGAAGTAAGTCCATAATCACACCCGCTAATCTCTCACGCCTTAGCACTTTTTCACCTTTAGTCACCTTCTCCCGCTACCTTAATACGTGCACCCCTTTTTAAGTTCATAACATTTATGATGAACTTTGTTTGAATAAACAACAGCGTTTGAATTATAACTGTTGGAATCATTGTTTGATCAACTGTGGAGTGCCTCACCTGGGGATGTATTAGCATTTTTATGCGTACACTACAAGTCCTTTCGATTTTATGAGTGTTTTGACGGAAACACTACCCACGAGCAGCACCCCAAACATTTTTTTGAACTCCTCTAACGGTTCAAGAACTGCATTTCAACCGGCAGTGCACCACCCACAACCTTATCCAGCATCTGAGTAAGAGCCAGAAGATTCACCAGACTTCAAAAAAGCGGATATGGAAAGATGGCGGCCTGAGTGGACGTGGCAGTGCGAGGCTCCTCCGGCCCGAACCCCAATATAGCCTGCACAGCTGCTTGCGAGCCCCGAGAAGCGCAGGCATCTGCAGCTGATGACCAGCGGAGCCATCTGGCTGATTCCTGAGGCTGTCTGACGGTCCTGAGTGCCCCGCAGAGCGCCGTCCCGCCCGGGCCCTGGGCACCGATCTCGAGCAGCAGCGTCTTGCCAGCAACGCGGCGGAGGGTTGCGCGTGGAGCCCCGGGGCCCGGAGCAGAGACAGGAGGGCAGTGACGAGCGACCGTAGCAAGGGGCGGACGAAGAGGAATCCCGCAATCGCCCGGGAGCTGTGCCGGGTGGGGAAGCTCCACCGCCCAGGACACCAAGAGCTACAGTGGAGAGAGCGGCAGCCCGCACGCATCTCCCGGGTGCCGTGAAAATTGAGGCCCTGGTCGGGGGCCTGCAGGCAGTATCGAGGCAAGCTCCCTCACGAATTTGGAGGAGCTGAGCAAGGCCCAGGCCCCCTAATCAGCGGACAGATGCCGACCATAACCCTGGCAGTGAGAGCGCCCAGTGGGGGGCCGCCTGTGGGGACATGGCCAGGCGCGGAAATCGAGGCCCAGGCTTTGGGGCCTATAGCCCAAGCAGGCACCTAGAGGGACGAGGCCCGCCCGGATACCCTTGGACCACACGATCAGGAGCTGCGGGGGTCCAGGCTCGCCCACAGGAGGTGCAAACACACAGGAGGTGAGGAGGGGTACGGGAGCAGCCGGGGGTGCCCATTGCATTGCGGGGGACCGACGGTGCCAGCCTGTTGACAAGGCCTCAAGTCAAGAGGGAACCCCCTTGTGCAGCGATATCCCCCCTGTGCAGCGATAACCCCGAGGGTGCCAGAGCTTGTTGAGCAGTCCCGAACACTGCAGGGCCTCCCTCGGGGGGACATCCTTGACATCTTTGACCTCCACGTTCCCGGCAAGCTGACGGAGGGAGCGAGATGGGGAGGCCGCACAATCACGGACATGCTCACCAAGGGAGCCTCCAAGGGGGACAAAAGCACATCCTCACAGGCGGCGACAAGCAACTCGGGCCGGATGACGGAGGGGCCCCCATCACCAAGGCCTTTCTCGAGTCCCTTTTTAATACCCTGAGGGAAGACTTTCAGACTCTAAAACAAGACTTGGCCGGGGAGCAGCGCGAGCTTCGCCGTGACGTGGATAGCCTGGGGGAGAGAGTAGCGTCGGTGGAGGAAGCGGACCAGAAGCGAAGTGAGGAGGTGGAGTACCTACAACAAGAAGTTGTCCGACTCCGTGAACAACAGGTAGACCTCCAAGCGCACGCGGAAGATTTGGAGGAACAACATCCGCGTCCGGGGAGTGGCATCAAAAGTGGAGGGGAACAACGTCTTCGAATACCTGCAGGAGCTCTTCAGAGACATCCTGGGTGAATCAGCAGTCTTTGAAATCTGCATAGATAGGGCGCACAGAGTAGGCCTGGCAAAACGCTAACCAGCCCCCCCGGACATACTGGCTTTTCTACTGGAGTTCCCTCTAAAGGAACAGATACAAAAGGAGGCCCGGTTAAAACAACCCTTCCACTTTCGGGGCCACCCGGTGGCCTTGTACCAGGACCTTTCTGCCATCACCCTGCAAAAGCGGAAGGCCTTCCGGGTGGCCACCACGTTCCTCCGGGACAACGGGGTAAGCTACTCTTGGGGACATCCCTTTCGTCTCATTTTTAAATGGAAAGGCACGTTGCACCAACTTCGCTCCCTCAAAGACACATGCTCCCTGCTGGGAATCGACCCGGAAGGGGACAATCAGCAAGGCGGCATCTCCCCACGACGCTAGCAGGAGGAACCCAAGCATCTCAGCAGGGGCGAGTGGCAACGCGCGGGGTGCCAGCGCTCCCCTAGAGCAAACCTTAAGCCGGACATGACCAACATGGTCCAGGAACAAGCAGCGGCTATACAAGAAGCGGCCAAGGACACTGCGACGGATCACTGAACATGCACGATCGCGGGATTCGCATCCTTTGCCTCACGCCTGTATGGGTATGGGGGACGGGCCTGGGGGCCGACGAGGTCGCCATTGCCACACCACCCTCCACAAGACTTCCCACGGACCTGAACTGGTTGCTGGGCTTGGGACTATGGTTTGCTTTTTTGGGTTCTTAGTTGGGGCTAGGGAGGGGGGGAGATGGGGGAGCAGAGGGAGGGGGCTGTTGGGAGGGGGAGGAGGGGGTTCAGGGGTTGGGGGACATGGTTGGGGAACGTAGGTGTCTCAGGGGGTGGGCAGAGGGGGAGGGGGGGCGATGGTGGTAGCTGGGGGCCCGAGTCTTGAGGGGCACGGCGAGCTGAGGGGTTCCCACGCATTAGATGATGGCACTAACACTAGGGACTTGGAATGTTAAGGGACTGAACTCCCCCCAGAAGCGTCACAGGGTCTGGAAATATCTTATCGACCACCAGTTCGATGTTTTGGGCCTTCAAGAGACCCATTTGACTAAAACGGACGACTCCCGTCTTAAGCACAAACAATTCCCACTCATCTACAGGTCATCCACCTCCACGAAGCAGAGGGGAGTGGCCCTTATGTTCCGCTCGACCTTACATTTCCAACCCACGGGAGTACAAAGTGATAGAGAAGGGCGCTGGGTCATGGTGAAGGGCCTCCTGTGGGGTAGATTATGCACCTTTGTCGTACTGTATGCACCCAACTCTGGGCAGAACAGCTTCCTCCACACTCTACTGGGTAGGGTCCTGGATTTTGCGGAAGGGCCTCTGCTTATTATGGGGGACTTTAACCTGGTCTGACAGAGGGACATGGACAGCACTCACGCTCACAGATCTGACATGGGCTTTTTTTCTACGGAATCGCAGCAGAAGGTTTTGGATATGGGTCTTTTTGACGCTTGGCGGTTCCTATACCCCCAAACTAGAGATTACACATTCTTTTCACACGTCCACCGCTCATACTCAGACTAGACCACTGCTCAATTGCTCCGGGGCGACCTCCGCGAGGCCAAGATCTTTCCTTTATTTGGTGTCCGATCACAGCTTACTCGCGGTGGGCCTCCACTGGGTGGTGAAGAGGGGGTCTGGCCCTCGGTGGTATTTCCCAGCATCCTTGGTCCGGGATAAAACCTTCTGTAATGCTTTGAGAGGCGCCATATCAGAGTTCCTTGCCCACAATGACACGGGGGATACCTCAGTCTTTACCACATGGGACGCTCTTAAAGCTTGTATCAGAGGGCAATGTATGGTGCTGAACGCTGCACTCAACAAGCAGCGAGCTCGCGAGAGGGAACACTTGGAGGAGGAACTCTCCCTTTTGGAGGCGGAACATAAGAAGAACCCCTCGAGGCGCGCAATACGACACTTTACGGCCGTCAGAGGTAAGCTGAAGGCGCATTATAATAATAGGGCAGAATACACTCTGCTAAAACTACACGGCTGTCCTACTCACAGGGCAATAAGGTGGGGAAACACCTGGCCAGGCAACTTCTGGACAAGAGAGAACGCAAATACATTGGCGGGATTTGGGACGCTCGGGGCGAACTGACGCACCAAGATGACGCTAAGGCCGAACTATTCGGCTCCTTCTACCGAACTCTCTATTCTGGGGACTCCCTAGACGCTGCTGCACAGAAAGACTTTTTGCAAACTTTACCGATACCCCAGGTTTCACCGGAGTGGAACGAGGCGCTCACGGCTCCTTTCACTAGAGATGATGTGCTGGCAGCTATCAAGGCCTTGAAACCTCATAAGGCCCCGGGAACGGACGGATACACAGCCGTGTTTTACAAAACATTTGCCTCAGAACTCAGTCCGTACCTAGTACGCCTATTTAACAGCATGGTGGAAGAGGGCGAGACATCGGGTACGATGGCTGAAGCCCTGATCTCAGTTATTCCCAAGCCCGGGAAAGACCCCAGTATCTTTGCCTCTTTGCCTCTTTGCCCAGTATCTTTGCCCACAACGGCCCCTCGTGGCGGGATGCCTGACTTTCACCTTGTGGATACCCTGCTATCTCACAGGGGAATACCAGGAAGGGTTCCCTAAGCAAGCGCCGGGAAACCCACTGCGGGTAGCTGTGCGCTATATAAGCTCAACTACAACTACATTTATAGGCTGATTACCCTTTTAAATCTGGATGCGAAACCTTATTCCTCCATCATTGCCCAGCGTCTCCATGACCTGATGCCGGCACTCATACACCCGGATCAATCCGGATTCATCAAGGGGCGGCAAACTCATGACAACACGAGACGGGTGATACACCTGATCGAAAAGGCCAATAAATTCAAATTCCCGGCAGTACTAGTGGGGCTTGACTCCGAAAAGGCGTTTGACAGGGTGGACTGGGGGTTTTTCTTCCAAACGCTAGCCGCCTTCGGCTTCTCCTTTAAATTCTTGACGATGATTCGGGCAAACTACCTCTCCCCCAGGTCCAGAGTCTCGGTGAATGGCCACGCGTTCTCTTTCTTTGCGCACTCCAGGGGCACCAGGCAGGGCTGCCCTCTTTCGCTTCTACTTTTTGCGCTAAGCATAGAACCACTGGCAATGTCAGTGAGGGACAATCCTGACATCCACGGCCTACCCTTCACTGGGGAAGCGCACAAGATCACTCTCTTTGCGGACGATGTCCTTCTCTCCCTTTCTGACCCGGTCCGATCTCACCCCCACGTGCAAGCGGAACTAGAGCGTTTTGAAACAGTGTCGGGATTTAAGGTCAACTACGGTAAATCCTATGTCCTGAATCTCACATTACCCCAATCCGAGGTTCGCCGTCTCGAGACACTCATACGCCTACCGTGGGCGGATTCATCCATCCTTTATCTGGGAGTCCATCTGACACCCTCGCTGGGGAAACTCTACTCTGCCAAATTCCCTCCCTTACTAGCCAAGATCCAGGCTGACCTGAATCGCTGGAAACCGCTGTTTATATCATGGCTGGGAAGGATCCACGCGATCAAGATGTCACTTCTCCCCAAGCTTCTATACTTGTTCCAGGCCCTGCCCATGGAACTCGACGGAGATTTTTTCCGGCGAGTGAAATCCATGATGCTGCGCTTTATCTGGCAGGGGGGGCGGGCGCGCTTCTCCTTCGCCACACTACGTAGATTGAAAACAGATGGGGGTGGGGCTACCTGATATGCATCTATATTATAAGGCTGCACAGCTCAGAGTGCTGGTGGAATGGTCGCAGCAGGAGTCGGAAAAACATTGGCTGCATATGGATCGGAGTGTTGCGGGGAGGACTATCTGGGACCTAGTGTGGAAGCCCAAGAGTGACAGGCCCAAAAATGCTTACATCAGTACCCCCACCCGCACTGCCTTGAAGGTCTGGGACTCAGTCTCTGGGGACGATAGGTGGACTACATTTCCCTCTCCATTTACACCCTTACATTTTAATCCTGCTTTCCCCCCAGCAGCATCTGAGGGTCCCTTTGATGCCTGGCGGGAGGGGGGTTGCCTAGCCCCCATACACCTATTCCACGGGTTTGCTCCACTCACTTTCGACAACTGCAAGAGGGACTATGGGATTCAGGAGCAGGAACGCTACCACCATGCTCAGCTACTCCATTGGGCTTTATCTCCCCAGGTGAGGGACGTAGCCTCACGCCCCCTCACAAAGTTTGAAATATTTCTGACCAAAACCTCCTCCATGAAAGGTGCTATCACATTTATTTATGGGTTCCTGCTTGCCACTGCGATCACACTCAGACCCCGATACATGTCCAGGTGGGAGGGAGTCCTTCAGCGGGACATCACTGATGCAGAATGTTCACACTTATGGTCAGACATATCCAAGTTTAACCACTCTCTAGACCTTATAGAAGCACACATGAAAACCATGTTAGATTGGTATCTACATACAGTCAAACTGCGGCAGATCTTTCCTGGGACTTCCGACAAATGCTGGAGGGGGTGTGGGCTGCTAGGGGATTTTCAGCACATCTGGTGGGACTGCACAATCATTCGCCCATACTGGGAAGAAATTCTTGCCCAAATTAAGGAACTACTGGGGTACCCCATTCCTACCTCGATAGCCACTACCCTTCTGGGTCTCCGTGATCCAAGCCTTGAGCAACAGACTAGGGCGGACAAGAAGATAATGTGGCTTTGTATCGGGGCGGCCAAGTTCACCCTTGCTGCAGCATGGAATAGGAGGGAGTCACCGGCCATCTCCCTCTGGCACTCACGGCTTTGAAGGCTATTGAGTCTAGAGAGAATGGCGGACATCTTCTTGGATGACTTCAAGAACTTTGAATTTCGATGGGGCCCACTGGTTTGATTTCTGTCCAAAGGCTTGCCGTCCGCAGTGTGTCCGGCGAGTGTTCGATCCCTTCACCTGTTTCAATTTTGAGCTCCCATCTACAAGTGCCTTGAACCAAGCCTTCGGAATAGCTACCACCACTGGGGAGGGGGGAGAGCTGGGGGGGAGGGGGACAGGAGGGGGAGGTAGGGGTTTTGTTGTTCTTAATCTGCATTCCACATGAGTTCTTCCCATTGCATTGCCCCGGGGTACCTGCTTGCAGCTAGGTGCCTTCTAATCTGCCACAGAGTGGTGTCTCTGGACCCTGACCAGGACATATGGAACTCTGCCAACTGGCCATAGAGGCTGTGTCAAACTGTGGCTGACTCCCTACTAAACGGACTGTTCACCTGGAGTCCCCACACACGTCAGATACTACATCTGTAGAGGCGTTCGGCTATCTTTTGGGGCCTGGGAAAGACTACTCTCCTAGAGTGCGGGGGGCATGTGGGCGGAAATAACGCTATCCCCTGTGAGGGGCAATGTGCGGGATTGTCACATCTTTTCTCATGTTTTAAACTTAATAAACATACTTTTGACAAAAAAAAGCGGATATGAGGGTATGTAATTTAGGAAGAAGTAGATGTACAAAGTGAGTAAAATACTCCACAGTGAATCCATCAGGGCCTGGGGCCTTGTCCTTTTTGAGCGTTTTCAGGGCAGCTAGAAGCTCTTTCTGTGTTAAATCAGCTTCTAAGAGCGAAAGGTCCGAGTTAGTTCTGGGGTTACATTGTATGGGAGAGAGAAATTGGGATATGGTATGGTCAGAGGACAAGGTTTCAGATGTATAAAGGGATTTATAAAATTGGAGGAATTTATTGAGGATGTCTTCATCTTTAGATTTTAATTGATGATCTTGACTAAAAATAGATTCAATATTGAGTTTTTGACCTTTGAATAATTAGCTAATAATTTCTCGGCTTTATTCTGACCACCATAATACTTTGCACTAGATTTTAACAGGTAATTTGAGGCATTGTTAGTTGTGTCCTGATTAAATTGAAATTTGGCCTTGATAAGATCGGACAAGCATTCTTTGGATTTGGAGGAATAATAGGAGTGTTCTAACACCTTAATTTTGGTCAGCAGTGCGTAGTAGCGTGTCCGGCCTTTTGACGTTTTTTTAGACAAATCTAGCTGAGGCCTTAAAGGCGTCCCAGACCACATGAAAGGGTGTGTTACCTGTTTGATTAAAGAGAAAATATTTATTAAAAAAAAGTAAAGATTATGTAAATATTGGATCTAAAAGCAAGGTATTGTTAAAGCGCCATTTACGAGACAGTTTAGGTTTACGTAAAACATCAAGGTGAATATTGACGGTAGCATGGTCCGATATTAAAATGGAACCAATATCTGCTGCGACAAGTGACTGGGAAAGATTGTGAGATATAAAAAAATAGTCTATTCGTGATTGGGTATGATGTACCGGGGATTAGAAGGAGTGCTCTCTCAATGTGGGATTGCAGAGTCTCCAGGCATCTGTAAGCTTATGTTGTTTGAATATTTGTGTGAAAAATTTGTGGCATTTGTGAGGAACGAAGGAAGATAAAGAATTTCGATCAATGAAGGGATCGAAAACTTTGTTTCAATCTCCTGCAAGGATAAAGTTGTCGTCGTAACATTGTGTGATTTGTAGTGCCAAGGATTTCCAAAAAGAGGGATCGCCTGCTGTGGGTGCGTATATGTTCAGTAAAGAGAGTGGGACAATATCTGCCAGAAATTTACCAAATACCAATCTACCAGCTTGATCAGCACAATCTGATATCACCTTAATCGAGAGGGATTTATGAAAGAAAATAAGGAAACCATTACGTTTACCATCGCCTGGGGAGAAAAGAATTTCATTCACCCAACCTCTTTTCAGTTTTGCAGATTCTTCAGCTGACAAATGAGATTCCTGTATACATGCAATATCGGTTCCCAATTTAGCAAAATTAGTCAAAACTCTCTGTCTCTTAATAGGTGAGTGCAAACCCCTGACATTCCATGAAACAATTTTTAAAGGCATAAAGTAGAACTGTAACAATAGGATGAGTAAAAAGTGAACGAAAACTTTGAACAAGTAGACGCATATCCAACATCAATCCAACTGTACGTAAAAGGAAATGAAGAAGAAAGGAAGGAAGAAAAGAAAGTGTAGCAGTTAGACATCAATAAAAAATCAAAAGGATAATGAAAGGTAAGAAAAAATGTTATGGTAAGTAGAGATGAAGGCAAAAGAGTTAGAAGAGAAAGACGTGAAAGGAAGAAGATAATGCAAGAGAGAAAGAGAATAATAAAGACAAACGACTTACAACTAATCCAAGACATACAAAGGGTGGAGGGGGGAAGGCCACAGAGAATAATGATGAATTCGAGATCCACGAGGGACGACGAAGAGGAGAACACAACCAGTGAACTTCAAAAACATTGGGGAAGGATGAATACGCTGGAACAACCTGTGAAAGGAGAAGAAAATATCAAGTATATGCTGAAAACAATAGGAACAAAGATTGTTGCAGTGCATTAACATTAATAGTCTAGAATTAAATCAGAACTAAAGTTAAGGCTTGTGAGAAAAATAGAAAACAGAGTGTAATCCAAAATGTCTATTTGAAGTGTGATGAAGAAGCAGTATCGATTGTGCCAGCCTGGTAGGAGTAAAGGAAGCTTTTTAGTTGTATTGGATCCTCATAAGTGCTAGTCTTGTTATCGATGGTCACTTTAAATAGGCAGGGGTGAAAGAGGCTATAACATGCCCCTATCAAGCGTAATTGAGGTCTTAGTGACATGAACTCCTTACAATGATCTGCTGTTGGGTTTGCATAATCTTGAGTAAAAATTAAGGTATTTCCTGACCAATTGATTCTATTTAGTGCTCTAGCTGCAGTCAGAACCTTTAACAAGTCAGTGTACTCAAGGAGGTGTAAGATCACCCCCCTTGGTTTTCGTACTGAAGAGGATGAAGCCAAATGCATTGTTGGACCCAATCGGTGAGCTCTTTGGATATTCAGAACAGTGCTTTCCGGTAGCCTGAGTAGTTTTGGAAGAAAGGATTTGAAGAAGGTAATTGAGTCTGAGCCTTCTGTTCCTTCAGGTAAACCGTAAATACGAAGATTATTTCTCCTATTTCTGTTTTCTAAATTTTCTATTTGCTTGTGCAACAACAATGCTTGGGAGCATAATGATTCTACTTTGGAAGTGAAAGAAGATAAGGAATGAACAGTCTGCTCCAAAGTAGAAACATGTACTTCCACACTTGACCATTTGTCAGAGAGCACCTGAACCTTTGAATTAGTCTCCTCAACAAATGGGCGCAATGCCCAAATTTCTTCTAACAGCAGGTCCATTGTAACCGAAAAGGTCTGTTTAGGAGGAGAAGGAGGATCTTTTTTCAACCTTTTAGAAGACGCTTTGGTAATATTAGAGGTTAAGGTAGTCGCTGGTGGCGATATATTTTTAGGCGAAATGTTGGTTGAGTCATCCATGTCTAAACACTGGTAGCGTGAACTAGTTTGAAGCGGAAATCTACGAGGTGAGGATTTAGGCTGAGCTAAACCTTAAATTGTCTTCCTATAAATAAAGAGGAGTGAGAACCAAGATAAAGGATCAACAATAAAAGGCTTCTATTTTACGAAAATCTGAAAGTACACACCGCAGTATAATAAGAGCGCAGAAGCATGCAAGGAAGTGTACAAAGCATATACATCTAGAGAAATTGCATTGCATTACAGTTGCACCACTGGTGTTACTTCAAGGAGAAGAAAATAAGCAAAAGGAGAAGGAAACAGAATATACATTCAACAGGCAGGTGGTAAAAAGGGCCTATAAAAGGCTAGTGCTGTACTAAGAAAAAGCACTCTCAGAAGCCTATGTATTTGTTATACACTAAAAAGATGAAACATGCACTGCTTAAATAAAAAGCAATCTATAGTGAAGTAAATAGGTTCTCAGTAAGCATTAACACTGAGTAACTGCAAAGCTCAAGCAGAATATAATTAAGACAAAAGTACATACATTGCGTTGTGTGTAGTAGAAAGATGAAGTACCACAGAGTTACAAACGCTGGGTGCAAGACCAAACATCCATTGTAAAGGGCGTTATTTGCAGTAACTTGAAGTAGTCAACAAACATTTGTGCTGTGATATGGACATGAAAGTACCTTGGCTCTGGCGACATTAAATGAAGATAAAATAATAAATAAATAAATAAATAAAATGGGGGACAAAAAACTCCTCAAAGTTATAATAAATTCTGGTTTTAAGAATAAAGAATCATGCAGGCCTTGAAATTGTTGTAAAAGTTAACGCTTTGAATAGCCTTGGAGATAGCACAAATCATCTATGGAGCGGGCAATACCCTTGACACTGCAGGCACCACATGAAAATCAGCTGGGTAAGCAAATACCAAGCAATTACAACCAATGGAACCAATGCCGAATAGAGGGCATCATTATAAGCCGGCTCCAAATAAGTAAACTCACATTTATGCTATGCAGAAGAAAACAGAAACACAGCATTGGAAATGGACTCCGTCGGCGGCAAAAGAGAGTAGAGAACAAAATGGCAGGCAGAAGCTCAACAGAGCTAAAATGCACTCTGCAATGGAAGGCAAGGACTTCATATGCCTTGGCTGCGTGCCAAAGTTGAAGTTAAATACCTGCAGCGTGTCCCAAAATCGGAGGAATCATTCCGCGAGGAAGCAACAGGTGCATCAATAGAAGAGCTGCATTGGAGATAACTCCGTCAGCGGCAGCACAAAATAGTGAGCGCAACCTCCGCTGAGCTGCACCGCCACTCCCTCGGTGTATAATGTTGGCTGCAGAGCTGAAAGAGGCTCGAAACAAATCCGCTCACGTTCTTCAAGGGTTCCCACACCTCATACTCCGTTTTGAGGTCGGTGCATATGTTGAAAATGTCGCGCTGGTTCGTCCTCGCTCCCGTCAGCCCGGGAGAGTCACGAAACCGCCGCCATCTTTGCCGGGCGCAAGCCGCGCCCCCCCAACCAATTTTTCTTTGACATTTGCTCATCATGATTCTGACACAGGTAGGTATTTTACAACTAGTAGTTATTGCACTCTTTTCTTTAATGTGATTTTAAAGGGATTTATCCATATATTGGGTGTGAAGGAATTCTATATTCTGGAGGCCTTTCTAGTAGTAAAGAGTTAGCGACATCTGCGCTATGTTGCCTGCCCCCTGATTTGGTGACATTTTGTGCTAGGTATTTTTGAGATGCCAGTGTATAAAGCAGTGCAAGTGATCCATATAATTTTAAATATGCATCTTACTTCTACTGGGACCTGGTTTAGTGTGCCAAGTGCAGGAGTGATGTTATTGTAGCTCCTTATCCCAGAGACAAGCCTGGCTGCTGAATTCAGAGTGTTTTTCATGGGGGCTAGGTGGGTCTTTTAGGTGCCCTGGAAGATAGCATTTCCGTAGTCTATTCTTGATATGGCAAGTATATTATCCTCCCTAGAGCTTTAGATGTGGAATATGCTACTCCTTCATTTTCCTCATTACCTGTTCGAACATGTATCAACTAAATGTAATGTAAAAGTTGTTATTTTATGATTTTATAATGAAATCGAATAAAGATAAAATAATAATATTTTTTTTTAAAATGCCTATGTAGCCTTTTATTACTAGTGCCATTTTATTGCTTATGAGATAGTGTTCAGTGATGCATTGCTTGAGCTGTTTGAGACATTGTAGGATGGTGCGTTTTGCTTTTGCAATTGTTTGTGCTGTCATACTAAGGGAAATGTCAAGAATTATTCCAGGTGATTTTAAAGATTGTATGGGTGCATTTGAAAGGCATCAAGGTGTGTTATGCATTTGTTTACTTTTAGAAGTGAAGGACTTGTGGAGCTATTAGGAGACTTTCTGTTTCCTCAGGGATGAGTTTCAGATGGCTTTGTGCTAGCCATCATTGTACATTCTTTAGTGCATGGTGACGTATATTCTCTTACTAGGATATTTTGATGTAAAGTTGTGTGTTGTTTGTGTATAGATGTTATACTAGAATGCTTTGAAGAAGTAGTGCATCAAGAGTTCCATGTACGAGTTGAAGAGAGTAGGGGCTAGGATGGATCATTTTGGCATACCTTGGTTGACAGGGGTTGGGTGGATTCGAAAGTATTTTAGCTTGATTAGTTGAAAGAGATTACATAGGAGTTCAAGTTCAAGTTCAAGTTCAGAGATTTATATAGCGCACTACTCACCCAGAGGGTCTCAAGGCGCTTGGGGGAGGGGGGTGCTTTTACTTATCAAATATCCAAGTTTTAAGTTGCTTTCTGAAGGAGAGGTGGTTCTGATTAAGGCATAGGTGGGTGGGGAGAAAATTCCAGGTCTTGGCCGCTCAGTAGGAGAAGGATCTGCCCCCCATGGTAGTGTGAAAAAAGCATGTTAGAAATTAGCCTCTGATCCCCATGCATCCTTTCTAAGGATTTTCTGTGTTGTCACCTGCCCTGCAGCTAGATTGGTAGCTCATTATTTAATGTGTTTGTTTAGTTGTTTCAACAAACATTGTTAAATGACTTTTGCAAGGAAAAAAAGATTGGATATTGGGAGGTAGTTGTTGAGGTTTTCGGGGTTAATCCCTAACTTTTAAGAGAGGGTTGCCCTGGCCTGCTTTGAGACACTCTGGGATTATATCCTGTGCCCTGGAAGAATTTATCATGGTCATTCAGGAGGATGTGAAAAGGTGGTGGAATTCCTTGATCAGGTATAAAGGGAAGGAGTCTAAAGTGTGGGAATGGTGTTGCTTATGATTTGGGATATTCTTCTTCCATTAGGGGCCTAAGATCAATTCAAGGTGCATTGTTTTTGTGGTTGACAATAAGAGTTGGATAGATATGACACTTGAATGTTCATCAGATTTGAATAGTTTGACTGCTTCTGTAGTTTTATTACCGATTATACCCTAAGTGATCTTTGTGATCTTGTCAGTAAATACGTTTGGGAAGTATTTGCATCTCTCTCCGATAGGGTTTAAGACTGCAGTGCTTGGTTCATGATTATATTGATTAGCGTGTTTGGTTTTTATTTTAGCCTTGTCTAATTGTGTCAAAATGAAGGAAAATTATGGGTTGCTTACCCTTTTTTGTATCTATTCATTTTGTATCTTATCAGTCTGAGTAGGGCAGTTGTGAAGTTTCTCCCCCCTTTTCTTTCAGTTAATCATAGCTGCCTCTTTTTCATGTTGAGCTACGTGTTGAACTAGAATGAGAATGTGAGGACTCTCTCACGTGTTAGGAAGGGCTACATGGTTGAGTAAGTCTGTCATGGAATCACTGTAATAAGTGGTTAGTTCTACCACTGTGGTGAAGTTTGTAGAAGGTTGAAGACCAGATGTAATTTTAGATGTTAAGTCTTTTGTGTACATTTGTTTGAGGTCCCTGACCCATTTCGCCCGTCATTGTGCCTCGCTTTAGACATTGACATGCCTTGGTTGTGGGGGGGGGAAAGGATGATGTGGTGGTCAGCTCAGTCTGCAGCGAGCAAGGATACATTTGTAGGGCATTTCTTTAGTGATGACCAGGTGTAGTGTTGCCCCTTTCGTGTGTTGGCTTGTTGCAGTGTTGCAAGTTCATTTGAATCCAAAAAGGATTTTATTTGAGCAACCATGGAGTCGTCATGGCCATGCCATTGTTGGGATTATTTTGTTTCTGATGGATAGGAGAGATTGTTGTGTAATTAGGTCAATTGGTTGTTTACGGAAGAGGAGGTTCTCTCCTGGTAGGTGACAGATTATCTGAAATGCTGTTGGGTTCTTGCTGTCTGAGGTGAATTTGACTGATAGATGTTCAATAAGGAGTAATCCTCTCTTCGGATGGCAGTGTATTTTAGTGAGCTACTATTTATGACAACTGATCTCCACAGGTCCTTTGCTAATGGACTGGACATTTCACAGAGAGGTTGGGGGGCAATAATATGTCCATTAGAGGGAGGAGAGGTTATTGAGCCATGTTTCGGTGAGGAGAGCATTTCAGTAACTTTAGATCCTATTCTTGTAGCTATTCCTGTGTTATGATCTGTCATGTTGTATGCCCTTGAGAGTGGATTTGGGATGATGTGTGCCATTGTTTAGAGCACAGTAAAGATTTGATTTCTTTTGGGTGATTGGATCTGTTCTGAAGTGGTGTTTTGGTCTGTTAATATGTGTAGTTGGTTTGGGTGAGAGCTAGGTGTATGTGTGAACTGTTTTGTATAGTTTGGGACATTGCTTGTCTTAGGGTGGGTAGCTCTGTTGTGACTGTGCTTATGTTTTCGATCAAGGTGTCTAATATAAGTCTAGATAGTGGATGTGTGAGATGAAGAGACAGTTCTTGGTAGGAAAGATGCACTGGATTTGGTGGAAGTTGATAGAGGGCAGCAATAGGAATGAGGCAGATGGGAAGACCGAGTGCCTCAGGGGTACACATTGATTGGTGGTGTAGTGTGGTACCATTGTGGGGTAGGGAGAGTAGCGGGTAAACATTGTAGTGTGAGAAGGGAGGTGTTGCCTAGAGGGTTGAATGTAGATTGGTGGCATACTATTGATGGAAGATTTTAGAGGACAGGAATCGTTCTAGGGTTGAGGGCAGGAGAGATTGACACAACGATATATGTATTTCAGTGGTGTAGTGCAGTGGAAAGAGTATAGGGTGGAAGTTGCATTGTGAGAGGGGAGGTTGTGCTGTTGTGTGGTCAAAAGAGTGGAGGGTAAAGGATGTATTGTGAAAGGGCAGAGAGGTGAGGATGGATTGTTCTGTGGTCAGAAATGCATGGAGACAAATGGTTGAGTGGGATGTGGGAATTGAAGGTGTGGGTTGAATTGTAAGAAGGGAGGGGATGGAAGTGAGGATGATTCAGCAAAAGGTCAGAGTTGCATGCAGGCAGGTGGCTGAGGGAGGAGTGGGAGTTTGAGGTGTGGGTTGTGGAATGTGGAAGGGAGGAAAGGTAAACAGTTGCTGTGTTGTTTCTGTAACTGGAAAGTTGATGAAAGAATGGCATGACAGAATCACAGTTGTAATTTGTGTAATTGTTGCCTGCGTTTTCTGGAGTTCTGCAATTTTGATGCTGGAAAATAAATAAGGTGTCGGACTTACTTCTGGTGTGGATTTTGTAGAGCTCTGTGATGATTGTGGGCACATTGGGGGGTTGCGAGCGAGACTATCTTGTTTTGGGATGCAGTCAAGGTGTTGTTTAGGCTCTATGAGGGATGGGTCAAAAATTGGAAGAGCTGAAGCATGAGTGAATTTATAGTGTCCCTTGTTTTTAAGACATTGAATAGTATATAGAAGCTGCTTCAAAATAGATTATCTTATTGCCTGTGTCAGAACAAAGCCACTTTTGTATACTTGTATTGTGATGCCCTCATTGAGGTAAACTGAGCGTGACATGAATAATTTATCTCCAATGGGTATGTCAGTTGTTTTGGATATAAATAAGTTGGATTGTAATGACTTTCTACCATTTGGCAGTACAGTGTAGAAGTGCAAGATAAGGGCCATATTTCGGAAGCCCTTGTAAGGCCCATAATAAAGGTTGACATGGAGTTTAAAGATGTTTGCCAGTCTTAAGAGATGTTGATAGGATAGATGATTTCTAAAGAGTTTGCTTCTACATTTTGGAGTCTATTATCTGTTTCTGTGCTCATTGTGATGGATGACTTGTGTGGTCATGGTGATAAGTTTGATCTAGTTTCCATGAGCTAGTGCATCTGGTTTACTTGATGCCAGGTTGGTTATATGTTTGCAAAATAATGCTAATTAAGTTATATGTTAGCTGTGACAATCAGAGGGATATGCAGGAGTTATAGTCTTTGTGTGCACAATTTGAAACCCCTCTTATACATCAGCCCCCACTTGACATAATCTAACGTTGTTGAATGGTAGTCCACCTACCTTGTTTAGGTCAACACAAGCTGAGATGCTATATAGAGAGGTGTTCTTTTTGTGCATTCAACCTAATGATGAGTTAGGACCCTGTTCGGGTGGTGGGGTTTGGTGGCAGCACTCAAGTTCAGTGTTATGAATCTGGGAATATCTGAGGCTGGTCCTACCTCGGTGGGGGCATGTAGTTTGTGTCTGGATGATGGTGTAACTCAGCTTGACTTGCTGCTCCCACATCAGAAGACATACATGGTACCACTTCAATTTGACAGTTGCTTTATCTGTTCCCTCTTTCTTCTGGTGTTGTGTTCCCATTTACCCCAGGGACTATGGATGCCCTCTGTCTGGGCCTGAGCATGTCGAGATAATGATTGCTAGTTCATGAAGTATTTCTTTTCAATCCCAAGAGTTAGCTGTGTGAGAGACTAGTGTTTTGTGTTCTACCTGTTGGTACTTATTCGAGGTCCAGTTGAATTTCTAGTATAATATTCAATGTCTAAGCCTCCCGTGAAAGATAAGAAGGGTAAGATAGCCATCACAGAGAAATAGTTGTCTTTTCATTTCCATTGACTTGCTGTCTTAGTAGTGGTAATCAATATGTAGGTATCATTCTAGACAGTATACATTACAATCAACAATAGCATAATAGAAAAATTGCAAACTAACGAAAACATGTACAGGAAAATATGTTTTTATTCTAATTATTGACATAAATATCTTATAAAAAATACATATAAAAATCGATCATGAATCACAGTAATGTGTAAATCATACAGTGCATTAAAATAATCATCGGATAGAAAAACATATATGAATATAGTCGATCCAATAAAAAGGTTGTGGCTGAACAAATGTCTATTTCTTCGACGCACGTTTCGGCGTATGAAGACGCCTTCGTCAGGAAAGTGTTTATGTAGGCCACAGTATTCCTAAAATGTATAAAAAACATAATCTTTTTCAAAATTCCAGTACATGTGTAATCAGTCTATACAATAAACATATACATTGTCATGTTCATTGCCTTTAATAACATACATCTTATGATAACAAATGACGAGTATATTACCTTCACAGAATTATCAAGATCATGGAAGAATAAAGTATGAAAAACTTAAATAAAAAGATAGATCATGAAGATTTAGAAGGGAAGAGGGACTAAAGATTAATAAAATTGGCTAACATTGAGAATATTAGATAGTCAAGGGGGATAGTGTGTAAATTCAGGGTAGTCTAGTGCAAAACCTTGTGTATTAAGAGGCTAAAGAGGTGAAAGTGATTAACATGAGGGATGAACAGCAAGAAAAACTTATAGAAGAATATAGATGGATATAAGGTGTAGTGATATGATAGAAAATGGTGTGACATGCCCCAAAAGACCTTAGTAAGAGGTAGTAGATGGAAGATGAACACTATTCAGTTTTGAAAATACCTAGGTATGCAGGGAGCTGTATAATTAATCAGCACAATATAGAATGCTGGTAGGTATATTCATGATAGTAGTGGTAATCTACATTCAGTTTCTGCAGCCCTACCAGAAAGTTATGACCTGGATTGGTGCTCAGTAGAGGCAGGAACCTAACAGAATAATGGCAGAGTTTGTGTCAAATGCAAATCCTGTAAATTGTTGAAACATTGGGTGAGGGATTGCCGAGGCTATAGAGTTCAGGCCAGCGTATCTCTTTCTGTCTCAGAATCCATTTCCCAAAGGCAGAGCCCCTGTATCCAGATATGAGCATGCCCCTGTATCCAGATATGAGCATGCTGCTTTCTTGTGTCCCATGCTCTTTTCTCATGGCAGGAGGTCTTCTCCCTCTCCAGAGGTCCCTTGGCCATGACCATGTCCTCTGCTCACCTGTGTCAGTGCTCCACTTCCACAGAACCTTACAGTAGCGTCCGAGTCTGAGCATGTCAGTGGCTGAGGAGCTGTCCTCCATTCCAGGATCAGGCAGTCTCAGCTCAGTGGCCTTCAGACAGGAATGCTTGCTCTGCAAAGCTTTTCCCTGTTTGAGTGACCTTCACAAAATATACATGGGATTTCCTGGTCCAAACACCTCCCTGTCAATGCATTTTTTAAAGCTGACGGGTGCTCCTGTGGTAGGCTAATTGGCCGGGGTACAACTGCGGGAATTTCGCAAATAGATTTCCCGGCCCCAACCTTGTTTATTATTTTTTGAATAATGTGTGAATATAAATTATGTATGTGTGAAAATATTTATGCATATGTGGCATACATAAAACACAAAAAGTTATACATTCATATAAAATATATATGTATATTGTAAATAGCACATTATATTTATATATAAAAGAGTGAACATTTATTAAACAAGGTGACACAAACAAGACAAATATCCCAAAAGGGAAATCTGTAATATGATTTTTTAAGTTTTTATATAAAAGGAGCACCAAAGACACACATCACCAATGATAATCAATGGTCATGTTGAGCGGGACCTAAGGGTTATTTGAGGCTAGGAAGGAATGTGTGTTGGATATCCCAACCAGCTTCTTCCTGGTCAATGATTTCCCTTCTGAATTAGTCCCAATCAACCACAGGAGTACAATTATTAGACCCACAGGACAATAGGGGATGCACCTAGAGTCTCACAGTGTATCAGGCTGAGGCCAACAGTAAGGTCCAGCCCAGACCTAGTTGCCACTGGTTAATTTGGTGCCTCAAGAAAAATAACTTTTGAAGCTTGTTTTCTCCCTTTGGCCATACTGTGGACAGCCAAAACACACCTGAAGTCCATGCCCTTGCACTGAGTAAAAGAGAAACACATCCAGTTGGTCAGAGCTCCTCTCAGGTCACAGAAAACAGTTCTTCTGTTCTTCCACTGGTCCAGAAAGTATTTTGAGGAAGGCTGGGTGAGGGTCCTGCTTTGAAGGTTTCACCAGCCTAAGACACCACTTAAAACACTTTGGGCCTCATTTACAAGAATCTGACGCATCAGCATTGAGGCGTCAGTTTACTTGCACCTGTGCCAAATGCCCTTGCAGCACCTTGGATGCAATGAATTTACAATACAGGAATCCTTGGCCAAGGATTAACATATGCGCCAGAAATTCTCACGCATCTGTTGGTACAAAAGTGGCGCATTGCTGGAGTTGGTCGCAAAACTGATGCAACTCCAGAAATACATTATAACACAGAGGCGAGTCCAATTGTAAAAGCCCTGTGTCAATCCTTACGCCTGGTCTGAGCAGGCATAAGGATTTTAACACAGTGTAGTCATAGAGTGATGCAGTGAAATTTACATTTCACTGCACCAGCTCTACATGCCTTTTTTGCATGGGAATGCCTTGTCTGCATACATTATGCCTGGCACAGGTATAATGTGACACAGGGTTCTACAGACTGACACATTGGACCTAAAGAGTAAGTTTGTAGATACTGATTGTGCCACTGCTGTGTCAGAAAAAGTGATGTAGCTGTATTGCAAGGGGCTTGTAAATTAGGCCCTCGATTTTCTCTGACCAGTGATGTAAAGGTTTGCAGGCCCTGGCCTACCTGCTTTCACAATAGTTCCTGTTGGCATTTCTGCAAACAGGCCCAACATACAATGTTGTAGAGCAAATGCAGGATAGATTAGACACTTTGGCACATTGGACTTGGGCTCAGAGTATGTCAGTATTAGTGAGGAGTATGCTAAGGTAATTCTAGTGCTCTCTCACATTTAATGGTAAATTCCAGTTTGTAGCAGTCACAATACCGACAGCAAACCATGAGACAGAAGTCTGAGAGAGTCCTTTAGTAATGAATTGTCATGGCATACTGTTCTTTTACTTTCAAGTGCATACCAAGTGTTACATGAGGGATTAAACATAAAATCGGGAGGAAAGGACAGCAGAGTTCTCCAAGGTTAGAACCCCAAAAGAAGAGTGAATTAGGAAGGAGAAAGCGGATAAGTGGGATCTTGAGGGGAACAAGAGAGATATGCTTTGCCTGGGGTAAGTCACTGGGGAGCAGCCAATCAAGAACACTCCGGGAAGAGCGGGTCATTATTGTCTGCTAGGGAAATTAGAAGTGAGAAAAGGGCAAAGGAAAATAAATTAAAAGACAAGAGGAGTAAAGAAGGCTATAATACAGGGGGAGTCTATAGGTTTATCTAGAACTCCAGGGGAGAGGGGCAGGTAGGAAACAACATAGGTAACTAAAGCCCTGAAGCTGCTTGCACCTATAGCAACACTGGCCAAATGACCTGGTGTACATGAGATTGCAACTGGTAATATAAGGTGAATAGGGTTCACAACAAATTGAGAGGGAAACGAGGTGACAAAAGCCCTCTCTTACTCTGAAAGTGTAAACCAACTTGTGATGAGGGAAGAGGAAGAACTAGGGAAGGAAGGTATAACACTGGTACACATGAGTGAGTTAGGAATGGTGGCAGAGAGGAGCCACTGAGCCCTGACCTTCCATGCAGGTTTAAGCATAGATCAAAGTAAATAGCTGCTCACAAAGGGTCCAAAATAGAATACTATTTATCAATTTAAGTAAAGGTAGCTTAGGAGTGACTATAGCTAGCAGAGACAAAGATTTAAAATTGATTTGAGAACCTATCTGATTAAGTATTAAGTTGCGAGGATAGTAGAAGGGGTGGGTGAACTATTTGAACTAGGGATCGGAGGCTTTGCACAGACTAGCAGCCTTGTCTAGACATCTAACCCAAAACAGTTTTAAAGAAATGTTGGGAAGGTATGAAATCATGTGTTTATAGGTGACTTGGCTGTGCAAATCACCTTACCCATTAGATGGTTTTGTAATGTTTTTTAAAGTTGCTGGGCGATTGGGTGCACGTCGCCCTTCGGGCGGGCTGCTTACTATAGTTTCCACAAAAATAGTCCTATAAAGTAGCCATGTTGAAGATTAAAAGTCGATGGTTATTTGCTGGCCAGATAGAGATCTACAGTGGCCCACAGGACAAAAGATATATAATTGTAGTTAACATATATATCCAACCATGGAATGGAGCAGATTATGTGGCACAACAGGGTCTGTTGGAAGAAGACCTAGAGACAATCTGCATGGGAAAGGCAACCCTGCAGATAATGATATCAGTGGATTTGAATCATGAGCTAGATCCCACTTCCACCGATAAGATGTATAAGTATTTGGTAGCTGCCACGAAGGTACCACCAGCTATTTTACCAGAATCCTGCAGCTCAGCACAAGATGAAGCCCTAGTAAAGTTCCTGTGGGACAGACTTTCCGGGTAGACAAGCAGATATGCCCAATTGATTACGTTTTTTGATTAATGCCTGGCACTTGTAGCTGGTGGAGGGCTTGAATTGCTACACACTGAGGGCAGCAATCACTGGCCTTTACAGGTATTGTTTAATGTAGAAAATTGTGAAGAAAGAGACAAAGTTGCCGTTCTGCATGTCGATTACCTTAGACGAATATGCCTATTTTTCTCACATACCATTACCCAGCATGTTGTTACAATGAGGTTGTTACAACAACAGTGTTGTAACAACTCATTCCATTACTCCGCTAGTCGTAACAACTACTTGTAGAGGGGGCGCTGGATGTTGAAATAGTATAATTCACTATTCCAACTCTAGTCTGTGCAGACAGTAGGGAAGGTATTACATTTTAAATCCAACACCTTCTCCCCCCTCCGCAAGTCGTTGTAACAACATGCAGGGTAATGGTATGCGTTGTTACAATGTGCCGTTGTACCAACCGCGTTGTAACAACATATAGGGTGACGGAGGCAGAGGAAGGGGTGTTACACCCTAGACATATAGCAACGTGTATAGTATAGCATTAGCTTAACACTTAGGAAAATTAAAAGAAACTGAGAGTTCTGTACACCTCAAATTCTAATGGAATCTTCCTAATGTCTAACAAAACCAGCATTAATTAAAACACACAGAAGCTCTAAGAACTCTAATGTCTTATTTCACGTCATCAAGAACCAATCAAACTGATCCTTCTGGTACTATTTGCAACATAGTCTAAGTTTCTCAACCCACATAACTTGAACAGACTCTATGTCTTGAACACCACCTGTGTCTGGTACATGGATGAATAGAAGTTTTCATCTGTTGATTAGGTCTCTGTCTCCTCTGCCAAAATTTTTCCTGTCAGGCCTCACTATGTTTACACATGTATTGAACAAAGCTCATTTCTTTTACTAATAATCCTGAGAACGCACCTTTAAAAATACATTTTAAAACAAGGACGTCAGTCAGTTAAGTGAGCATGACCACAATGCAATTTGAATATATGTTCTTATACTTGTGCAAGATGAACTTCTATTTCAATTTAACGGAGGAATAAAATGCAGGTCTATTTACTATAACACACTCAAAATATAAATGTAAAACATACATAATGAATACATGTAAGCCTTTCAAACGAACATTAGTGTTTCTGAAGGTTACATTCCATTAATGTATTTAAACGTGTTAAACATCTTTGTATTATTAGAGCATGCAGTAAATAAACTCATAATTGTGAAAAATGTCATGTAAAGGATGAAGTCTAGGTTATGCTGCTCCAAGGTTCAGTGTTTTAAATGTACCTTTTGTGCTAGAGGACAGGCCTGGGTGGTAACACTTCTTAGCATCTATGAAACACAGTCGGATTGATGTGTTGAACCCGGGTGTGTCCTCTGTGTGAGTTGTGTGTGACCTGTGTGTTAGACCTGTGTAACCTGTATGTAAACTGCATGTGACCTGTGCTCTCGTCTCTTCACAGTGACCCGTGAGCTGAGGATCGTCCTGGTCGGGAAGACGGGTGTGGGGAAAAGTGCGACCGGCAACAGCATCCTTGGGAAGAGAGCGTTTGACTCTAAAGCATCTTCGAATGCAGTGACAAGTGAAAGCAAGGAAATGTCCTGTGTGTGGAACGGACACAAGATCGTGGTCGTCGACACTCCTGGACTGTTCGACCCCGTGATTCCAAATTCATTAATCGCTCGAGAGATCGCTGAATGTGCAGTGATGGCGGCCCCCGGGCCCCACGCCATCGTCCTGGTGATTCAAGCCAGTCGCTTCACCCCAGAGGAGGCAGAGGCTGTCCGGGACATCCAGACCTTGTTCGGAGAAAGGGCCGCAGGGTTCATGCTGGTCCTCTTTACACGGATGGATGACCTGGAAGCTGATGGAGTCAGGTTAGAGGAGTATATCAGAAATGCAGATAACAAGCTGCAGGGGGTGCTCAGGAGCTGTGAGGACCGCTACCTGGCATTCAACAACCGGGCTCAGGGAGAGGAGCGGAAGCAGCAGGTGGAGGCGCTGATCTCAAAGATCCTGGGGATGGTGGAGGACAATGGTGGATCCTGCTACACGAATGAAAGGTTTCAGAATGCGGAGGAGGAGATCCGGAGACGGGAGGAAGAGATCAAGAAGGAAAGGGCGAGATCTGGGCAAACTAATGAAGGGCTACCGACTCCCCGCGAAGAGGCCAAGAAGAGTGTCCTGAAACGTGTACTGAAAGTGTTAAAGAGATCTACAATGGCGCTGTTAACACTAGCAAGCATTGCAATGCAAGTGGACGGGCTATTCTCCTAACCTAGAAACATCTGTGAACAAAGATAGCTGCTCCTTCCTGGTCGACTGCCACATCCTGTACATTTTAATAAAAGGCCTTGGGTTCACACGTATTCAATGCCACACTCACCCTCATTCACGGCCACACTCACACTTATTCACTGTCACACTCACTCTTATTCACTGCCACACTCACACTTATTCACTAACACATTCACACTTATTAATTGCCACCCTCATCACCTACTTCCCATTCATCAGGGAGTGGAATTTAAGAATTGTAATGTGAGAAGTAGCCTTCCGGTCTCAGGCCTCTCAATAAGAATCAAATCTTTCACCCCCGAAAAAGTGAAAATAAAAGATGTGAACTACTTAATTGTGATCTAAGCTTGTGAGCTACATCTTTGCAAGACAAGGGGCCAGATGTAGGTAAAGTACATTTACCGATTCTAAAATACCAAATTATACCGATTCAGTATTTTATAATCGGTAAATTATAGCGCGGGGACACGCTTCTTAGCGTAACCATGCGCTTTATAAATTTCCCTATTATTATTATTATTATTATTATTATTAAATGCTATGTAGCAAAAAAATCGGCAAACATTACAGAATCGGTAAGATTCGGTATTTACCGAATCGGTATTTACCGATTCGGTAAAATGGGGGACACATTCAAGGGGGCCAGGGTGTCACTTTGACACACTGTTGCACCCCTAAATTGTGCTAGTGTGCAGATGTGGCACACATACATGCCCTAAGGGCATGTATGTCTGCCCCATGGCACAGTTCAAAAAATG
Source organism: Lissotriton helveticus (assembly GCF_964261635.1). Classification (NCBI taxonomy): domain Eukaryota; kingdom Metazoa; phylum Chordata; class Amphibia; order Caudata; family Salamandridae; genus Lissotriton; species Lissotriton helveticus. Next base: position 51,125,890 of record NC_136063.1, read on the forward strand.
CACAGATTTGCATTTTCGAAGGTATTCGTTATTTACCACCAACTTATAGTTGGTGATAAATACCGAACCCTAAAATGGGAAAAGCTCCCAACATTGCAAATTCGGTAATTTACCGATTCGGTATTTTAAGGAATCGGCAATTTACCGATTCCTTAAAATACTGAAGCGGTAAATTACCGAATTTGCAATTTAGGCCACCTACATCTCAGTAGCCTAATACCGGTCGGTAACGGCCGAAATTCGGTAATTTCGGCCGTTACCGACCGGTATTGGGCGACCTACATCTGGCCCAAAGTCATAAATTCTATAAAAACTGTAATGTTTTTAGCTAATCACTTATCATTTGTTAACTAAAGTGCATGTCTAGGTGAAATGATTTCTACAGGTACAGAGTAATCATGGGTGCATTAACATCCTGGAAGATCTGATGTTACAATTGTCTGAAATTAAACATGCTCTATCCTCACCTTGTTCTGGCTCGTGTTTGTTGCCAACAACTCCCATTGCGCATGCGTAGCAGCTGACTCAGCTGACTAACAGTTGTTTTTGAATGCTCATTGGAGATACTTTACCTCAATATAAAATATCAAAAACAAGAAGAAAATATTTCAAGTGTTTCCACTGCGGTCAGTGACATAAGTGCATAAGACGAAGAAGCTTGGTAAAAAAATGCCATCTTAATGACATCAATTAATAACTGTACAGTGAAATGTAAAGGTTCTGTCATGTGTGTGCCTGGTAAGAGACAGAAGGATCTTAATGCATTTATCAAATGGAATATTTAACAGAATAAGTTGCTTGTGTCTTCAGATCAACTGATGCTCACCACCAAGAGCATTTACATGGTATTTTGGCACCACAACTGTAGATTTCTACGCTGCAGCCCCAAATTTGTATTCACTCTTAAAAATAATGCTTACTCCTACATAAGTAACATCAGGTATTATAAGGTTACTAGGAACCTGCCTCTAAACTGAGTAAGTAGTGACATAAGAGCCTTACGGTGTAAAGTTTGCCTCCCCCACCCTCAACTACCTCATCCAAGTGAGGAAATAGCCCTGTCAGTGTCAACCTGGATGGATTCACCTCTGGCTGGAAACCACCCACCACCCTGCAGCCTCTTCTGAAACATACCTTGAAGAAATAGATAATTCACTGGTGCAAATCAGTGATACCGGATTTGTTACCACTAAATTGATAATTACTTTGTACAAAGCAGAACAGTTTCAGACTAATGTGCGTCTACATTCTGTACACAAATAAATTATTCACATATATAAAAGAAACAAAACATTATGTAAAATCTACAAATGTAAATCCAAAATATAACCTTTGCACTATTACCAAGCTGTCACATTTCATTTACATTTTAATCTATCACAAATGCAACCAGAAGAAAATATATAACCTACTTGTCTTAGGTCATATGTGGCAGAAATGTCCTCTCCCTTTAAATGCATATTAAATAGTGTGAGAAATGTACTTTTTGGTTGAGGGGAGTGTAAGAATTAATCCCAACAAACAGTCTTCTTTGTAGTTTATTGAAGGTTCAGCACAGCAAAGATCCTGTCAGGGAAGCAGCAGGATGCAACTGCCTTCCAAGAACAGAATGCTACATTAGCACAGTTCTGTTTAGAATGAAGGGCCAAGGCAGAAACATAACAAGTCACATGCCTTAAAGAAATACATCAATATATATACAAACAGTGTATTTATATGAAATACAGAATGTAACACATCTTCCCCATTAAAAACAAAAGAAAAGAAAATGAACATAAAAACGAATTACACAAAATCTTGCAAAGAAACGGGTCTATTTCTGACTCGTGCATCATTTTTGATTCTAGATGACCAGGATCACATTTAGGCTCATGAAATGGTTTATCATCCCGTACTAAGTTTTCCTGATGAATCTTGGTACGTTTTATGGGACACTTAGCTACTTTTCTTGAATTCCAAACCTTACCATCTTGGGTAACAACAGTGTTCTTGAACACTCTTTTAATTTGAATAGGTCTACCATATTTACTCATGCCCTTACCAACAAGACCAGATTTTAAGATCCTGACCCAATCACCAACTTCCAAATTGTGTTCTCTAGTATTTCACTTGTTATTGTACCATGACATAGCTTTGTCCTGCTTGCAACTTACTTTACTGGCAATTTCCTGAATATCAACTTTATCTTCCACCACATTCTTGCACCGTTCCTTAAACCACCAAGGGCAAGTATCTGAAGCGGGGTCTCTTCCCTTAAATAACTTGAAAGGACTAACCTCCGTTGTAGCGTGTGGAGTAATCCTATAAGTCCATCATTTTTCTCTAACCACATTCAGCCAATCACCTTTACTCTTAACCGCATCAGTCACAAAACTCTTCAACACTCGGTTAAAGCGCTCAACCTATCCATTCTCATGAGGTTCATAAAGTGACGTGCAGATATGTTTAATCTGACAACTTTTCAAGAAATCCTCCATTTCTGCAGACACTAATTGTACCCCATTATCCGAAATTAGCGTAGCAGGACATCCCTCTCGTGCAAAAACCTCTCTAAAAAAACTAATAACAGCATTTGTAGTGGCCTTAGCCACAAACTTGACCTCCGGCCATTTCGAGTGATAATCAATGATAACAAACGCAAAACGTGAGTTTTTAGGTAAAATAGAAAAGGGACCAGAAATGTCAAAAGCAATCCTATTCCATGGAACCTGAGGCCATTTGAAAGGCTTGAGTGGCGGAACATGAACTTTCAACCTTTTGTCACTATTACAACAATCCTTACATTCTCTGACTGTGCATCAATAAATCTGTCCATTCCTGGCCACCAAAAGTATAATCTAATCAACCGCTTAATTGAGGAAATCCCCGGATGTGTTTTGTGTGCCAAATTCAAAATCAACTCTCGCACACCATAAGGTGGAATGCACTTTCCTGATTTGAACAAAAAACCACCTTCACATACCAATTCATCAGCTACATGGAAAAATGGTAACAATTCTGATCTAACACTGTTTTTGTTAGGCCAGCCTTCTAGCACATACATCTTGATACAAACATACACATCATCTGCCTCCTGAGATTCTTTCTACTTAAGTTCAGTGATATCCTGGTATTGTACCGGAAGCACATCAGAAATATGCAACACAAAATCCACATCCTTGACTAAATTCACCCTCTCCTTACTATCTTCGCATGGAAGCCGTGACAAGAAATCCGCAGTCACATTCTTTTTACCAGGGATATACTCCACAGAGAAATTGTACTCCTGTAATCTAGATGCAAGCCGTGCAATTCTCGCAGTGGAGTTCCAACCTCCACCAGCTGACAATATGTGTATTAAAGGTTTATGGTCTGTCCTAAGAACAAAACTACTTCCCCAAACATGAATCCTAAAATGTTCCACCGCCCACACACACGCAAGCAACTCTCTTTCAATAACTGAATACCTGCGCTCTGTTTCATTGAGAGTTCTGGATGAAAAAGAAACATTCCACTCAGCATTACCATCTCTTTGGGAGAGAACAGAACCAAGCCCATATAAGCTGGCGTCAGTAGTTATAATACACTTACAACCCATTCTAAACGGTTTCAAGGGAGGAGCATTTACAATATCATTCTTGATATCTGTAAAAGCCCTATCTTGTTCATCCTTCCAATCGAACATAGCAATGTGCCTCAAAAGCTTCCTTAATGGTTCCATTTTCATTGCAAAGTTTTCTACAAATTTACTGTAGTATTCGCACACTCCTGAAAAAGACAAAAGCTGATCCTTGTTAACTGGGGCTGGAGCTTTAAGAATGGCATCTACATTAGACTTCTTGGGAACTTAACCCTCACCCGATAACGTGTGTCCCAAGTACTCAACAGATTTACAAAATAGCTTACACTTATGTGCCTTCAAGGTAAGTCCACTATTCTCCAGTCTTTTGCATACCTGAAGTGTGATACATGTTCTTGTTCATCTTTAGAAAAAACTAAAATATCATCTTGGAAGCATCTGACAAAAGAATCCAGCGGCCCGATGTAGGTAAATCTTTTTTACCACTTCTTAAATACCGATTCATACCGAATCGGTATTTAAGAAGTGGAAAAAAGAGGAGGGCAGATGTAGGTAATTATATTTTAATAATTACGGAATCGGAAGGAATCGGTATTTACCGATTCGGTAAATACCGAATCGGTAATGCCAATTGAGTTTTGATCGGGTTTAGTGGTATTGATTCTAGGTACCGGCGCCACACAGGAAATACAGTTTATACTGTAAATGTACTTTGTTGAACACCACCATATCTAAGTAATATTTTATGCATGTCTCTTAATAACAGTAAAACAATGTCTACATAAGTTTGCAATACAATGTGTTCATTAGAACTACAAGTTACAATGCTCGTTTTTCTCTACTTAACAGCCTTGAGAAAGTCGTGGGTTACATTCCCATTACGACGAAACACGTGTTGGCTGTGACGTCTCCTGAAATAAAAACCACACCAAAGAATACCTTGAATACTAAGGATCATTTTGTTTGAAATGCATTTTGTTGTATAGTGAAATACATGTATATCTTATGAAATCACTAAACGTGTGCTAAGGAGTTTATCAGTTATTTATGGCCCTAGCCAGCTTTAGAAGAGGGAAAGTGGTTCTCTTCTCCTTATAGCACCGTCCCAAGATTTATCAATTAAGAACTACATAGGTGGACTTTCCTGTGTGGCGCCGGTACCTAGAATCAATACCACTAAACCCGATCAAAACTTAGTTGTCGCTAGGGGCAGCCTAAAGGAACACCATGACTTCCGTAATTAATGATAGAGCTAATAGAGATAAAGAAGCCGAGGATCTGTTCAACAATACAGGGACCCAACAACCGAGTACATCCTCGGGACAGGGTGGGCAACCTTCCAGACAGGAGGGCCTTAAAGAAAAATTTGTAAGATTAGAAAAACTAAAAATTTGTGAAACATCAAGGTGGTGGGATGCAGCTACTCTAAAACAATATATCAAAGTTAAAAGAGTACCGAGAGGCCTCAGATCTCAAATTATTCTAACATATGAGGACCTAGAACCAGACCTACTAATGGCCTGGGAAAAAGAGCTAACTAGTAACTCTAACAACTTGATAATGATATTAATTGAAAACTGTGAGAGAAAAGTGGCCAAGCTCCAACAAGATATTGATAAACTGGAAGCAGAGATTAAGGATCTCAACCAGCCAGATGTAACCAGTAAAAACTATGAGATTTTAAATGACATACTACGACGACATGTCACAGATATAAAGCTAAGAAAAAGTAGAAAGCTTAAAAGAGACGAAAGGGATTATGCTAGCGGGAGGGTATTTACTTTCGCCAAAAAATATGACCACCTAATCCCTAAAATAAAACCCCAGAACCAAGGTGAGAACAGCTCTGTCAGTTCTAGCATGACTTCCATTGATACTATCAACACTAGTGAGAGCGAGAACGAAGGACTAATGGGAGCTACTAGTGCTACAGACCCTAATAACAGTTTTTTATTAGAGATCAACAGAATAAAAAAGGGCAACAGGGAAAACAGACAAACAGGGCAGCAAGGAAAACAAGGAGAGGAAAAAGAGGTGGGAGCAGGTCCAAACAGGCAGGGAATGAAAACAAGATCCTGGAACCAAACTCAGAAGAAATAAGAAATGTCACAGTTATGAATCTGAGTGATTTTGATCTCAACAATGACATGATATCGGTTCTTGAGAAAGGCATGAGTTTTTGTCCCAATAATATTGGGGATTACTGTACCACTAAGGTTGATTTGTTTAAATTTACGCGCCGTTTGAAACTGAAAAAACATTTTGAAATAAACAAAATGGCAAATAAAGAATTGCAGCAAAATTTGGGTATAGTGTCTAGCTGTGAACATTCCATTCAAGATATTGTGGACACTAGGCTTTTATTGTCTATAACAGAATGTGAGGATGAATTGATACTGACGGATAGAATCATGAGGGACTTAGATATAAATATGGATTACAACATCACAAGTAGACTTAAAGACAAATCCACATGGACACCGACACTCACAGCAGGCAATAACATTGATCAGTTCTTTAAATCAGTTTCAGCTGACCTAGACAAACACCACTCAAGAAACACGGTAACACGCATACATCGAGACAATTTATCCATTGGTGAGAGGAAAGCACTCATACAACTGAGCCAAAACAAAGACCTGACAATCAGAGAGGCTGATAAAGGGGGCAACATGGTGATTATGCGAAGCAATGACTATGACCGAGAAATCCTCATGCAATTACACAATACGGAATGCTACGAAGAAATCACTACAAACCCCATATGGAAACTAACAGAGTATATCAACACTCTCCTAAAGAAATGGCATGGGATGTCCTTATTAAATGACAACGAACTCTCATATCTAAAGACAGATCGACCCAGATATCCAGTCATTTATACGGTTCCCAAAGTACATAAACCCCACACTTTCCCTCCAGGCAGACCCATTATATCGGGCATAGGGGGGCCAACAGAGAAACTGTCGGAGTACGTAGACATTTTTCTAAAACCTTAGGTACTGAACCTTCCATCTTACATAAGAGACACCAAACACATCTTGGGGACCATGGCTGATCTACCATGGGAAGATAACATGTTGCTAGTCACACTAGACGTAGTCTCCCTTTACACCTGTATCAAAAGAGACATAGGGCTGAATTCTGTCAGAAGAATGCTATCCAGGCGACCTGCCAGTGCTTGGTCACACTCAGAAATGATCTTGGAAATGGTAGAGACCATACTGGATAATAACTTTTTCTTATACAAAGACAAATGGTACAGGCAAAGACAGGGTGTGGCTATGGGCTCTAGATTCCCACCCTCATATGCCAACCTAGTAATGGGAAGGTTTGAGGAGATGAGAGTCTGGGGCCCACCAGCCTCCGAGTGGAACAATGACATATTGTTCTGGGGACGATACATTGATGACTCTATCATGATCTGGACAGGAACACCAGAGAAATTACATGGTTTTCATCAGTATCTGAATGACAACGACCAGAATATAAAATTTACTATGGAATATAGCAATTCAAAACTCCCATTCCTAGACGTGGAACTCATTATAGAGAACAAAACAATACAAAGCAGACTATATAGGAAGAGCACGGCTTGCAATGCTGTACTACACGCAACAAGTGCACACCCAGAACATCAAAAAAGAGCCATCCCCTATGGGGAACTAGTCAGAACACGCCGCAACTGCAGCAATGACAAGGAATTTGAAGACCAAAAACAAGGGGTGGTCCTAAGATTCCTAAACAGAGGATATAACAGGAGACAATTACAAAAGGCGGTAAATAGAATTGATGGAATCACCAGAAGTGACACACTAAAAGAAAAAATAAAACACAAGGACAAGGAAGACAAGATCAGACTAGTAACGGGCTACAACAACTGGTCCACTGTCTTACGTAAGAGCCTAAACAAACATTGGCATCTACTAAGAAAGGACACAACACTGACTAAGTACATAACAGAGAGGCCAACACTAACGTACAGAAAGGGTGCAACACTGAGAAATATACTAAGCCCAAGTTACCCGACTAACGTAACAAGGACAACCTGGCTGACTGAACTGGGCTTCTTCAGCTGTGGGCAATGCGCAGCCTGCAAATGGGCTTACAAAAAGAGGAAGGAATTTGAAGGACCGAATGACAAAAAATACAGCATTCGCACTGCTATAAATTGTCTTACCAAATTTGTGGTTTACGCCTTAGACTGCAAATGTGGCAAAAGATATATTGGCAGCACAAAGAGAACCTTGAGAGAAAGGATAAATGAACATATCAGGGCAGTGAAACAGGGAGATATGCGCTACCCAGTAGCAGCGCACATGTCCATCTGCCCAGCCCAAACACCAAACCACACATTTCAATTTTTGGGATTTGACCATGTACCCACCCACCCAAGGGGGGGAAACAGGGAATTATCACTGAGGAGGAGGGAGGCAACCTGGATACAAACACTTAGAAGTGTGGAGCTTGGGCTTAACATTGACCATGAACTTCATTATTTCCTGGGCACATAATACACCTCAGAGATGGGAGAGATTGAATTAAAGGAGTTTATGAATGCCCATTTAACAACTAAACAGTCTCTATAAATGGGTAATTGAAATATGTGAACTAATTATTTCAAACGTTCGATTATGCCTGTCCTGTATATCAATCGTATGATCCTAAAGTCACATAATGACACATATATATGTTCTGTCCCAGTTTTGAGTGGAGAAACCATATTTTAATATACTCTGTCAACTTGGAAGTAACCTTATAATTCAGCAAGGTTTTGCATGAAAACACCTTAATTAACACAAAAATCCGAAAATCAACACATGACATTACAGAGGGTTGAACTAAATAAACATAACTTCGTATTTCAAGGACTACACTGACACCAAAGAGCACTATCTAATCACCCTTACTGAACAAATATAGTCCACTGCACTACTATTAGAATCACCGTTTTAGCAAATATATGAAACCAAATCAATCTTGGACCTTGATCAATAGATAAGTCTAATATATAATTAACGTAAATGTATTATTAAGGACACGGAAAACGAACATAAATGGATTATCTCTCCATGTCTAATAAAATAATAAACTTACTCGGTTTGAGAATTTGTTAACTGGGAGTAATAAACTCTAAAGCAACTACCAAAATATATAAGAAATACAACGACTAAAAGATGGTCGCACTGGTCTGATAAATCACATCATTGAGACTCGGGACCTGTAAATAAACTTGAATCGACAACATGATAAGATGGCCGCTAAGGACAACACTTTAAACCAGGTTAAACTAAACGGAGCTATTTCGAAACACCGGAAGTACATCCGATCACGTGGTCCGGCACGTAACACTGTGTTACTTATAATCCTTTAAGATTAATGGCGGGGACTGCTTCGCATACATGGCAGAGGGGACGGAATTGCACGACTGAAAGTTACAGCGAAAGGTAAGGTAACGTACTTGCTTAGACTAACCGGAAACGATAAAACGTAACGGACTAGCGAGATGCGGGCTGTTTATCGAGCTAATAAAACTAGCCTGCGTCGCATTGTAAGCAGATAGCGCATTGAAGTAACTATCCCTGCTACTTAATAAAATAATGATTATTTGTGGGCAAAGCACAAAAATAAGATAGCCTACTTTAAAGTGGGTACGTGTTTTGCCATACTTTTAACAGTTAACAGAATGCGTGGCACAACATGTGCTTTTAAAACGAAAATAACGCGCTATCGGGAGATAACCAACTCCTTTAACAGCTGGCCAAGAAATGCTTGCGCAAACGTTGTAGATGACTACATATCAAAAAAATCTGGATTAATTACATAATATACAGATCCCGAATACGAACCTAATATAGCGTTTTTTTAAAACAGATAAGGCTGATATTGACCAGTTTATAATTAGAATTATCAATTGACTTACAGCTGCACTTTTGAACACTCTTAACACTGAATACCTCTACAAAAATCACCGGATTCGAATAAATCCCCAACAGAACCCCTTGAGGGTCGGAAGTATCACCTCAACTTCAGTAAGTAAACGATATATAGATAACTACAAAAGTCTTAAATGTAAGAATGCCTACTTTCGATTGAGTTCAGCGCCTTACTTCGCTGTTATTTCTCTCAATCCAGAAATATCAACAACAAGAAGACTAGGTACCCTTATGATTACCCACACTATGCATGATATCACAATTCTTAACAAAACTTAGAAACACTATCTCCCAAACCATAGATCATCCAGCACGTTGACATATGCACGGCACGGTGATAGTTAACACTGGTTTCTCCACATGTTTTGAAATGGGCCATAGACCTTCTGTTTTCACAGAAGTCACCATGTAAATCACGAGCTGTACTTTTCCAAAAAATGAATCGTTAATAGTATACAGCTAATACAGTTTATACTGTAAATGTACTATGTTGAACACCACCATATCTAAGTAATATTTTATGCATGTCTCTTAATAACAGTAACACAATGTCTACATAAGTTTGCAATACAATGTGTTCATTAGAACTACAAGTTACAATGCTCGTTTTTCTCTACTTAACAGCCTTGAGAAAGTCGTGGGTTACATTCCCATTACGACGAAACACGTGTTGGCTGTGACGTCTCCTGAAATAAAAAACACACCAAAGAATACCTTGAATACTAAGGATCATTTTGTTTGAAATGCATTTTGTTGTATAGTGAAATACATGTATATCTTATGAAATCACTAAACGTGTGCTAAGGAGTTTATCGGTAATGCCAATTGATTCCTATGGGCATTGAAGCCCATAGGAATCAATGGGCATTACCGAATCGGTATTTACCAAATCGGTAAATACCGAATTTTGCAAGGGTGCAGGGGGTGTCACTTTGACACTCTCTGGCACCCCAATTACAGGCATGTGTGCCATGTCGCACAAATACATGCCCTAAGGGCATGTCTGTGTGTCACATGGCACAGGTGTGCATGCACAGATGTGCATGCACAACTGGATTCGGTATTTGACCACCCAATTGGATTGGGTGGTAAAATACCGACTCCTAAAGGCCTGTGGCACTGTTTGCAGTGCCACCTACATGTGAAATTTACCGAATCGGTAAAATTACTGATTCGGTATTTTACAGAATCGGTAAATTTACAGATTCGGTAATTTTACCAATTCTGTAAAAAAGGTCCCCTACATCTCAATGACCCATTTACCGGTCGGTAACGGCCGAATTCGGCCGTTACCGACCGGTAATGGCCACCTACATCGGGCCCCAAATCTCTAAAAATTTGGAACATCACCCTCTGAAAAACAGAGGCAGCTGAGGCCAGTCCAAATGGCATCCTTTTATACTGAAAAAGACCCATGGGTGTGATGAATGCGGTGTACTTCTTTGACTCCTCAGTCAGTTCGATTTGATGGTACGCTGATATAAGATCAAGGGTGGAAAATATCTTTGCATCATCAAATAGGGAAACAAGCTCATTAATATTAGGAAGGGGGTGACAATCAATATGATGTTAGCGTTTAAAGCTCTTAAATCAATGCACTTACATAATTTTTTATCTGGTTTTCGTATTTGATATTTGATATTTATTCAAATTTGTATAGCGCGACTATCGCTCCGAAAGGAGCATCTTGGCGCTGAGCCCAAAGAGAACCAGCAATGGAGAACAAGGATCAGATAGCTGCGAGGACCGATGAGTCAGACTGAGAGAAGATCCAGGTCTTCAGGAGTTTCCTAAAAAGGCTTTCTGAGGGGGCATGCCTCGTACAATCACAATCGGAGACACCCATTCCGAAGACTTAATGGGTTCAATAATGTTTTCTTTAAGAAGGTCATTTAACATTTCTTTCAATTCATCTCTAACATTGAGAGGAACACCTCTCAATTTTTGTTTGACAGGAAGTGCACTATCTTTCAAAACAATTTTGTGCGCAGTTTTTTAATCTACCCAACTTATCAGAAAACACTTTCTTATATTCATGGCTCCAAAACTCCCTGTTCTCCTTTTTATCCTCTTCTACAATAATATTTACCATATCTGCCTCACTACATAATGAAACTGGATCCTTGGAACGTGGATTTAGAATTATCCCTAACTCATATTGATCTCTCCTTAATCATGGCTTGTCTACTTCACAATTAAAAATGTAAAAGGAACATTTGGGAGATTTCATATTTTCTAAAACAACACAACCTCTTTGTACAATGGAAACAACAAAACCCCTATTAGATTCCTGAATTTGACTACCCTCTGTACCATCACTAATACATGATACCTTAGTCGGGACTGAAATGTTGGAGGAAACACGTGCCTGAAAGTTACGCTTATCTCTACAAACATTGCTAAAATGTCCCATCCTTCCACAAATTTTACATTCCCTGTTAACAGCTGCACATCCTTGAAACGAAGCAATATGTGATTTACTACCACATCTGAAGCAAGAAAACACTTTGTTATAGTTATCTTGTCTTTTGTAGGAAAAATTATTAAAGCTGCCTTTGTCTTTTCCTTGAGTAGAATTAAAACCCTTGTATTCCAGTTTGGGCTTTACAATACAAACTTCTTCCTCAGACGTAGACTTGTTAGAAATGGAATTTTTCCCAACCACATTCATCCATTTTTCTGATATTTCCGTAGATTTGGCAACCGCAATTGTCTTTTCCAAATTGGGATCACCCATGCCCCAAAGTTTTTCCTGGATCTTTTTATTTTTGACATGGATGATGATTTGGTCTCTAAGCATTTCGTCACACATCATCCCAAAGTTACAATGTAGACTCAAAGATCTTAAAGCAGTAAGAAAGTCATCAAAAGATTCATCACTTTTTTGTTCTCTGGTGTAAAATTCAAATCGGTTCAAAGCAATGTTGGCAGTAGGTTTGAAACGCTTTTCAAGTCTAGACAGTGCCTCAACATACACATTTAAAACATCACCTTCACCAGGACGTGATATACTTTGTGGTATAGTTCCAAAAATTTCTTGGCCTTCTGAACCAAGACAATGGAGTAAAATGCTCTTTTTTCTTTCAGCCCCCATTCGCTCCCCATCAATAGCTTTCATATAGTTAAAAAACTCTTCCTTCCACCTAGACCATGACATAGGAGGATCGCCTTTGTTTTGCAAGAATTTAGCTGGGGGATCAAACTGCATTTTTGTTTTTTATTTAAACTTTCTAACGTATGAAATGAATTATAACAAGCAAAAATAATTTCCCCAAGTATGTAAAATACAGAGTAAACACAGAAAATGACCATGAGCGACAAAGAAAACATGTAAAATTTGAAAGAAACTAAAAAAAAAAACTTGGAAAATAAGTATTACTGTGTGGAAGTTACCAATGTTTGTTTAAAATGAGTATACCACACTTCCGATGTAATTTCAGTGTTAAATAAAGTAGAACTTCCTAGAAATTGATGCCGTTAGTTTCAATACTCGAGTTGCTGGTGGTTGCTGGGATACGTCCCCACAATGCACAGTGTTACCTAGAATGCCTAGATATCCCAGAATTCACTGCTTCGGCAAAGAACAATCAGCAAAAGAACGACGAAACGCTCTAGAACGCTTGAAGGATGCAGGATTGAACAAAAACAATTCAGGTCAGTTTCACCAAAAACACCGCAGCCGTTAGCATGAGGCTGGAATCATACAAGATCGCTGCAATTTTTAACTTGTAACGCCGTCGCGTTAAACGATTTGCTTCAGTCAAGTTTGCAGCGAGTAGCAACACTCTCGATTCAACGCTGTAAATCCCAACGCTGTTGAGCAATTCAATTTGCCACAGTCATAGGTGCAGAAACGCTGGAAAGTGTGACCGGTTATCTCGGTGTACACCTCAGCGACGATCAATTCGCATACACCAAACGAAGCACTGTGACAAATAAACAATACATAGCTCCATACACATTCAGTTGGCCGCAGAAATTGTACATCCACTATGATGAAAGTCACAGATCCAACAGTAAATACTGAATGATTAGAAAATATAAGAAAGTTGTTGGTAGAATTCCAGTAGAAGTACAGTACCTTTAAAAGATAATGGTGCTGAAATGATTGTCGGATTACATAGAAAATTGTAACAAATCCACTGGGTTCAAATGAGTACTCCGCTCCTGTGCTGAGAAATGGCAGGAGTAGATGACCCTCGTCGCCAAAATTGTAAGAAATAATCACAAAAAACAGTCTTCTTTGTAGTTTATTGAAGGTTCAGCACAGCAAAGATCCTGTCAGGGAAGCAGCGGGATGCAACTGCCTTCCAAGAACAGAATGCTACATTAGCACAGTTCTGTTTAGAATGAAGGACCAAGGCAGAAACATAACAAGTCACATGCCTTAAAGAAATACATCAATATATATACAAATAGTGTATTTATATGAAATACAGAATGAAACAGGAAGGTGTGAACCCTTTTCAAGCAACAGCCACAATCCCTGTCAGCTTGAACCACACAAGTCACTAAATTAACCTGTGCTAAACCCTCTGGTAGCTTGGCACATCAAATCCATCCATAAATTAGAGGCTATGGGGCTGATTATGATTAGGGTTCCCGGTTTTATGGTATTTATCTTTATGTCATTTCCGTCTGTATTTATCCATATTTATTTTCTGTCAACTTTATCTGTCTTTATCCATATTTATTATGGGTTTTGTGAAAAAAGTAAAGCTGAAACTGTTATATTTCCACATTTATTTAATCAATAAATATGCAGTCATGATTGAATGCCTGCCAGGTTTCAGTGATATGAACACCCGCAGAAGATAATTCAGTGCACTTATATGAAAATATGCACATATCAGTATCAGCCGTGTGCATAGATTCTGCTGTTTAAGCCTCTTTACTAAAATGCCTTTCTTTTTTAACATCCTTACCTATCAATTCACACAGTTATCGGCCTGATAGTCATGGCAAAGTGTATTTAAAATCACGCCAAAAAGCACCCAATTTCCGTTTTTATCCATATTTAAAAATAAATACAGACAAGAAAATAAATGGTTTTCTGTCTGTATTTATCTGTAAAAATCAGTACAAATGGAAAACAGGGATCCTTAATTATGATGCCAGTCGAACCGTCTTCCGCTGTCCTGTTGAAGACGGTCAGACTCCCACAGTCTCGTAGGATGCGGTTGGTCCCACCGCCGGATCATGATGCATGCATCCTATCCTCAGACAGACTGCTGAAAGACATCCAACTCCAACAGCTTTTTTCCAACTGCCAAGTTGGTGGTCAGAGAAAAACAACATCCATAAGACAGTTCAGGTAACTACAACCGCTATCCAGATTACAATGAAGGTTTCCTATGATCCAACCGTGGCAGTCCAATTGGCTGCCTCAGGTCGTTGGAAATAGAGGATTTAGGGTGCATACACACCCAAACCCACTTCTCTCCAGCATTTTCCACAGTGGATCCTTTCCTCTAGGTCCTCCCTACACCTGAGCAGTGAACCCCGGTGATGACTATAATCCTTTGGGTGTCGGAATCCAGGTAAGTACTTATGTGGTATGTATCTCCATTGACTGGACTGTGAACATTCTGCCACACTCCAGCAAAGGGGTATATGGTGCACAAGGCATGCCCCACACATTTTTCTTGATACTTTTCATTCAGGATGGGACCTTGTGGCCCACTCCCCAGTGGGTAAAAGACTCCTTGATCCATTACCCCTTAGGACACGTCCTTCTCATTGAGTAAGTAATATACTCAATGAGTATATTACATGTGTCATGCAAGTGTGTACAATTCACATGTTCAATGTGAGGTTTGTACACAATTACACCAACATATTTGGGTAATGTGCTCCGCCGTTGATGCGACCACCGTGGTGGTCGGACAGGGCTTGCGAGGATGGGGATCTGTACAGTCGGTCTGACAAGCATCGCAATCAGCCCCTAAGCATAAAGCATTTATACACAAACATTAATACATTGAAAACACAACACAAGAAAATCCCCACATCAAATTAGAAAAATAGAGTAAAATGTAATAAATTATTTGACATCAAAACAACAAAAGGACATTCACTAGAACTTAACATATGCACTCTTCAAGAGTTATGGTATGTATAGCACACAGAAGCACAAAGCTCTTCTCACGATTATCTTGACCTGTGATGCCGGGTGAAAGTCACAAGTTTATGCTGATCTTGAGGGAGGGTGGGCAGATACAGGGACTTGATCTGTACCCCTGTAAAAGGTACAATCTCAAATTCCAGCATCAATAGTCCAGGTTGTGGTTGAAGGGACTGTGAGGGGCAAGGACAGTGTCATGGATGGTTGTGTCTGTATCACAAAGAGCAGGCTGGGAGTCACAGATGGTAGTCACTGTAGTCCACAGGTCCAGTTGGCCATCACCAACGGCAGAGGCTGAAGCTTTACATTGGTGGTCACTGCAGGCTTTCAATGCTTTTGCACAAAGTGCAAATTTTGGATTGCCGGTCATCGCTGGTGGTTGCTGTACCCCAAAGATCCGGTTCAGCGAAGCTTCTTGTTAGTGGTCAATGTGTGGCACAAGGTTGTAGTCCGAAGAGCCTAAAACTTCAGGAAGAGCTCCATTGATGCCAACCAAGGTCCCAGGCTCCAAGGGGGCACCTGTCAGGTATCAGGAGCACACTCCAGCAGAGCTTGAACAGACCAAGACAGGTCAAGTGTAGCAGGTCAGCTAAGCAAATGCATGAAGGCATCTAAAGCATGCTGTGTCCCTGTGTCTCTGAACAGGAGTTCAATAACCTGACCCATTGAGTCACTTCAAGTAGCCTAGGATGAAGGGAGCGAGTCCAGTCGTCTGGCAGTAGGACAGCCCTTCTTCTGTAGTATCTAAAGGTCCAGGAGCATACTGAAGAGTAGGCCTAAGGTTTCTATTTTTGTACGTCCTGAAAGCTTTGAAGAGGTAAAAACTTCTGGTGCTTCTACCCCCACAGATAGTGTTGAAATGTCCTGCCTCCGTGCCCAGACTCCACTTTGTCTGAGATCACAAATTGCTAGTGTAAAGTTATTTCTGCGAGTGCTGAGGGAGTTGTTTGAAGTGTAAGTAGGGCCCTGCACAGCTCCACCCCCAAAAGGCCAACAATACCTAGTCATGTGACCCAGGAAACAGGATGCAGGCACCAAATGGTTAGGACAAGAAAATAGCAACTTTCAAAAACTTTCAGGATTGTGACATAACATCAGACATTACCATTAAAAAGGATCTTAAAATGCAATTTCATAAAACTAAACATGATATATCTGCCTGTGTCCAAATAAAAGTTATGACTTATTAATTGTAGTAAAGTAACCTAATGATAATTTATAGGGGAGGTAGGTCTCACAGTAGTGAGAAGCAAATTTGTGAGTTTTTCAATACAAGAACATTTAAAAGTTAATGGTACTTATCTGACTTTCTAAATATAATATACCCTGCCCCAGGGCTGTTTAGGGCCTACCTTAGGGGTGACACATATGCTTCAAAAGAGAGTTTTAGGCTTGCCAAACATGGTTATATTGTCAATTCAAATTGGTAGTCTAGAACTGCTTGTAGTCTGCAATGGAGGTCCTGAGACATGTTTTATAGGGCTTCTTAAACGGTGGCATGACAAGTGATGCATTTAATGTACTGGTCCTGGGTATATGGTATACCACTTTCCAAGGGGCCTATAAGGAAATTGACCAAGCCAATCAGATATAAGCCACTTTTACCATGGTTTTTGGAATAAGCACAAGCATTTTAGCACTGGGTTTCACTGGTAAAGTGCACAGAGTCTTAAAGCAAACATAACAAATTTAAAAAAACATACGAGTGAGGCAAAAAAGAGTTTGGGGTGACCAAGCAGAGACGGCCAAGTCCAACACAAACCTCCACCAACCAAAAGCCAGGGTAGACTAATCAATATTTTGATGTGCTTCACTGTTTATGCAAAATAACATGGACAATAGCCCTCTACTGCTTGGGCCCTTCTATACCTCTCTGAGCTCCTGGGATACTTCTATCTACACTCTGCTGAGACACTTAAATGACCCTTAGGGAAACTTTCATCTCACTCATGTACACCATCAGTGAAGCACCTAGCCTTAACTTGTTCACAGATGAACCCAATTAGCAAGACTATACCACCATGGCCAGGAAAGTGATGTAACTCATTCCACCATTTGGTTTGGGCATCTGTGCCCAAACAAAGGAAAATTTAGTCCATAAGGACAGCAAGCAACAGAGGCCACATACAGCTGTCAGTGTCAAATCCCAGGTCCTAGTCTATCCAGTGTTTTCTGACCTCTGAGGCTTCTAGGGGTGGTGTTCAACAGCTCGAAGTGTTAGACACCCCACTTCCTCTCTCGTTCCCCCAGTTCTGTGGTGATATCTTGAAGTTGGTTCTTCAGCCCATGGTTTGTACCCAGGGGCTAAACAGGAGTCTGGGATGAGCCTTTGCTTCCCCCACTGCTCCATTTGTGCATCCCTACCTTTGGTTGGGAGAGAAAGACCCATAAACCTGAGCTTTCAGTATGCTCTTGGTGGTCGTCCCTTCCAACTCTTTCATTACATGTGAATATTCATTTCCTAGATTGCAGTCAATAGGTATCTGGGAACTAACTATGACCCTTCTCCTCCCCACACTCTTCAAGTGATACCAAAGCCATGGGCCTAAGTTACCCTACATACCTTTCCGGTATACTACTCTGAGAAACCCAGTCTTTCCACTACCTAGGTCTGGCTTAACTTAGTGTCCCTCAAAAAGTGAACCTGATCCCATTCATTTTGACCTTGTGATCATGACAATTTCCACCCTGAGGTATCACAAGTTCAACCTCTGAGTCAATCTCCTAACTAAGGGAGACTACAGAATGGTCACCCACCTTCCCGTGGGGACTGCCTCACCGAAGGCCACATTTTCCACCTTTTTAGAGTTCTCACAAGTGAATGGTTTCTTTGGACAGACAAAGTCAATCTGCTTGTGTTCTAACTGGGAACAAGCAAAGCAGCTGTGTTGGCAATGGGGTTGCTGCCTACGAGAACCTCCCCTTTTTTCTCAGAAGGGGCTCAAGAACACTTTCTTACACCTTGCTCTAGACTTAGCTGTGTCTCCCTAGATCTGCCATGCACTCTGCTATGGGTTATCTGAACCACCCATCTTGGGGTAACTCCCAGGAATGTAAGATACTCTGGTACTAATCCAGATGTCTTTCTCCTTTGAAAGCTTCCTTGGGTCAGTGAGCTCACTAAAAATCATGTGTTGAGGCAACTTTATAAGAAAGGTTTTAAGCATGTGCTCCCTCAGAATCACAATGTAGAGCCCAATATAATAACAGACTCCGCTGCCCATTACTGACCCACTCAATGCCTTTCTTGAAGAATCCAAGACATCTACCCACGGCTGATTTGGAAGTTTGTGGCTATCGCTGAACCAGAGATGGTATTTCTCAATCTTGGCAAAGAAAATGGCTTTCATGGGATCATACTGCATTTGTACCACCACCTCTATTATTAGAAAAGTGTCTCTCCCAACTGTGGAAATCTATTTCTGCAAATGCATCACATGGGGAACATGGTGGCCAGCAAGTTAGCCGGTGGCGAGTTGGCTGCTCTCTAGCCTCCGTTATCGACTCCTTTATGGACTTTTGGAATTTAATTCTCCACCGAGTTTGTGCATACCTGTGTTATAGGACTGTTGGTCTTCCCCTGGGTGTCATTTTCAGGCTCTTTCCACCTCATTGCGGCGCGCCGAGTCTCGTTAACAAGCCGTGTAGTGCTGCTTTGAGAGCGGGTCCAGGAGATGTTATGAATGTTTCCGTTGTTAAGGCTTCGCTTTACTGATGGTTGGACGCAGTGTGTCCTTTCTGGCTCTCTGTAGTTTTGGGAGGCGAGGCACTCTGGGTGGTCTGGACAGTCTGGGCTGTTTGGGTCACGAAATGAGAAGAAATAAAAGACTTCCGAGACTTCCGAGATTCTGAGACGAGAGAAGACGAATACCTGGACTTGGAAGGTTGCCGTTCCGGAGTGGTGCGGAAAAGGGGAGGTGGGATAACAGTTTGGTTCCGCTGGGTTCTAGATGTGTGGTGGCTCAGTCCTCATGTTATTTCGGGCAGCGGGGTGCTTGCCTAGTGTTGTTGTGCTTAGAGCTTTACACATCATCAACCTTTTAGTAACTTCCCGGACTATTGTAGGGCAGCCTCTGTGGCATATCCAGCATATCTAGCATATTTAGCCCTAAAATAAAGCCTTCCACCAATTTCAGGTACTATTTAGAGTACAGAGCTAGGGGCAGTACTTAAACGTGATTCAGAAAGGGCTACTTAGTGCCCAGTTCTGTTACATGTAGTGTTCAGTCCAGGGCTGCTCCTAGAACTTCTGGGGCCCCGGGCGAAAGGCAAGATTTGAGGCCCCTCTAATTTGCATGTAAAATCCAGTTGCGGCCAGCATGACTCCCGGGTGGGAGGTCTCGCAGGGGTTCACGCGGGGGGGTGTGGTTAATTTAAAAATAAACGTACCTTCCCAGGTTTCGCGTCATCTCTGCGCCTGACCTGCTCTCTCCTTTAAGCCAATCACAATGCTGCAATGACCGCATTGTGATTGGTTGGGACGCCGACCAGCCTGGCGCCTATGGGGAGGCCATCTTCTCCATGTAGGGTGCATCGGTGCCTACATGGAGAAAGGTCAGAGCGTGCATGACTGGTTAGGTCGGTTCCGAAGGGCCGACCAAACAGTCAGGGCCCTTAGCAGGGGGCAAGGCACTGCTCTCCTGCCCTAAAGCAGACCCACCCGCCCCCAACAAAACACTTATGGTTTCCCGCAGTGCGAGAAGCAGAAACATAACATTTTATTTTTAGCATTTAGTGTTTCTGCTTCTCACACTGCGAGAAAGCAGTGGGTCAACGCTCCTCCCCCCTAGTGGAGGAGACGCCCATGGTAACATAGCAAGAAGTGACATCACAGAAAGTGACATCGCAGGACTATTGATCTTATTTGGCATCCCTGAAGAGACCTAACATGGATATCAGTAACATGGACAAAAATATAAATATGCAAATGTAGTAAATCCATATATTTTAAAACTGTATTAAATGGATTACATTTGTCACATTGGATGGAAAAGCTAGGTGCAGGTCTCACAAAGATGTATATTATTTACTCCTCGTTAACTGATTGTTTCCAGATGAGAGCATGACACAATTTCCAGTTCTGCCTCATAAAGGGGGGAGAACATGTGAGGTCATGAGGGGCGGGATCATTCAAAATAAAAAATGACACAAGAGAAAACCTACAATCAACTAACAATTATTCTGGGGTTCAAGGGGTGTGTTTTAAGACCTGGGCACAGTTATATCCCCCACACAGGCATTCAAAAAGCAACAAATAACTGTGGGTCTAAAGGTGAGCTCAAAACATGCTATGTATGGCTGGCTATGTGTCTGCTACTCCTCTTGAGATAGAAGACAGACTGGACAGTTAACCACTGTGAAAAATGTCCATCAGTTACGCGGTTGTAGGCGCCCAGTACATCATCTGGTCTACTCCACAGTAGTATAACCACCACTCTATCACCATAGATCAATATTGGAGACAAAGAGTGATGGATGGATGTCTGGTAGATTGAGTTATCGTAACTGTGAGCAGTGCACAAAAATAAGAGTGTAAAAATGATAAGTGTAAGATTGGATGGTGCATACAATTATTTTTTATTCTGGAGTCATGCACCTCCAAGGTTAAAAAAATTTGTGCAAGTAAGTCAGGTGGTTCAAACAAATACCTTCTGACTGGGCTATCTGGTCGACATGTTTCTGCGGTTACTGGTCAAGTGTTACCATCCGCTTCCTCAGGACCCATAAACTTAATTGCTACTGCTGAATCAGTGATAAGTGAAAAAAACAGGACATTCTATAAACATAAAAAGTGTCACCTGTACACTTCCATTTTTCTCCTGTGAGTGTCCGTTTTTGACA
This sequence comes from Lissotriton helveticus, assembly GCF_964261635.1. Taxonomy (NCBI): domain Eukaryota; kingdom Metazoa; phylum Chordata; class Amphibia; order Caudata; family Salamandridae; genus Lissotriton; species Lissotriton helveticus. The sequence continues at coordinate 51,147,350 of NC_136063.1, forward strand.
TAGCCAGCGAATCCACATGTAATGAAAAACAAACAATAATAGCACTCACATTAGTTAAGGCTATCCCGAACAGAATTGTTCCAATGATTATAATACTGCCTCTGGGTCAGAATGACACTAGAGTGTATCACATTGTCATAATAATCAATGTCTCACCTTAATTTTTAAGGGAAAACGCCTCACCTCACCTGGCAAACAGCTCAGGAAAATGAAGCACCGCTCTGTAGTGCAGAAAAAATATATACATAGGTCAGTGTTAAAAGACAGTGTCAGGCAGTTACAGAAACACCACCTAGAGGGTGCCCGGTAGGCAACCCAAAGGGGGGCAGTTATCTTATCGTGGTGCCCACATTATGGCATAGTTCAATGTATTCAGCACACAACCCATAAGGTGTATAACGTGCTATCAAAAAGCAAATTACTCGCGTTTTTGTTGTCGTGGTAAAATATTCAGGCAAATATTTACAGAGCTAAAGGCATTCTAGAGCTGTCATGTCGTTGGGAGGTGTCTCTCTCGGCCGATCACCAAGGTTAAATTTGTTCAAAGGATGAACAACACCAAGCGTCTTACTGTAATAATAGTTTACAAAAATCAGTACTGCCAAAAGAAATGACTAGTAGTTAGGCAGCTGACTGCATGTCTAACTTAGGACAGAAACGCGCTGGATTTTTTGAGCGCTCCCACCCATTAGTGCAAGCGGCATCTATCGCGCGCTGCTGATCTAACAAGGAGTTAAACAAAGCCCCTCCTGCTGCCTCACCTCTCCGTCGGTACTTCAGACAGCCGGCCGGGCTGTTTGGGGAGGTGCCGAGGGGGGCGACGTGCACTTCCTTATTGACTCTGTGCCTGCGCGTTAGGTCATGCGCGCAGAGCCCAGAACTACAAGTGCTCATGGGTAGTGTAGTTCAGCTATGTCCCGCCGAGCGCTCAGTGCGCGAGTACGTTAGGGACTACAAAGTTTCTGGGAGTTGTAGTTTCAAGGGCGCCTGTCAATCGCGCTTGGTTGAAAATGCCAATGTGCAGAGAGATGTCATTTCTAGCGTGATGACCAGGTCAAGTTAATTACGATAACTATGATGCGGAGGCTGAGAGCCCTAGTGCGCGAGTCCATTAAGGACTGCACTCGCCTCTGGAGAACATGGTTGCATGAGCGCCCCTCGATCGCGCTTAGTTCGTGCTGCTACTGTGCAGTGAGATGTCACTTGTAGCGCGGTGACATGCTAGAGTCAATTCTGGCGCGGTGACATGATAAAGTCAATTCTGGCGCGGAGGCTCTTATATTATTCATCTCAGTGTATCTGGAGCCTTAAATAACCACCCACCAGCCATCGTCCTCCTTCTCACGAGGACAAGGGATCAGTATGGAGCCAGGGATCAATATTATGTTCTCAGCATATTCATAAGACAACCATAGAACTAGCTGGACAACCTATATCTCTGTGTTTGAAATAATCGCTAAGGTCCATGTCTCAATCGACAGGACTCCTCTCAGGATAGTACCAGGTGGCCAGTCAGGTAGACCTCTCAGATTACATGCAATCATTGGATAGTACTTCTACAGTGTCATCCACGGGATGTCTTCGTTGAGCCCGCTTTTATCGCAGTTGAGCTTATACACCCATTTTTGTTCGATTCTGAACAAGTACCTGGATATATCCGTGATGTGATTAGGAATATTGGGTTGTTCTAACACAGTCCACTCAAAGTCCGTGGGTCTGTGCCCCACTTGAATGAAGTGATTGGTCAATCTTGTTGCCTGCTTCTTGCACCTTATTGTGCTCTTATGCTCCGAGATCCTTGTTCTGATCTTCCGGGTGGTCATTCCAACATATCTCAGTGCGCAGGGGCAGGTGATAAGATAGATCAGATTACTGCTATTGCAGTTGGTGAACCTCTTCTGCTCCCACGCGCAAGCCGCGCAATTGCCACAGGGGTGGTGTCCCGTTACTGGTGGCATGTTCCAAACTGTACCCACCGGTGTTTAAGATCCTCCTGTCCGCAAACATTGGAGGATCTTAAACACCGGAGAAGATTCCCTTCCACAACCACTATTTGCTTTTAAAAGAGCAACCAGTCTGAGAGATAGACTTGTTCACACCAGACCTCCTCCTAAGGCAATCCATCAAGTGGGTACAGTTTGGAACATGCCACCAGTAACGGGACACCACCCCTGTGGCAATTGCGCGGCTTGTCCACAGACCAGAAGAACCACCTCTGTAGATATAGGAACTAATCGGCCGTGGGAGCAGAAGAGGTTCACCAACTGCAATAGCAGTAATCTGATCTATCTTATCACCTGCCCCTGCGCACTGAGATATGTTGGAATGACCACCCGGAAGATCAGAACAAGGATCTCGGAGCATAAGAGCACAATAAGGTGCAAGAAGCAGGCAACAAGATTGACCAATCACTTCATTCAAGTGGGGCACAGACCCACGGACTTTGAGTGGACTGTGTTAGAACAACCCAATATTCCTAATCACATCACGGATATATCCAGGTACTTGTTCAGAATCGAACAAAAATGGGTGTATAAGCTCAACTGCGATAAAAGCGGGCTCAACGAAGACATCCCGTGGATGACACTGTAGAAGTACTATCCAATGATTGCATGTAATCTGAGAGGTCTACCTGACTGGCCACCTGGTACTATCCTGAGAGGAGTCCTGTCGATTGAGACATGGACCTTAGCGATTATTTCAAACACAGAGATATAGGTTGTCCAGCTAGTTCTATGGTTGTCTTATGAATATGCTGAGAACATAATATTGATCCCTGGCTCCATACTGATCCCTTGTCCTCGTGAGAAGGAGGACGATGGCTGGTGGGTGGTTATTTAAGGCTCCAGATACACTGAGATGAATAATATAAGAGCCTCCGCGCCAGAATTGACTTTATCATGTCACCGCGCCAGAATTGACTCTAGCATGTCACCGCGCTACAAGTGACATCTCACTGCACAGTAGCAGCACGAACTAAGCGCGATCGAGGGGCGCTCATGCAACCATGTTCTCCAGAGGCGAGTGCAGTCCTTAATGGACTCGCGCACTATGGCTCTCAGCCTCCGCATCATAGTTATCGTAATTAACTTGACCTGGTCATCACGCTAGAAATGACATCTCTCTGCACATTGGCATTTTCAACCAAGCGCGATTGACAGGCGCCCTTGAAACTACAACTCCCAGAAACTTTGTAGTCCCTAACGTACTCGCGCACTGAGCGCTCGGCGGGACATAGCTGAACTACACTACCCATGAGCACTTGTAGTTCTGGGCTCTGCGCGCATGACCTAACGCGCAGGCACAGAGTCAATAAGGAAGTGCACGTCGCCCCCCTCGGCACCTCCCCAAACAGCCCGGCCGGCTGTCTGAAGTACCGACGGAGAGGTGAGGCAGCAGGAGGGACTTTGTTTAACTCCTTGTTAGATCAGCAGCGCGCGATAGATGCCGCTTGCACTAATGGGTGGGAGCGCTCAAAAAATCCAGCGCGTTTCTGTCCTAAGTTAGACATGCAGTCAGCTGCCTAACTACTAGTCATTTCTTTTGGCAGTACTGATTTTTGTAAACTATTATTACAGTAAGACGCTTGGTGTTGTTCATCCTTTGAACAAATTTAACCTTGGTGATCGGCCGAGAGAGACACCTCCCAACGACATGACAGCTCTAGAATGCCTTTAGCTCTGTAAATATTTGCCTGAATATTTTACCACGACAACAAAAAAGCGAGTAATTTGCTTTTTGATAGCACGTTATACACCTTATGGGTTGTGTGCTGAATACATTGAACTATGCCATAATGTGGGCACCACGATAAGATAACTGCCCCCCTTTGGGTTGCCTACCGGGCACCCTCTAGGTGGTGTTTCTGTAACTGCCTGACACTGTCTTTTAACACTGACCTATGTATATATTTTTTCTGCACTACAGAGCGGTGCTTCATTTTCCTGAGCTGTTTGCCAGGTGAGGTGAGGCGTTTTCCCTTAAAAATTAAGGTGAGACATTGATTATTATGACAATGTGATACACTCTAGTGTCATTCTGACCCAGAGGCAGTATTATAATCATTGGAACAATTCTGTTCGGGATAGCCTTAACTAATGTGAGTGCTATTATTGTTTGTTTTTCATTACATGTGGATTCGCTGGCTATGTCAAAAACGGACACTCACAGGAGAAAAATGGAAGTGTACAGGTGACACTTTTTATGTTTATAGAATGTCCTGTTTTTTTCACTTATCACTGATTCAGCAGTAGCAATTAAGTTTATGGGTCCTGAGGAAGCGGATGGTAACACTTGACCAGTAACCGCAGAAACATGTCGACCAGATAGCCCAGTCAGAAGGTATTTGTTTGAACCACCTGACTTACTTGCACAAATTTTTTTAACCTTGGAGGTGCATGACTCCAGAATAAAAAATAATTGTATGCACCATCCAATCTTACACTTATCATTTTTACACTCTTATTTTTGTGCACTGCTCACAGTTACGATAACTCAATCTACCAGACATCCATCCATCACTCTTTGTCTCCAATATTGATCTATGGTGATAGAGTGGTGGTTATACTACTGTGGAGTAGACCAGATGATGTACTGGGCGCCTACAACCGCGTAACTGATGGACATTTTTCACAGTGGTTAACTGTCCAGTCTGTCTTCTATCTCAAGAGGAGTAGCAGACACATAGCCAGCCATACATAGCATGTTTTGAGCTCACCTTTAGACCCACAGTTATTTGTTGCTTTTTGAATACAAGAGAAAACCTCTCACACCATGGATATAATTGCACATTTCAAAAGGCCATTGTGCCATTATTGTGCTACCTTAGGATGACATTAATACTTCGTAATTTGTTTTAACAAAAATCCTCTCTCTCACTAGTATCCCACACGCACATGCTAAGAGCGGTAGGACAATCTTTTTTGTGTGTAGGCTCTTTACTCGCCAGAATTATGTTAAGTTAAAAACTCAACACATATAGTAAAAAACATAAGGCCCAAGGTAGAGAATGACATTTGGACATTGCAGAACAGGATCGTGGCTTAAAGGTGTAGGAGAGCAGGCCAGCCGTCATGCAAGCAAGGCAAATTGTGTCTCCCCACTACCCTCTGGTCACTGACTGAGCAGTAAAATACAGCCATAATTTAGGTGCATTGGACAGATAACCCCACAAGAACACGGTCCCATTGCACTTTCTACACTATTGATAGCTATGCCCTTCAGATGGCGCCTCTCGCCCTAAGCATGGAATTCATGAATCTGTGCTGCCTCTCAGCATTGGACGATGACAGTGAGGCCTAGGGGAGGGTGGGCCTTCTGTCAGTTGCACAGCAGTACTGGATCATGGCTGTGCGGTGCATAGGAGAAGTAACCAATGACATAGTAATGTTGCCATGGACCGTGTTGCAAGAAAGAGCCCTGGTGCCACTGCACCTGCTGCACTATTGTTAACTACACCCCCTGAGAGAGGACCCATGGGCCTCATAGCCATGTTCTAGTGCTGCTTATCTCATAGGAGGGTGCCTCATTTTGTGAGTGTCGACCATGGCTGTGATGCCCATGGGAGGGAGGGCCTCTCGCAGGCCTCATGACTCTGTAAAATGGCTGTGAGGCTCAGGAAAGAGAGGGCTGTAGCACACCAGTGGTGCCATTGTGCAAGTGAAAGCATCTCTCACCTTCGTCCACTGGCTGCACAGTACAGTAAAACCTAATATGGGAACATTGAGCTCATAATATGCCTGAGCCTGGTGCCACGCCACCTGCTAAACTACCGATTGCTATTCCTCTGTTAGAGACACATACACAGGGCCAGGGTCCAGCACTGTGAGAAAAATTTAATTGGACCCAGGGGTGGGGGTCCACACAATGCGCGCCCCTCTCCTGTGCCTCTCAGACATGGTGTAGCATTGAGAGGATTAGGATAGATTCATAGGCCTATCAGCACTGAACCATAGCTATGAGGTCCAGGGGGAGAGGGGCCCTCTGCAAGGCCTTTCAGTGCTACACCATGGCTTCAAGATGTGGACCCCTGCCCATGAGCCCGATCTGTAAGGCCCAGGGGAGGGTGGTTCCATCCCCTTGCATGCACAGAGTTAAGGGCCTAAACACAAACTACAACACATGCCCAAAAAATGGCTTAGTACGGGGAAAGGCCTAGCAGCGAAGGGAGTTAAGGACCTTGTACCCCCCAACAAATCACATTAGCCAGTGCTTGAACATGGGTGATGGAGTCCGAGCTCTAGCCTAAGAATTTGTACTGGGATAGCAGAGCTTAGGCTACAAACTTTTCGGAAACTCTTCCCTTTTTATACATTTCAAATAGGCCAATTAAAAATGGGCATATACTCAAGGGCATAACTAGGGGTAGGCAACAATTTTATTTGATATATTTGCATTCGATGTTTAAAGTGTTTTTCTCTCCATGGATGTGTTTAAAAAAAGTTGTAAAACGTCACCTATGGTTTAAACTACTAGACATGGTACTGCCCAAATAGATATAATTTGACATAATTTGACATAATTTTTCACAATCAAGTTTTTTGTAACTACTAATTAAAAGGTAACTCTGTTTTACCCTCAAAGCTTTGGGGACGCGTAACATTCATGCACAACTGAAATGAGGAGTAGAACACTATGAACTCTTCACCAGCGGAGCCTGCCAAACATTTGCAAAACACTTAACATTTTTAACTGACCTGACACACAGCCCCTGGACTGAGAGAGCTCTTTGGAACGCAGAGATTGAAAGCTATTTGTATCTAAATTATGGAAGGTCCTCCTGACCCTGCATGGTGCATGCCCTCTTTGTGTGCTACAACGCCTTCCTTTCTGCCACTGGATAGCATCTCTTTCGCAGCTCATCAGCATCTGAAAGAGAGAGAGTTGCTTGTCTTTATAAATAATTACAACTGTCAGGTCCCAAAATGCGTGCAAATTGGCACCGGAGTGGGAAGTGGATGGCATCTCCAATTACAGGTCAAACCCTCAAATGCAGACGGGCCTCGCGCTACATGTGGTCTGCACAGCCCAAGGGAAATGGGGCCCCCTCCCTGGGGGTTAACAGTGATTTTCAAGTGCTGCGAGGCACAGGGGGCCTCTTCCCCTATTCCTATACATGCCTGCGAAGCCCAGGGGAGAGGCAGCCCTTCCCTGGGCCACGCAGTGCTCACCACAGGCGCGAGGCCGGTGGGGAAACACTTTTGTGAGGCCCCCTGTTGATGGGCTGAGCGCGGGGCCCTGGGCAGCCGCTCATGCCTAGCGCCGGCCCTGGTTTAGTCAAACATAACAACCAAGCTAAGGTATGAGACTGCCTTTAACCCCATGCAGCTAGTTTCACAGCAAACTGTACAATCAGAGAAAAAATGGTATCAGTCTACCAAGGGGGCTTTGCCAAAGTTAAATAAATCCGCACTTGGTGGCCCTACTTTTGAGGTACCTTTGGGAAAAAGATACAAATTAAGATCACACACTTTTTTACCAAACTGCACGACAGCTAAGATCAAGCAACCGCAATCTCTTGCGCACTCAAAGAATATACAGAGCCAAGCTGGTGGGAAGAGCCTTCTCCCATCTGGCTCCCAGTCATTGGAACAGTCTGCCGTAGAACATTCGGGCCTGTGCTGAGCTAACCAGTTTTAAGAAACTATTAAAGACCTGCTTTGTTTGCTCTCTACAAATTGTGATGTATTCCTATAGGTTCTGTATCGATCCCCCTATTCCTGACCCTATTCTGGTTAACAAACTAACAAGTTAACTAAGCAGCCATCCCATGAGGCAGAAAACCCCCATGATGCAGGAACCGTTATCTGATAAAGCCACACTACGGCACAGGAACGTGTTATCTGATTAGGTCATAACGCTTGCCATCTAATTAGACAAGCGATATTCCTCCAGCCCCTGATAAGGCATACGGAGTTCTCAAAACAAATCAAACCTATGTCAACCTGGAAAAACCCTGCGGCCATTGTTTTGATTTCACCGAGAACTTCAGCAATAGAATGTGCTAACGACCAAGTCGTATGACATCCTTATTGACGTATCTATGTCCATCCTTACGTCAATCTCGGCACCTTAAAGGTATAAATATTACCGATATTGCCCTATGCAAACACACGCGGTGGTGACGAGATCGGAGCAGCCAGACTTGCCGAAGCCCAGAGCAGAGCAGACCCCGCTGGCGCAGCCCCGCCTTCTTGACGCGCTGAGAACGAGACGCTGTTTTCTCCTGCCGAGAAATCCAGCTCCGGCGCTTCCGGGTAGCCCTCGCAGGCAGCCTGGAATATCGAGACCAGAGACGAGAGATACCATCCCTCATTCATCCTAGATTCCAGGTACAGAACTGAATAACCCCTCGCAGAGAATTCTTTAGTCAGTCACTTGGCAAAACAAACTTAACTTAAACTGCTACTTTCTATTCCCGCCCACGTATTAGGCTTAGGTCAGGTACATTGGGGTAGACGCAGTTAGAAACACCAGTTGAGTACGATTAGTCAAATGTATATGTGTATGTATCTATTTTATTCATTTTAAACCTTCATATGGCTTAGAAACCATATAAATGTTTTTACAGTATTATTTTATACTTCTGCTTTTATTGTATGCACTTTACTTAACCATAAGTATTGCAATAATATCGATCCATTTCTCTTGTATGAGAAAAGAGACTGATCAATAAATACCATCTTTTTATTGAACACGCCCGTCTCTTCCTTTTCTCTACAATCTGGTGAGACTAAGAATGCACGTACTGACTGAGTAAAATAAGTCGTCTTTTGTTTTCACACGACTCTAGAGATACACTCTTGATTAGGGGAGAGCAAAGTTGTCATGTTCTATGGTTGTCAGAAACTAAATCCCTTCTTGTCTATCCAGGGAGGTTCAACTCCTCCTTGCCTATTCGAGAAAGTTTCTAGTGAACTCTGAACTAAGCTGGCAAACCCAAAACTTTAAGTCTAATATCGACAGTAGTAGACCTAGTTAACGTCTGGTCTAGGCCTATACTATTGAAGGTATTATTCCAATGCGCAGAGCCTATTGGGATAATAGGAACTACACTACATGGCGCCCACCGCGTTTGGAAGGGCGATAAAACTAACGTAAGACATTTAGAGTAACTCAGTCGTGCTTTCTCACTCAGACCCCTTTTTCCCATAATACTCCAAAGACGTCTGGAGTGGGTGAAAGGTATATCCGCCAAACCTCGCAGGAGGGAACTCCTATGTATGGTACTTGGTTTAGTCAACGTTGAAGGATAAACCGTTCCAAAATATTGTGCATCTAATCTTTGTTTCCATAAGAAACCTGATCTGCAAACAAAAGAAATAACCATCCTGTCGGTAAAATGGTAGACAGTGATGATGAAAGAGAGGCAGTTAGATTAGCAGCTGAAATAGCAGCAGCTGATACTGCACTGCAAGAAGCAGACCAGGATATAATACTCATCCCGGTCATCAAAAGGAAATCTATAACCTTAAAGCTTATAGAAAACGGACTGACACCTAGAGGTGGTACAGTCATATTCGTAATTGAGGCACACGACTATCGGCAGACAGAGGTATACTATTCATGGATAAATTTTCCAGCAGCAAATGCTGTAACAAAGTACTTCCACTATTACAAAATAGAGGAACCTCCTGAAATGTACACTCCTTTCGAGGAGGTGGAAGTACCACTCAAATTTCAAGAGCACCTGCTCTTATTTGATGGCGCCCTAAAACATAATAATCACATCACCAGGCTCGGTCCTTTAGGTAGACCAGGAGCAACTTGGCCGGTCCTAGCCGGATACACACCACATCCAGACATCGAAAGAATGCCTGCACCAGAACTTTTTAACACAGCTAAAACAATTAATAAAAGTACATAGACAATTAGTCCAGTATGTGATGCGGACTTCAACAATTCAACCAGCAATTAAAATTCCACAGCTGACCCCTCACCAGGGGAACACAAATAAAATTACACCACAGAACATACAATCCTGCCTAGGTAAAGTACCGGCTAAATGGGAACAAATACCATTCTGGTTAGCACAGAAAATCACCCAAATAGAGGCGGTGTTTCCAGACACCACCCCGTTAGAAAAACACAGGATTCTGACTATCTGTCTTCCAATGGGAATCGCACCACACATTGAGGACTGTGATACTTGGGGTACAGTCTTTGCTTCCATCTACACAAAAACGCACGGTGTTCCATCCATTTCGGTAATACCAGATGTGCTAAAACAAATTCAAGACGAATATGGTCCAGAACCCGCTTTAACTCTTGGTATGAAATTACTGAAAGACTTCAAGCAGGTCTCGGCTATATTATTAGCCAACATAAAGGGAGAAGCAGCAAACGTGGCGATCCGCCAAAGGTTAAAAGAGACAGATATAGCAGACCAACCAGCTGAAATTGCCAGAATCATAGAAAAATCCTATGAGGAACTAGGTAGAGATAGTTTAGGTGGAATACCAGTAAAACCACAACTGATTGAAAGTCCTGAAAAAATATTTTTTAATAATAACTCAACATCACAAAAAAAGAGCTGGGATGGAAACAAACAATCCAATCCTAAAGAAAAGAAATTCCAGTCCAGAGGAAGGTCTCCTAGGCGAAGAGAAAAGTCTCCGAACCAAAGACACAGGTCACCCCAAAGTGACCCCTCTGGGAAAAGATATAACCTTAGAAATAGGGATAATATAAAAAAGCCTGATAGATATCAAGACATTGATACACGTCCCTCTCAATCTTTTCAGACTTCCTCGCAGAAATCGGAAAGAAGAGGAAGATCAGAACAAAGAGAAGAGCACGCCAAGTCCAAAGACAAGGAACCTGCTCAGCTAAAAAAGAAATTACAATTTCCAAAAAAGAAGGTAGCCAGTATCAAGGTAGTAAACAATGCCGAGAATACTGAGGGCACAACTGAAAAACGGAGAATGGGCTCAGACAATGCTAGACAGCGCAGCAGAAGTGAGCATAGCTCGCAAAGTCCTGATGAATCATGTGGAGACAGTGGACACGAATGAATATCTTCAAGTGGAAACTGCAGACACCAGAGTTAGCAAACCTCACAAAATATATGAAATAACATTACGTATAGAAGGGGATAAGACTAGAAAAATCAGGGGACTATTTTGGGATAATCTCTCCAAGGGCTATGACATCCTTCTAGCTGAAAAAGACTGGCCACCAGAGTTTGTCAGGGAGTGCCCTCCTGGCGAAGAAATAATTATGCCGGCCTTCTCAAATCATATCCCAATTCATAAAAAATATACACTTGCCAGAAAGTGGGCAGTAGCTCAAGCTCCTGCTTTATATAAAAATCACGTAGGATGGGATGAGGACTCTCCTCCTCACAAAATCCAGTTAAAATCACAACCTACTGCACAAAGGCAGTATCCAATTAAGCAAGAAGCTAAAAAACAGGTAAAAGAAATACTAGATCAGCTAGAATACCAGGGGGTGATTGAAACTTGCACCTCGCAAATGAACAACCCTTTGTTTCCGGTGTCCAAACCAGACAATTCATACCGTCTAGTTTTGGATTACCGACACCTTAACTCATAGTGCTGCACTAATGAATAACATAGTGCGCAAAAAATACAAAACAACATTAGACATCTCTAATGGATTCTTTTGTCAAAACATAGCACCAGAGAGCAGATATTTGTCTGCGTTCTCAATAAATGGCACTCAAAAACAATTCTGTCGGTTAGCCCAGGGGTACAAGAACAGCCCGGGAGTATTCTCAGCGAGAGTAACAGAATTACTACAAACATATGATGACGAAGCATTATCTTATGTCGACGACATATACTTAACAGATGATGACTTGGAGACTCACTTGAAAAGAGTGAACACCATAATACTTGGGTTCGCAGCAGAGGGTTACAAATTCAACTTTAAAAAATCCAGAATTGCCCATCTGACAGTCCTGTTCTTAGGATATGAATTATCAAGTGAAGGCAAAAGCCTGGCTGACAATTTCCTAGAGAAATGTGCCGTACTCCAAGCACCTAGAACACTAAAAAACCTACAGTCAATTCTAGGCTTCCTAAATTTCGGAAGAACATACATTGCAAATTACGCAGAAAGGGTCAAACCCCTTTATGATCTGATAAAACCAGATTTTAAAAGAACTAGTTGGACTCAAATACACACAGAAATTCTGAGATCCTTACAAACAGACATGTTAATTAAAACAAAATTAGAAACATGTGACAACACGCGCAATCTTGTGATTCGAGTCATCCCAGGAAGATGCGGATTCACATACCTGACCTCTAATGAGGGAGAAAAGGTACCAATTGCATTCAAATCACACTTGTACACAGAAGCTGAAAAGAAATTCAGCATTAAAGAAAACATTGTTCATGCAGTTCAAACCGCAATAGCTAGAGAAAAATATCAAGCGGACGGTAGACACATCACAGTCAGAACAGCAGAATCAGCCTTTGAGGCATTAACAAGACCATGTAATTTACCAACAACAGCATTGAATCCAAAGTGGATACAATGGGTGAATTCAATCACCACGGACAAAGTATATTACTACTTTGATCCAGAACTAAAGGAATTAAAAAATCTAGAATATGAAAGAATATTCCCTCTGCCAGCCGACATTCTGCCATTACGACAGTACGCTTGTGTAATCTATACAGACGGACATGCTCAACCCTCCGTTTGGGGAAAACAAGCATACAACCCCACATGTGAGATTACAAAAGAAGTGTGGCGCGGAGGCAAACTAAGACCTCCTTTGCTTGTTTGCTCGTTGCCGTGTTGCTGAGGACCTTGTTGGACCCTTTGAAGCCCTTTACGACTTGCGGAACCCGCTTCGCGGGTCCCGCTGCGCCCCAGAGACCAAGGGGAGTTTGTACTGCAGCTGCGTGGGAGGACCAGGGCTGCGAGCGTGCGGGGCAGGACTTCAAATCCCAGAAGCCCCTGCACACCGCGCCTCTCGCCATCTGGCCGCTCTCCCTGGCCACCACGCCCCGCCTGCAACCTTTAAAGGGCGTCTACTGACTGTCCGACGTGGGAGACCTCCTTTGCTTGTTTGCTCGTTGCCGTGTTGCTGAGGACCTTGTTGGACCCTTTGAAGCCCTTTACGACTTGCGGAACCCGCTTCGCGGGTCCCGCTGCGCCCCAGAGACCAAGGGGAGTTTGTACTGCAGCTGCGTGGGAGGACCAGGGCTGCGAGCGTGCGGGGCAGGACTTCAAATCCCAGAAGCCCCTGCACACCACGCCTCTCGCCATCTGGCCGCTCTCCCTGGCCACCACGCACCGCCTGCAACCTTTAAAGGGCGTCTACTGACTGTCCGACGTGGGAGACCTCCTTTGCTTGTTTGCTCGTTGCCGTGTTGCTGAGGACCTTGTTGGACCCTTTGAAGCCCTTTACGACTTGCGGAACCCGCTTCGCGGGTCCCGCTGCGCCCCAGAGACCAAGGGGAGTTTGTACTGCAGCTGCGTGGGAGGACCAGGGCTGCGAGCGTGGGGGGCAGGACTTCAAATCCCAGAAGCCCCTGCACACCGCGCCTCTCGCCATCTGGCCGCTCTCCCTGGCCACCACGCCCCGCCTGCAACCTTTAAAGGGCGTCTACTGACTGTCCGACGTGGGAGACCTCCTTTGCTTGTTTGCTCGTTGCCGTGTTGCTGAGGACCTTGTTGGACCCTTTGAAGCCCTTTACGACTTGCGGAACCCGCTTCGCGGGTCCCGCTGCGCCCCAGAGACCAAGGGGAGTTTGTACTGCAGCTGCGTGGGAGGACCAGGGCTGCGAGCGTGCGGGGCAGGACTTCAAATCCCAGAAGCCCCTGCACACCGCGCCTCTCGCCATCTGGCCGCTCTCCCTGGCCACCACGCCCCGCCTGCAACCTTACGGACTTCCCATTAAAGTGAAGGTCATTACCCGCTACGCGGGAGCGTGCGGGAGCGTCCCGGGAGAAGCCCGGGACAAGGGCGGGACCGTCTGTAGCCGTCCGGGGCCGTAAGAGGCTGGGCTGGGCCCCCCCTCCAATATCTACAGACCTGGTATTTGTTGTAATCTATTTGTTTAGTTTCTACTCGGAACAGCTAGTATATTGGCAGGTAGCAGGGGGGCTTGATACATGGCTAGCTCTTTAAATACCTCCGCCTTGCTGTCTTCTATGGGAGAGGTGGAGATGGCGGTTATGGGCCCCCTAGATACATACTTTAAACGCCTGCCCCAGGACATTGATAGGGAGATTGCTTTGGCGGAAAGACACGCCGGGCGAAGGCTGTCGATAGAGCTTATGAAAACCCCCCTCGAGAAACACATAGGCCAAAGTTTTCCTTCATTGGTTACCCCGTTATCTTCCATAGTACTGCCAGCTACACATGATATATCGCATGAAATATCTGTATCTAATGAGCCACTGGGTACCTCTCTTGTAGATATAGTGGTTACCACTTTATCCCCAGAGCACTTAAATGCTTTTAACCGAGTGCCGAAGGGGCAAAATGCTATACCAAAAGCCTGTGTTCAAGCGCAGGCTATTAAATCCAAACCATGCCCAAAGAGGAAAAGGGTTGCCACTATTAAAAAATCTCTAGTCCCAAATCCTGCAAGGAAGCTCAGGAAGTTGGCCACCAAAACACCCCTAACCCATGTCCCTGTAGAGAATTCTACTGGGGTTATAACGAGGGAGGGAGTAGTTGCCCCAATAGGTGCAGAAAGCCTAATGATGCCTGCATCAATAGGAATAGACCCTATTACTCTAGCAGCCCCTGGGCAACCGATATCTAATCCGGAATATCTCTCAGATTTGGAAAAACTAATACGTTCCCTCTTAAATCCCTTTGAGACTAGACTTAAAAAGCTAGCAGAGCAATTGGACCATCTTGAGCAGGATAGCTTAGATAATTTTTTTTCTATAAAATCCTTAATTAAGTCTTGCAACAAAATGGGAGAGAATGGGACAAATCATCAGTTAGCCGAGCGGGATATAGGTGCCACGGTGGTCGATGTGGTACCCCTAACTGTGAGTGGTGCATCTACTCAGCGGAATAATGGGCAGAACAGTAAGATCATAGCTGCACCTTTATCCACTGCAAATAATACCAATTGTGGGAAAACTAAGACTAACTGTAATAGCATTGCGGCCAAAGGTAGTAAAGATGGCACAAAAAACTCTGCCTCTGCCGCTAAAAAAAATAGTCCACCCCTACCAACCACTATGGAACTTAGACAGGGCACATCCATAGACATAGATAAAAATCAAGGTAATAATGTTGTTGGATTAAATGTGCCGCTTGCCTCCCAGATAGTAAGCAGAGGTGGCCCTGTAAGGGATGGTAATACCATAGCCGATGGAAATAATGCTATTATAGCAGTGGGAAATGTTGTTTCAACGAGCCTTGCTGTTCCAGAACGTTGTCCATTAAAACCATACGTTAATAAACCTCCGACTCGGATTCCCCCGGTCCAACTCACCCCTGATTCCTATCCATATGTGGCCATTCTCACCAATGTCCCACCCTTACTGGAAGGTCAAAGAGAAACCTATGACATGTTAAAAAATAAAGCCATGCATTGGCTACGGGTCAATAGACCCCTGCCAGGGGGTGTGGACGGCCTGATTATCGGGGTTAGAAGGGTCAACTGGATTGGGAATACCCTAAAAAAACAGGGGGGTGAGTGTATCATAATCAACTTCCAGGACCCAAGGGTAGTAGGGTTGATTACGAGACCGGGGTGGAATATTAGCATTGGAGGGATTGGCGTTGTGGATTTGACTTTTTTTTATCCTAGACCAGTGTCCACTTATTCTGGGGGGAGTAATGAGTCAATGAGAATTAGCCTACCTCCTTGGGTAGAGGCCAGCTCTTTCCCTGCCCCTATCCCACGTCTAAATGATTGTTATAAACAGGTATACAACTTTGATGGTGGGTTAGGGCACACGAGGGGGGGATGCTGACGGAATCCAGTTGAACTCTTTGATTCTGATGAACAAATGGATAGGGGAAGTATCGTGGAGGTAACATTGTCACCCAATGGGGATGTAACGTGTACTTTAGCTGGAGTGGTCCATGACAGGGAATGTGGAAGTATGAGGGGGGGCAATATGGCATGTCAGGAAGATCGGGGGGGAGAATCCAGGTTACTATTAAGTTCTGGTACAAATGATGCCAAAGATGCCAACTGTGTAGATATCGTTATAGGAGAGGGCGGTGACTGTGAGACCTTGACTAATTCACCGGTCATGGTAGCCACCGAAAGGGGGATCAGCAAAGGTGATATCACGGGGAGGTTTCTTTCATGGAATATAGCAGGCTTGGCCTCTAGATTGTTGTCTCAAGATTGGATAGATTTTGTTAATGGGTTCGAAATGTGCCTATTCCAAGAGACGTGGGCTTGTGATCCAGTTTACCTGCCAGGTTACCTAAATTTTTGTATACCAGCGACTAGAGGCCCTAGGGGCAGACCTATGGGAGGTCTAACAGCCTGGATCAAGCAGAATTCTCAAGTTAAAGTAAAAGTGATTGATCTAGGCTGTAAGGATATACAATTATTGAGGATAACATTAGGAAAGGGTGGTGTGATAGATATTTATAACATTTATGCTAGGGGTATAAGTGCTGGGAATTCTCCCACCCTAGAAGCTCTATCAGAGTGGTTGTGGCAGGTGACCTGAATAGGACTTTTGAGCCTTTAGAAAACACAGAACATCCGATAGGACAAGAGGAAGATGCCTTATGGGGCGTCCCAAACCTAAACCTCATACCCGTGAAGCGGTGGACAAAAGATGTATTGTTGTTGAATGCGTTATGTCTGGAACATGGTTTGAGGGCCCTTAATGGCAGGACAAAAAGTGACCAAGGAGGAAATTGTTCATTCGACAATGGTCATAATAAAAGTAGGATTGACTATGTCATCTGTAGTCTAGAGTTATGGTGTGGCGTGGGCGACATGGAAATCAAGGGGAGAGTAGAAAGCGATCATAACCCCCTCTGTGTTACCCATTCATGGTGGAGGGCCGCGCCTGCCCACCTAGTGTCAGGTAGTGAGATCGTACCTGTTATGGCTAATGACTCAAGAAGGGTGAAATGGCCAAATGTGCTGGCCAATTTGGCCACCTTGGAGCACATCAACTTGGAGGTGGATAATGCTATCGCCGCCATGGAAACAGTATATCCTGTAACACCGGGTTCCTCTCTAATAGCAGACATACATGACACATTCTTCTCTTCGATAAAACCGCATTTTATCAAATCAGTTAGGGCAAATAGAAAAGCACCTATCAAATTGGCGAGGTGGTTTAACAAGCAGTGTAGGGCAACTAGACTGGAGTTGGGCAGGGCAATCAAAAGCAGGGATAGGTCTTTGATTAGCACTGCTAGGAAACAATATAATGATAACATCCGCAAGGCAAAGAGGCTGTGGGATGAGGAGCATTGGGAGGAGTTACTTGAGGCCTCTGGGCAAAAAGATTCCAGACTTTTTTGGAGAATTGTGAAATGGGGCAGAGGTGGTACCCCAAATAACCCCGATAATAATGTTAACGAGGCTTCGTGGGTCGAGTATTTCAAACACCAGTATGCGGAGAATAGGGATATAATGGCCACAGAACCAATCCCTGTGGTATTTTGCAAGGGTGATTTATTTTCAATTAAAGAAGCTGACCTTGTAATCTCATTACTTCAGGGGGGGAAAGCTCCGGGGCTAGATGGAATTCCCTCAGATATTTTCAAACATGATAAGGTTCGGTGGTCAAGATATGCGACTGTGCTGGGAAATGCCCTTGCTAAAGGGGCAAAAATACCCGATGTATGGAAGGGGGCAATAATAATACCGATCTTTAAGAAAGGTGATCGGTCGCTCCCGGCAAACTATAGACCGATAAGTTTGCTGGCCACTATCCAAAAAGTGGTGGGGAAGATGGTGGTCGACAAACTTATGGCCTGGGTAGATGAGCACAATGCTTTATCCCCCTACCAGGCAGGATTTAGGCGGGCAACCAGTACGGTTGATCAAATTTTTCGCTTCACTATGCTACGGTGGGGGACTGTACTCCTTGGCGAAGGCAGCCTTTATGTAGCATTTGTAGATCTGAGGGCTGCCTTCAATCTGGTGCCTAGGAGCAAGTTGTGGGTTGTTTTAAGTAAGATAGGGGTCCCACTCGAGCTGCTTACATTAATAATGCATCTCCACGAAAGCAATTTCGCTAAAGTCCAGTGGGGGAGGAATGGGGAATCTACCACCAATTTCCCAGTTGAGCGGGGGGTACGACAGGGATGTGCCATGGCACCCCTGCTGTTCTCCTTGTTCATTAATGGTATAGTGGATAGGATGCTGGACGCGAGGGTTGACGCACCTTCGCTAGCGGGCATCAGGGTTCCGATCCTGATGTTCGCTGACGATACCTTGATCGTGTCCAAAACCCCGGCAGGACTCCAGCGAGCCTTGAACATATTTGATATGTTCTGTAAGGAATGAGGTCTCGAAGTTAACGTAAATAAAACCAAGCTGATGGTCTTTGGGCAAAAGCGCCAATCACAACCTAGGGTATCTCTGAACAGCATCAGACTAGAGGTAGTAAATGTTTTTACATACCTAGGGGTGGAGATATCAAGCAAATTTGGTTGGTCGAGACATATTGAGAAGGCGGTGCTGAAACACCAGCAGATTTCAGGAGCTCTTCGGGTAGAACAAGCAAAATCCCAAACTAGGCCTATTAAACCAGTTCTCATGGTATACGACGCAAAAGCCTTGGGCGCAGCCCTTTACGGGGCTGAAGTCTGGGGCTTTGACAGGTTTAATACCCTCCAAAGATCTGAGAACAGGTTCCTGAGAGGGATAACTAGTCTTCCCCAAAGTACCCCATTAATACCGCTTTGCCTGGATCTAGGAAGAAGATCGCTTAGTGATCGTGCCCGACTAAGGCCTATCCTCTATTGGAGACGGTTATGGACGACCCCAGAAATTAGACACTATGCTGAGGGGTTCTCAGCCAAAGTTAAATCAGATGTCTTCCACAAAATTACATGGCTAAAAATGCTTAGGGACGCCCTTATTGAGCTCGGCTTCTCCAAACTCTGGTAAAATCCCCTTGGGGAAGCGTTCCCTAGTAAAACCACTATAAAAGTTATATATTGGGATTACATTGATCAGAAGCTTTGTAGGAGTGTGACCTCTGAATCCATGGGGGGTAGGTTCATGGAAATTAAAGCAAGACCTGCCCTAGAACAGTACTGGGACACTATAACTGTTCCGTTAGACAGGAAATTATTTTTCCAGTTAAGGGCAGGTTCCCTCCCCCTGAGGTCATTGACGTCCAGCTGGGGAACCAGTAGTAGTTCGTGTTGCCCGACATGTGGCGCCCCAAACGAAAGCATAGCACATTTTCTATTCCTGTGTGAGGCCTATGTAAATCCGAGAAAATCCTGGTTGGCACCTGTTTGTAGAAACCTTGGTGTCTTAAGTGGTGTTGAGGGGCTGAGAATTATTTGTTCCTCCACTGAACTGTCCATTGTAGTAGGAACGGCAAAATACCTGGGGTGGGCTTGGTCCATAAGGCGGAGGGCTCTATCTCCTAACATGCTTTGAATCTCACCTTTTGATTGTATGAATTAGTATTGCTAGTACCCTGTGGGAGAGAACCATGAATTTTAATTGTAAAATGCTGCTAATATGTACGTTAAGAGCTTTTGACTGTATAAATTTGGTTATGGTCCGCAAAGCGGGTGATTTTGCCCTTTAACTTGCATTTAGCTTCAGCACTTCATGAGAAAGCTTATATTAATTATTATTGGCAAATATTTTATGTGTGTGTATTGTGTATTTTTACCTGTAATTTATTGCAAACGTATGTCTAGAGTTTTAAATGTGTAAATTTACATGTGTGTGCTTTTATGAGTGTATAACTCGAATAAAGCTTTTTCAATTCATTAACAAAAACACACTCAGTAGAAACAAATTCAGAACAACAAACTGAAATATTAGCATTGAAAATGGCGCTAGATAATGCGGATCGCGAATTCCCGACACTTATAGTGTCCGATTCATATTACTGCGTCAAATCATATAACAAGGATTTGCAGACATGGATTCAAAACGGTTACAAAGATGACACAGATGCAACAATAAAGCAGAAACTGCTCTGGGAACAAATAGTTCTGTTACAAAGAGAACTACCAAAGACTCACGTGATACACTCACTGAGTCATCAGCGTGATGGCGTTCACGTTGCAGGGAATTCATTGGCTGAAACAGCCACAGCGGTAGCAACTAAATCGGCTCCCGTAGTTTGAAAAAAGCGTACAGTGAAGTATATTGACGGTGAAACAGTGCTGGCGGTGAAAACGTCATCAAAAGGCGACTGCTCAGCGCTAACGATCAATTATCCACTCAATTATACATACATAATCGATGCAAACTCCGTCCCTTTTGCTCGAATCCCTGGAGTGGGGGATAGAGTGATTCCAAACATGGACAGGAGAAACTTGTTAATCGCAGACGCACATATGGGCGAGGGTCTCAGACACCTCAAACTAAAAGATTCACTGGAAGAATTACAATCAAGGTACTGGTGGCCAGGCATGAGCCTGCATCATACCCTGTTTGTAAAAAACTGCCCAAACTGCAACAGGAATCGCAGTGGTGAAAGAAACGGTGTAATACCGTGTCGTTCCACTCCAGAGAAAATCAACAGTGTCGCAGGGTTTCTGTTCTCACACAGAACTGTGCACAGAGGAGTGGAACCTCGGCGAATTAGGGTGACCCAAAACACACCTTAGTACCCAACTCACCCCTTACCGAGCTAGCTACAGTGTCTCATTGGACATATCAAACTCCCAATGTTTAGACAAACCAGAACATGAACTTACTGTACCTCAGGGTACGTGGAACTCATGAACACTCTTTCGTTATATTATCATTACAAACCAGAACATGGAGTAAAGAAGACACATGTGCATTTGAAATGTTTATTTACTAATGCCGTCTTCTCAGGCGCAGTATCTTAGATAATACAAGTATACTTATTATCAGTAGCAAAATTACCAGCATAGTTACTAAGACATAAAAAGCGAATGGTGAAAGCATGTCAACATACTGTAATGAATAAGAGTTAACAACACTTATATCTCACCCTCCCTAACACATATATTATATTATTAGCTAAGAAGGTCTCTTTGGGTTGTTTTAGGGCGGGCCCATACCTTAGTGTCCTAGCATGAAGGAATCACATCAGCATACACCAGCTCTCTCTGCATGTGCACCGCATCAAGTGTGTTCTATGTGCCTCGTGCAAAGCAATATCAATCCCGCCTGAAGCCAGAGTTGGCAAAGGCTGCACTTGTGTTATGACTATGAAGGCGTGGAGATCAGACCTCATAACAATTCCATATCGTGTTGTTACTGAAACTTCAGCACTCTTCGTGCAGACATAGTTTATTAAGCAAAGCTGATATCAGAGCAATAACATATTATTCTCACATACACCACGGCAAACTACTAGGTTGAAAGCTAAGTCAACAATTAAGTGTCGTGTGCAGAAGTTGCAAGAAAGAAAAATGGCGTTTAAACCTCAAATGTACCTATGCTAACTTAACACGATATAAGGATATACAGGAGCTATATGACAACAGTAAAAAGCAAGGCTTGCGATTAACATAAACAGGCTAGTTTCCACTTATAATGTAGATCACCAGCACTCGGCTGACGTTTGGACTGTTATACAAAGATTTGCAAGTCTAAATGGCATATACGCTAAGAGCATGCTACGTTTGACCATTGTTTTCACTCTAGCCCTCCAGCCTGATGGGAAACATGGCCAAATGAGCATAGCACAGCGGGAATCTTCTCACTTCCTTCCTGAGGGATACGGGATGGTGTAAAGAAAAAACCAAGGCATAAAGCAATCTATAACGGAAAGGATATTAGGTTCGGGAGCTGGGTGGGTCAAACATCTAATAAGTGTCCAACGTAGTCTAAATAACTTGCCAAGAAATTCTCTGAAGGGATTCAGTCCGTACGAACTATTATTTGGAACTAGGATGTTAATCTCTGACCTTGACAGTCAAACTTCAGTGGTGAAGGAAAAAAGCTTTGATATCAAAGACCGTTTGGCTATTTTACAGGACTTAAACGAAACAAGAAAAGACCTGAGCAACATAAAATTGAAACAGCAGCCAACAACCACTGAAGAACCACCACCTGTCCCAGCAAGACCTGTCTGGATTCCAAAAGTCGGGGATCTAGTCAGAGAAAAGATCGCGGTAAAGAAGGAATTTGGGCCTTCTTACAGAAAAGCAGTTCCTGTCTTGTCTATCAACGGGACAAGATCAGTTGTACTACCGCCGCTTGCTGGTAAAAAGGAGAACCGAGTTTTATCCATCGACCTGGTAAAACCACAATCATGTGGCCGATAACAAACAGTAGGCCAAGTGGACTCCCAATAAGTAGCAGAACACCAAGGTTTGCTACCAGTACAGAGGTCCTAACAAAGAGGCTAATCACATTCGAAACGCCTACAGAAGAACAACAAGGACTATGCAACAATGCAATGGAACTTAGACCTCTGAAAACCCAAATAAAAACATTTAGCAGAGACACACCAATCTATAATGAAGTACCAAATGATAATGCAAGAAACAGTAATCCTGAAGCAATTGGAACAATTGACAGAACTGCATCCGGCTACTTCATAAACTTCGATGATTCCTCTGAAGGCTTCAGTGAATCAAAGACACAGCCATCATCAAAAACCTTTAAAGATAAAGCTAAAGAACTTTTGAAAAAACTGAAAGAAACATATCTAATTTCTCCATGGATCGAATTTTGGGTGGGTTTTGGTGCATTTATCCTCATACTTTGGCTCATCATGATACTAACTTTGGGACGCTTCATTGAGGGAAAATATGCTAAAATGGACACAGCAAGTCAGAAAATCAACTTGATCCTCAAACCACATACATCTTCACACGTCGAGAAAAGAGAACTTTCTTCAGTCAACTTCACAGCCAATCCTATACCGGGTGGGGTAGCATGGGACAACACTGACTACGAAATCTATGGTCCGGTTGTAATCCTGAAATATCCACACCAAATTAAGATCTCATTGAGTGACTTTGTAAAACCAAGCTCATTTGCTGATGATTGGGACTTCGAAAGCATTAATAATATGATGTCTGACTTAGTAATGTCTGCTAAATTTACCAAACATGATTATTTGCAGGGTTCTACAAATTATGATAGTATGTATTGCTATAACCACTATGGTAACCATTTTTTACATAAATCTGCACAACCTAGAAATGTTTTAAATTATAATCAATGGGAACATTGTGCAACCCCTCCAAAAGGAAGCTCAAGAACCGTTTACGACAAATATTCATATTTTTCAGGTTTTAACATAAGTAATGCTGAAACATTTTATTTCAAATTGTCAAATAAGACAGGGACAACAAACATGATAACAAACACGAAATTGATATATTCAGACTCATTCTTTGAAAAAATGAATACTTTTGGTTTTGATTATTGGGACAAAAATGTTGAAGTAAAAAGTGTTTGGGGTACAAAAGAATGGCAAGTACAGGGTATAGAATCTGTGTTTAGAGCCTGCATGATCCCAGAACAAATTATATTTTTAAATGACACTGTTCAACAAACTACCTGTCTTGGCCTAGCCAAAATCAAAGACTTAAATAAACCGTCTATTCCAAAACCAACAATGAACAGCAATAGCTCTACAGAGGAAGAGATAGACGTAAATTATGTATTAAACCAAAACAGAACACATCCAGATTGGAAACAGTGGTTGATCTGGCCCACAGATACTAATAACTGTCAAGACAGATTCCTGAACAAAACACAGGGGTTCAAATTGACCAGGCCAGACCCTAGATATCCCCAAAGACAACACCCAGGGATAATAACCACCTACAGTGTGGGCAAATTATGCCTTCAATGGCTACAAACTTCCACACTGGCAGAAATTAAGCAACACCTAACTTTACTGACTGATGGTGCTGACTTGCGTGATTTCATTATGGGACCGCGCAAACAGCGTCAAAAACGTTTCATAGCAGCCTCTGTATATGCAGCATACAATGAGGCCTGGAAGGTGACTCAAATTGAGACAGCAGAAAGGATGCGGGAAATTGACCGTATTAATTTGGAAAAATCACTTTCTGTAGTGGACAATGGGTTAATGACTCTGTCCTCCAGAATTTTTTCTTTGGACAGCATTGTGTCTTCAGCAATCGACATATTATCGCAAGACTTACTGTTATTACAACACGGTCAGTCTCAATTGCGTTCTATTGTACAGCTTGGCTGGACGTTACAAAATCTGCGTTCAGGCTATGTGCCTTGGCGTTTAATCAACACAACGTCACTATTTAATATCTTTAACCTTACTGATAAACAAATCAGTATGGCCCAGAAGGGTGCTGATTATACAATCCTGAGCATTGAGAAACTTGAGAGATTACCAGTGACAATGTCAGAACGACCTGTCAGTGAATGGATAATACATGGGATAATTAATATTCCAATATCAACCTTCAGGTTTCAATACTGCCAAAAATATATACAGGCTGGCATGTACGAAAAATTGGGAAAAGGGTACATTAAAACAACATGGAACTTGCCCTATTCACATGCATGTGTCAGTAATAAAGGACAGAAAGTGTTTCTTAGTGGCAATAATTGTGCAATGTCACTAAGCGGTACACTTCTGTGCAATGGAATTAGTTTGCACGGAGCCTGTGAAGGGAACTCAAATAACCTTTCATGTCACCAGCAAGGCGCACCTGCAACTGAGATAGAACCATTCTTTCAAAGACTCTACAATGGGAGTTACATTCTAATTGTAGATCGCAGATGTTGTAGTCTTATGCCCGGGACTCCTTATCTCGTAACTACGACTGCGAAGGTCAAGTGCTGTGGACACTCATTGTTCCCCATCTCCTTTCCAGACAGGGAGGCAAGGGCATGGCCCAACTTGAAAATTACTTCTATTCGAATAGATACTTTAAGCAGAATGAAAACAGTGCTTCTTCAGACGCCGACCAGGCTCACGTCATCAAAAGAAACGTATGATCTCCAAGTCGCAAGGACGACTGCAGAGATACATTCATTGTTAATAACTAATTCCCCCATACATTTCGCAGAAATCCTGAATGAAATCTTAAATATTTCTGATACCAGTGGAGTCTCAAAAGTATTTAAGACAGTATTTTCGATGGCATTAACACCATTCAAAGCCATACTGGGTATTTTTCCAGATTTCGTCCATTCGATTTTTGGCGGACTTCCCCTCATTTTGGGACTAATTGCAGGAATCCTATTCCTAGTCCTTATATTTCGTTATGGCAAACCGTGTCACAGACAAAACACCTGCGACAAGGGAAGAAACAATCCGAGCCATTGGATACCGGGACCGGATATCAAAAATCCTGGGACTATCCCGGCTTAGAGACCTGAACATGACTTGGTTTCTATCATTTCGACCAATGTGGCATCGATGTGTTTTACCTGTATTAAGGTGCCTGCTATGCGGAGAAGAATGCGTGTTAGACACCTGTCTGACGCTACAATCGGATGCGCCAATGGATGCAGAAACATTGTTGAGTCCGATAAAGGCTCATGCTTTGTGCTGCCCTCAACGGCTACCAATCCTGATGACGGCATTCGTGGAAGCTTCACCATCACGATTAAGGGGTAGTGAAGTTCAAGATGAAAGCAGCATCGATCAGGTACGACCTTCTGTCATCATTCCAAATCAAAACGCCAGTGGAGACAATCATGCGACCGAATGCATGGTTACACCTTTTTCCGAGTTAGTGGAACTCTCCCAGGAAGCTGTTGACAGCTTTTTCGAAACCCTAAATGATATGATGTTCTCACCAGAGCAGAAATAGAAACTTTTGAGCAAGCTCGTACACGGCGTTCCCTGAATTTGGCCTTCAACTTTAATAACAGAATACCATGAACAATTTTCCCTCCAGTTCACGGACAGCAATTTTTTCAGCAGCCCCATAATATTTTGCATATTTTTCGGGACACTTATCTTCTGCTTAAAGTAAGAACTATTCTTAGAGAACTAAAATTTCTAAAATTTAGATAGCTTATTGACATTAGCTGCCCGCTGGTATGTTCATAATCATTCTTATTCTGTGATGAAATGGTCTCGAACCTTTTTTCTGTATTAAGAGCCATTTCATGTGTAAATTCTCATATTCCAAATAGCAATAATGTATACAAATGCGTAATTACTTTAGCGTTATTCTACAGCTTGAGTGCATACAATACATGTAACTGCATTTTTCCGTATATTTGATAATTTCAAAATGCATTTATGTATTTTGGGGTGGTAGGGTATACACAATACTCTATAGTATGTTGTACTATGTTTTACTATGCATAGATTAGTAAATATGTCCATAGTTAGCGTGGAGTGGGTGTGATGTATTCCTATAGGTTCTGTATCGATCCCCCTATTCCTGACCCTATTCTGGTTAACAAACTAACAAGTTAACTAAGCAGCCATCCCATGAGGCAGAAAACCCCCATGATGCAGGAACCGTTATCTGATAAAGCCACATTACGGCACAGGAACGTGTTATCTGATTAGGTCATAACGCTTGCCATCTAATTAGACGAGCGATATTCCTCCAGCCCCTGATAAGGCATACGGAGTTCTCAAAACAAATCAAACCTATGTCAACCTGGAAAAACCCTGCGGCCATTGTTTTGATTTCACCGAGAACTTCAGCAAAAGAATGTGCTAACGACCAAGTCGTATGACATCCTTATTGACGTATCTATGTCCATCCTTACGTCAATCTCGGCACCTTAAAGGTATAAATATTACCGATATTGCCCTATGCAAACACACGCGGTGGTGACGAGATCGGAGCAGCCAGACTTGCCGAAGCCCAGAGCAGAGCAGACCCCGCTGGCGCAGCCCCGCCTTCTTGACGCGCTGAGAACGAGACGCTGTTTTCTCCTGCCGAGAAATCCAGCTCCGGCGCATCCGGGTAGCCCTCGCAGGCAGCCTGGAATATCGAGACCAGAGACGAGAGATACCATCCCTCATTCATCCTAGATTCCAGGTACAGAACTGAATAACCCCTCGCAGAGAATTCTTTAGTCAGTCACTTGGCAAAACAAACTTAACTTAAACTGCTACTTTCTATTCCCGCCCACGTATTAGGCTTAGGTCAGGTACATTGGGGTAGACGCAGTTAGAAACACCAGTTGAGTACGATTAGTCAAATGTATATGTGTATGTATCTATTTTATTCATTTTAAACCTTCATATGGCTTAGAAACCATATCAATGTTTTTACAGTATTATTTTATACTTCTGCTTTTATTGTATGCACTTTACTTAACCATAAGTATTGCAATAATATCGATCCATTTCTCTTGTATGAGAAAAGAGACTGATCAATAAATACCATCTTTTTATTGAACACGCCCGTCTCTTCCTTTTCTCTACAATCTGGTGAGACTAAGAATGCACGTACTGACTGAGTAAAATAAGTCGTCTTTTGTTTTCACACGACTCTAGAGATACACTCTTGATTAGGGGAGAGCAAAGTTGTCATGTTCTATGGTTGTCAGAAACTAAATCCCTTCTTGTCTATCCAGGGAGGTTCAACTCCTCCTTGCCTATTCGAGAAAGTTTCTAGTGAACTCTGAGCTAAGCTGGCAAACCCAAAACTTTAAGTCTAATATCGACAGTAGTAGACCTAGTTAACGTCTGGTCTAGGCCTATACTATTGAAGGTATTATTCCAATGCGCAGAGCCTATTGGGATAATAGGAACACACTACAAAATGAGTAAATAAATAAATAAATACATTTTAGCAGAGGAGCCCATTGTGCAACAACTTAAACAACCTTGTCAAGCCACTGAGACTTCTGTAAATAATCACAGGCATAACAAGCATAACAAGCCTGTCAACAAACCCAGTAAACCTACTCTTGTGAAGGGCAGAAAGAAAAAGAAAAAACAAGTCCTCTCAAAAGTGACTCCCTCACTTAGGTCGTACTTCATGGCTAATATCCAGGGCATTATTGAACGAGTAAAACAGGCTACGTCAGTGTCAGTGTCAGGCAAATCCCTGGAATTATATCCCGCCATTTCTCTTTCTAACTGATTTTCTCCACTAAGTGAGATAGTTACTATGGTAGTGGAGGGCTGGCAATATGAACAAGATGAGGTAGGGTATACGCCGCCGGTCGTAGCGGCATAGAACCCAGACACATTACATGGGATGTTAAGACAGCTTTCGGTAGAGATTGGAGTTCATTTTTTAACCTCCGAAAAGACTAAGAAGAAGATTCAAGATACCTGCACAAGCTTAGAGTAAAATCTATTGGCATTGACACATCGGAGGGACGCCCTTGAAAATAAAGTGGGGGAATTGGGTCTAGAGGTTAAAGACAATACCCAGGAAGTGATTAGACTGAAAGAACGAGAGCGGGGGCGCTTGGCGGTGAGATTGGAGAGGCATAACAATATCTTGAGAAGGAATAACATCAGGATTTTGCATTTAAAAGAAGAATTGGAAGGTGATAATTTAACATATTATGTTATAAACATTTTGGCCAAAGTCTTTACCCAGGTCGCTGCAGCCCCTGTATGGGAAACTGAAATTCAGCTAGTCCACAGGGACCCCTTTAAGTTGAACCCCGCTCGGAAAAAGCCTAGGAAAATACTAGTATGTAAACAATCATATCTTCTAAAGGAGAAACTATAGGGGGCGGCCCTTAAACATAAGACTATACAGGTTTATGACGCCTTCTTAAGAATACGGTCTGATACTTCCCAGGTCACAGAAGACAGGAAATGGGAATTAGGTAAGCAGATGGATGCATTAA
Source organism: Lissotriton helveticus (assembly GCF_964261635.1). NCBI lineage: Eukaryota > Metazoa > Chordata > Amphibia > Caudata > Salamandridae > Lissotriton > Lissotriton helveticus. The sequence continues at coordinate 51,176,194 of NC_136063.1, forward strand.
GGGACCAGGGAGCTCAAGTTTAATTGCGATTTCCTGCCTTTTTAAAAGTTGTATGGGCTAACAAGATGTATAAGTTTAGGTTTCCGGAGGAAGTAGACAGCTTCTTGGCACAAACCAAATCTAGCTTATAGCTTATAGTCTAAGGGAATTCAGCGGCTATTAATATTTTGTTTTTTCAACAAAAAAAAATTGCTGGAGGCTGGAAGGCTCTAGCGGGAAAGGCAATAGTCTATTGCCAATGGGTAGACAGGGACGGTTCCCATGGGAGTGTTGCTAGCTGTGCAGGAGTTTAAGAGTTTTGTGGGTTTTCACGTTTGTTGGATTGGGTGCATTGGAAAAAAAAAGAAAAAAAAAGAAGACGCAACAACAATCTCATGTGACATAACAACCTCCAATAGTTATAGTAGAGGGTGGAGTCAGGACAATGATGGGTGATAGGCCTGTTCGAGGAGGGAAGCAGCATCTTGAATTTTTAAGTTGGAACATCAATGGTTTAAGAGTAGGAGGAAGACAGCGCCTGATTCTCCAGTACCTAAAAAAATAGTCCAGCTATGATCCTTATGATCCATGAAACCCATCTTCTACAATCAGAATGTAAAGCAATATTTGGTAAACTAAGTTGGGTTGATAAGATTATATGAGAAATCAATGTGAGAGCAAGGGTATAAGTGGCGCGTCCTGTTCCCCAGAAGAGTACTATGTTTAACAATGTGGATGGGCCAACTATGTGTGTGTAGTTACTTTAGTCACTTTTTGTGGCCTGAGTTTTGACCCATTAGGTGCTATTAAAAGACACCTCACTGTGGTGTCCTCGTGTGTCCTCGTGTCCTACGCTCTCGTCTAGAACTCGGAACACTCGGAGTGAAGGGTGTTCCGAGTGCTCCAGTTGTAGCGGTTGGCTCAGGCTCATTTAGATGCAACTTGTACTTCCTCAAATAAACAACGAAGATAAATATATAATTTGGCTTCTTACATGTTTATTGAGAGATCTCTTCACTGGCGACGATCGGGTGATGAACCGGCGGAAGCTCAGAGCCTGGAGCCCTGCATCCTGCAGATCACGAATACCGTTAAAATTGGCTCTGTGTCCATTACGTCTGTGTGCTGTCGGTCGACGGTGAGTACATAATGCTCAATCTTCATGAAAATCCCGCATTTGTGAAGTAAGCGGTGAGACTTTTATTCAATTTAAACCTATTTGGGGTTCCGTCTTAAAGCGTTTCCAGCACCCTACGTCACAACGCCAGCTCACGCATGCGCACTCTCGCGCACATCGCATTTTAACGCATGCGCAACCAACTCTGCGTGTCATTGGCACTAACGCATGCGCACAAGCTCTAAGTGGTCGATTCTCTGTGAGAGTGTATTTCTGTCACCTAGCAACCAAGTCTTTATGATGTATTTAGCTTCAGACTTTGTTTTTTCTGCCAAAGACTGAACAATGACTGTGACTCACAATTGAATTCAATCGTCTGGGAAGCTATGATCTCACAATAGCTTACCTGGACTACACAGTGTGTGCAATTTATACACTCTATTCATAAGCATAAAATTACTGTAAAATCTTGTAAATTCTGTGCTTTACCATGCTCCACCTCCATTTTTAGATTCTCCAGGAGAACCTCCTTTGGAATGGAAACAGTGGAGAGAAGGTTTTGAGGCTTACCTTGAAGTAATAGGAGGTGAAAATTACACTGATAAACGCAAATTGGCAATTTTAAAGCACTCGCTTGGTGCGGAAGGCAGACAAGTCCTTAGTCATCTACCTCCTCTGGCAATGGATAAAGAAGAAGAAGAAGAAGAAGGTGACGTCTATGAGAATGCCATAATGCAACTTGGCAAACAATACATTAAAAAGATTAATGCGGTTGTCGCACGTCACACATTTTTGAGTAGACTTCAGGTGGCTAATGAACCCATCGACTCTTTTGTAAAAGACCTAAGAATTTTGGCCGCTAAATGCATTTACCAAGAATTTCATGATCAGATGTTAAGAGACCAATTGGTGCACAATGTTACCAATGTCAAGTTACAAGAAAAGTTATTAGATGCAAAAGACTTATCTCTTACCAAAGCCCTCGACATAGCACATCGTTTTGAGGACATGAAATTGGGAATGAAGGAGTTATCTGACAAAAAAAAGGAAAGAATCTTCTGAAAAAAAAATATCGACATCAGAAGTTCAAGTGGTTAAGAGGAAATCTGCGGAAAGCAACTACAATAAATCTTCTCCTTCAGTAAACTACAATTTCAAAAAAGACGTAACCTGTTTCAAATGTGGTTTTCCAGGTCATGTTGCAACCGCTATAGGTCAAGTATGCAATTATTGTAGATCCAAGGGGCATTTTGCTAGAATGTGCAAGAGCAGGAATAAGTTTAGATACAATTCTACAGACATAAGAAGTGCCAAACCTGGTGATGTTCATGAGGTTAATAGTGATACTGATGATTATAATGATTTATTAACGGTGTGTGAAATTGGTGAGGAGAAGAAAGATGCTCCATTCTGCATGTTACAGATTGATTCTAAATTTATAAGGGTTATGGCTGACTCAGGTGCTAGACACACTTTAATTGGTGATGAATGGTTAAAAGAATTTCCTCATTTGTCATTACTTCCTTCAGACATTAGGTTAGTCGGATATGGGAAAAAACCTATAGATGTTTTAGGTTATTTTATCACAGATCTTTCATTTAAAGGCAAAACAATAAATTCTAAAGTCCATGTTGCTAAAGAAGGTTCATGTTTGTTGGGGTGTCCTCAACAACGTGACTTAATGATTAAATTAGATCCCAATCACCCTCAACAAGTTTTGGGTTATTCAGACATCATCAGTCAAGTTGGTTTGGTCACGGATAATAAATAAGAAACACTATTTCCTAATGTATTTTCACCTAAATTAGGGTTACTAAAGAAATTTGAACACAAAATCATATTAAAACATAATGCTACACCAAAGGTGCATAAGGTTCGAAATATTCCATTATCTTTGAGGGAGTCTGTAAAGAAAGAATTGGAAAGACACTGTAAACTAGATGTCATAGATGAGATCGAATCTTCTGAATGGCTTTCACCTGTTGTCGTCGCACACACACCTAACGGCAAGATAAGATTGTGTGTCGACATGAGAGACCTTAATTCCAATGTGTGGGTTGACAGACATCCCCTTCCCAATATTGGCGAAATGTTTTCAAAACTTAAAGATGCTTCTGTTTTCACTACGTTAGATCTATCTAACGCATATCACCAAATTGCACTGCATGAAGAGAGCAAACATTTAACATCTTTTATTACTACAGAAGGTGCGTATAGATACAAAAGGATGCCCTTCGGGCTTGTTTCAGCCTCTTCAGTCTTTCAACGTGTCATGCACAAATTGTTTAAGAATCTATCTAATGTGCTTTACTTTCAGGATGACATATTAGTCTTCGGGAAAGATGAGAAAGAACACTCAGAAATCCTGTATCAAGTCTTATCTATTTTGCAAGATAGTGGGTTGACACTAACTAAAGAAAAGTGTAAATTTGGCATAGAATCAGTTAACTATTTAGGTCATTCCATTAGTAACAAAGGTGTATCACCTAAGCAAATCTTGGTAAAAGCTATTGGATATGCCCAGGAACCCACAAATAAGGATCATCTCAGGTCCTTTCTAGGATTAGCTGAGTACTATGCCAAATTTATCCCAATGTTTGCCGACAAAACAAAACATTTAAGAAACTTGATGAAAAATCATCAGTTATTTGTTTGGGATTCTAATTGTAAGGAACAATTTTCTTATCTTAAGAAATGCATTGCTTCTGCACCTTCTCTATCTCCTTTTGATACATCTTGTGAATCATTAATTGTTTCAGATGCTAGCAATGTTGGTATAGGTGCAGTACTTATGCAAAAGCAAAAATAAGGTCTTGTTACTATAGCCTTTGCTTCTAGGCCATTGCAGGGTGCAGAGCACAAATATTCCACTTTGGAAAAAGAAGCCCTTGCTTGTTGGTGGGGAATTGAGTATTTTCGTAAATATGTTTATGGTTCAAGGTTTGTCGTCAGAACAGATCATCGCCCACTCGTTGACTTGTTCACAACAAAGGGATGTAACAAAGCAACTGCCAGAATAGCTAATGGCAATATAAATTACAAGATTTTCATTTCCATGTGAACTATATTCCAGGTGCGAAAAATGTTTTAGCTGACTGTCTTTCGAGACTACCCATTGATGATGATAATGTTGTTGCTTGTGATGAAGATCCTGATAGGGTAGTTTCTATATGCGAAGTCTCTAATGGTTGCATAAAGGAGGAGGATTGGAGGGTTGCGGGCAGTAACGATGAGGACTACAAATGTGTCATGTCTTTTGTCAAGAATGGTTGGCCCAACAAAGCAAATTTATCTCAAGATATGTTACCTTACTTTCAGATAGCTCAAGAGTTGACTATTCATAATGATATTTTATTGAGAGGATTGCAACTAGTTGTACCACAAGATCTTAGGGAAAATTTGCTTGAAATGGCACATGAAGGTCACCCCGGCATGACAAGTATGAAAAGGAGAATCAGGCGTGAGTTTTGGTGGCCTGGAATTGACAGGTTCATAGAAAGAAAGGTCAGATCATGCTTGGAGTGCACAGTCAGTGACAAGTCACAGAAAGTTGTAAAATATCACCATGATAGTGTTACTCGTCCTACTAGGCCATGGGAATGTGTTTCGATTGACATTGCTGGTCCTATGAGTTATGGACAGAATCTGATCTACGCCATTGTTTTGATTGATCAATTTTCTCAATGGCCAGAGGTGAAATTTGTTCCTCATGTATCCTCAAAAACTGTCATTGATTTTCTTAACTGTATTTTTGAAAAAGAAGGATTTCCTGTTTCCATATTGTCTGACAACGGTACACAGTTCACGTCTGGTGAAATGAAACTGTTTTGCAACAATCATGGTATTATTCATAAACGGTCATCTGTTTATTATCCTCAGGGAAATGGTATGGTTGAAAGGTGGATCAGGGTTTTGAAGGAAGGCGTACAACTGGCTTTATGCAATGGTCAAAATTGTTATGATGCTGTTAGAAAACATTTGTGGAATTATAGGAACACTCCCAGAAGTGATGGTGATTTATCCCCATTTGAAAAAATGCGTGGCAGAAAGGGTATTTGCAACATGAGCCAACAATGGATGAGAGATCTGATCAGTGGGAAGGTTAAGGGATCTGAGTCCATGGTGAAGTCTCCCACAACTAGTGTTGTAACATTGGAGATTGGGTGCGAGTAAGAAAATCTGGTTTTATTAGGTCTGGAGAATCTCGTTTTTCTGATCCCATGGTTGTTGTTAGAGTAGGCAAACAGGTGGTGGAATTGTCGGATGGTAATGTATGGAGTCTTTCGAAGGTTGTGAAGGTTCCTAGGTTTGACGATGTTACATGTTCACACCAGAATGGGAAGGATAATGTTTCTTCACCTGTTTCTTCACGAGAAAATGTGCCACAATGTAGTACGTCTTTTCATGGGAACATGAATAGATGGAAGAATCAACTTAGATTAAGTCAGAGGCAAAGAAATACACCGGCATGGTGTAAAGACTACGTTATGAAATTATAGTCTGAAGACTTGCTGAGAACAATTATTGATTTTGTTAAGATGCCTGTTTTTGTTTATATTTATGATTACGCTGTTATGTTATTGTGTAATATTTTGGAAAGTATTTAATTCGGTTTGCGTTTTGTTGTCATGTTTTTGTTTCTTTTAAGGGGGGAGATGTGTGGTGTCCTCGTGTGTCCTTGTGTCCTACGCTCTCGTCTGGAACTCGGAACACTTGGAGTGAAGGGTGTTCCGAGTGCTCCAGTTGTAGCGTTTGGCTCAGGCTCATTTAGATGCAACTTGTACTTCCTCAAATAAACAACAAAGATAAATATATAATTTGGCTTCTTACATGTTTATTGAGAGATCTCTTCACTCACACACCATCCTGGTTGGTGTCATTCTTCATCAATGGGGTCCAACCAGGCGGCCGAGTGCCACCCGGTTGTCCTACGACGCCTGATTACAGCGGAGCTGGTGTGGGTGCAAAAATGTGATGTGATATAATATAGTTAAAAATACCTCTGGGAATCCTTACCTTTTTATTTTAATATTGGCGGCCCAGGGTATCGTTAAAAATATGTGTGGTGCAACTACTAAAGGAGTAATTTACTTATGAGTTGGCTTATGTGTGGTGGTCTACATGTTTCAGCCCCCGCTGTGTGATTAACGGGGCTTTCTTCAGGACCAGGGCAGTGAAAAAGTGAGTGGCGAAAGGTGAAGCCACGTGAAAAACCAGTGTTATACCTACACACTTGCTAAGATGTGTGGTTCTGAAAAATGTCGGCATACTCACAGACATTTTAAAATAGCAAAAAAATTCCTGTTTGGGGAAAAAGATGCAACACAACATATAGGTTTTTGCAACATAAAAAGCAATCTTAAACATTTATATCAGCGTAATGCATTTGTTCTCGTGGAAGGCCACTGCGGTGACTAATGTCTGGCTCATACAGTAGGCATGCGTAGATACTGTGATGCATGCTCTATTCGAACTCAGCACTGGATAGTGACAAAGCTCTGTCTGCGCTATATTTGCAGTATTAAGGCAATGGCGCGCTGTGTGCAGATTTTTACAATGATGCCAGTGGCACAGGTGCCTGCTGGTGGGCCACTGGGGGAGAACCCTTCAGTCCGTGGCGCGCTGCGTGCAGTTTGGTGAGGTCATGCATTTGAGTGGTTGGATTAAAACACCCAAACATTACCCAGACTTGGTGGCAAAAAAAGCAGAGGGTGCAGTATGCTCTACATGGCTAATGAAAGTATTAAAAACATGCATCAATATTTACAATGCTAAAAGTACTAAGGCAGAAATTGGGGCTCGGGTAAGAGGCTCATCCTGGATCCAATCTGGAATTAAAAGAGAAAGCTCTGCCGTGAGCTGTATCGGAACGATAAGTTCGCTGAGGGTGCAGCGTCAGGTATTTCACTAGTCCTCAAATGGTAGTGATGCGTCCTCTGCTGCAAACCTATATGTGGTCCCCCGTGGTCCCGCTGGTGCATCGGTGCCGGAGTCTGTGGCTTGAGTAGTAATGCCATAGCTCCGGTACGTGTGCCGAGGCATGTCCGGGTATTACCATGACTAAGGGATAGTAGTAGTAGTAGTAGGGATCAGTGTCGGGGCGCATGCACGAGCATGTGCGGTGGCCTAGATCCTGTTGTCTGTTCTGGTGGCCATATTGGAAAAGGTTTATTTTCTACAAAACGGCACTGGTGTTGACAGAGCAGGTGCAAGAAGACTCAATAGTGTTATCTTGACCTGTGATACCGAGTGAAAGTCACAATTTTATGCTGACCTTGATGGAGGGTTTGGCAGATATTGGGACTTGATCTGTACCCCTTTAAAAGGTACAATCTCAAATTCCAGCACCAACAGTCCAGGTTGTGGTAGAGGGGAGTGTGAGTGGCAAGGACAGTGTCATGGATGGTTGTGTCTGTATCACAAAGAGCAGGATGGGAGTCACAGATGGTAGTCACTGTGGACAACCGGTCCAGTTAGCCATCACTGACGGCAGAGGCCATAGCTTTACATTGGTGCTCACTGCAGGCTTTCCATGCTTTTGCACTAAGTGCAAATTTTGGATTGCCGGTCAGTGCTGGTGGTTGCTGTACCACAAACATCCGGTTCAGCGAACGTTCTTGTTAGTGGTGTGGCACAAGGTTGTAGTCCGAAGAGCCCAAAACCTCAGGAAGAGCTCCATTGATGCCAACCAAGGGCCCAGGCTCAAAGGAGGCACCTGTTGGGGATCAGGAGCTCACTCAAGCACAGCTTAAACAGACCAAGACAGGTCAAGTGTAGCAGGTCAGCTGAGCAAATGCATGAAGGCATCTAAAGCATGTTGTGTCCCTGTGTTTCTGAACAGGAGGTCAATAACCTGACCCATTGAGTCACTTTGGTTATCCTGGGATGAAGGGAGCGAGTCCAGTCCTCTGGCAGTAGGACAGCCCTTCTTCTGTAGTATCTAAATGTCCAGGAGTATACTGAAGAGTAGGCCTAAGGTTCCTATATTTGTACGTCCTGTAAGTTTTGAAGAGGTACACATTTCTGGTGCTTCTACCCCCACAGATAGTGTTGAAATGTCCTGCCTCCGTGGCCAGACTCCAATTCGTCTGAGATCACAAAATGCTAATGTAAAGTTATTTCTGTGAGTGCTGAGGGAGTTGTTTGAAGGGTAAGTGGGGCTCTGCACAACTCCACCTACAAAAGGCCAACACTACCTAGTCATGTGACCCAGGAGACAGGCTGCAGGCACCAAATGGTCAGGACAAGAAAATAGCAACTTTCAAAAAGTTTCAGAATTGTGACATAACATCAGACATTACCATTAAAATGGATCTTAAAATGCAATTTCATTAAACTAAACATGATATATCTGCCTGTGTCCAAATAAAAGTTATCATATATTAAATGTAGTAAAGTAACTACCTGCGTGTCCACACTTGTGAGTAGTTGTTATGATATTGATATGTCCATTCCAATGTGTTCTTGTATATCGTATTCGGTGCTAATGTAAAGCGCTCGCATATGATCAGGTTGAGTTTGCTCTATATCAAATATATATAAATAAAAACACACACAACAGCAAATTGCTTCACAGCACTTCAGAGGCCGCTCACTACTGGGGAGGGTGGGGGAGGGTTGCGAGCCCTGCAACCACACACTCCTTATTGTCTGTGAAAGGAACACAGTAGGGGCGTGTGCCTTTGTGTGTGCGTACCAGCCTGTGTGTACACACTTGTGAGTAGTCGTTAACATAACAATATGTCCATGCCAATGTGTTCTTGTATATTGTTATCGGTGCTAATGTAAAGCGATCGCATATATTCGGGTTGAGTTCACACTATATAAAATATATATAAATACACACACAGCAGCAAAGTGCTTCACAGCACTTCAGAGGCCGCTAACAGCTGAGAGGGGTTGGGTGGAGGGGTGCGAGCCCTGCAACCACCACTCCTTATTGTCTGTGAAAGGAACACAGTAGGGGCATGTGCATGTGTGTGCGTACCAGCCTGCATGTACACACTTGTGAGTAGTCGTTAACATAACGATATGTGCATGACAATGTGTTCTTGTATATCGCAATCAGTGCTAATGTAAAGCGCTCGGTATATTCAGGTAGAGTTTGCGCTATATAAATATATATATAAATACACACACATAGCAACAAAGTGCTTCACAGCACTTCAGAGGCCGCTCACTGCTGGGGGGAGTGGGGGGAGGGGTGCGAGCCCTGCAACCACACACTCCTTATTGTCTGTGAAAGGAACACAGTAGGGGTGTGTGCATGTATGTGCGTACCCGCCTGAATGTACACACTTGTGAGTATTCAGTAATGTCGAGAAAAAATCCTTTAAGCAGTCCAAATATTTAATCACCACATCTGCAACAAAACGGAGTACAAAAAGGTCTATTGTACATGCCAGGCTAATTCAGCTGGGAAAGAGATGTGCTATGAGCGAAGCACAATTAATTCTCAACTAACATACACTACAAGTCTACTTCTTATAATTCAAATTTTGGGCTAGATCCATATTTAATACAATGTTCACAATAGAAAAAGCTTCCGGCTTTGCGTTATGTCCGACCCAGATTACATCAATTTATTTAAAGAACAGCTCTTTCCTGCTGTTTGTGACTTCTTATGCCAAACAGACTACAATGGAAAACATTCTTGCTGCTCTGAATTTCCTGTTAAATATCCTAGGCAGGACGTTCTCAGCTCAAATACAATCAAGAGGAAAAAAACACTTAAACCAGACGGCATTTAGTCTTTTTTTTTTAAAGCAAGCTGTATTTCCAGATACAATTGTGCAACTTTAACATGCACGTTTAAACAGCATCATACAGTTTTTCAGTGCTAATGTAAAGGGGAAACATCCATTAGTACACAGACATTTCTTTGCGTACCATTACTACGCATGCGTTAGTAAGCATGCGATGTAACAATGCGTGCTGTTACATCGCATGCGTACTAACAACGCATGCGTAGGGGGCGGGCGCCGCTTTTTTATGTTGTCCTGGTGGTCATTTGCTCCCAGGGTCTGCTGCTGCTGCTGAGGACGTAGGAAGCCCACAACGGAAGATTGAACCATGCGTGGAAAGAGGTAAGTGGGTCTGTGTAGAGTCGTGCAGGGTTGTGTACTTGTGTACTTGTGTAGGGTTGTACTGTTTTAGGGTAGTGTCATGCAGGGTAGGGTTTGAGAGTAGGGACGGTTGTGTAGGTGTAGTGTAGAGTAGTGTATTTGGGTGTAGGGTAGTGTAGGGGGTCGTGAAGGTAGTGTTGTGGGGTTAGTGTAGCATAGGGTAGATGTTTAGGGTAGTGTTGGGATGTCGTGCAGGGTGGTGTTTCAGTGTGGGGACAAGACTGGGGGTAGGGGCACTGTCATGCTGGGGTAGTTTTCTAGGGTTTAAGGTAGTGTTGTGGGGTTACTGTAGTGTAGGGTAGTGTTTTAGGGTTTAGGGTAGTGTCGGGGGTTGTGCAGAGAAGTGTAGTGTGGGGGGGTCATGAAGGGTAGTGTTTGGGAGTAGGGACAGGACTGGGGTACGGGCAGGGTTGTGCTGGGGTAGTGTTTTAGGGTTTAGGGTTGTGTTGTGGGGTTAGTGTAGTGTAGGGTTTAAGGGTTTAGGGTAGTGTTGTGGGGTTAGTGTTGTGTAGGTTTAAGGGTAGTGTCTGGGTTTCTTCAGGGTAGTGATTGGGGGAAGGGACAGGACTGGGGCTAGGGGCAGGGTCGTGCTGGGGCTATTGTTTTAGGTTTTGAGTACTGTTGTAGTGTTAGTGTAGTGTAATTCACTGTTTTAGTGTTTAGGGTAGTGTCGGGGGGTTGTGATGGATAGTAAATGAGTGTAAGGGAGCGGAGTAGGAGAATGTGTATGTTAGTGCAGGGGGTAATGATTGACGGTTTAGGATAGTGTAGTGGTGTTTCAGTAGTGTAGGGTAGTGCATTTTCTATAGTGTTGTGTTTTACACTTTTTTTAAAAAAAGCATACCATTTTTATTACTAGGCATGCATTTACTTAGGATACATTAACACTTTCAAAGTAATGGTATGTGAAGTAAAAACTTGCGTAGTAACGGTTATTGCTAAGTAATAACTAGGCCTGGGTGGTAAATTCTGTTCCAATTACAGAAATTGCGGAATTTGGGTAATTTTGCATTTCGCGGAGAACGCAAATTTGCCCAAAATCCTGCGTTCCGCAACTTCGCGAAATTTTTTGCTTGTTCGTGTTCTCAAATGCGTGTTCGTGAGATATTTCCCCGAGAGCACGCAAACAGCGATTGTGAACAGTAAAAAAGCATTGCGGACAAGCAATTCAGCGTGTTCGCGGAATTTCTGCGTGTTCGTGGATATTTTTTATCATTTCGCGGAGATTTGCGTAACGCGATTAGGCAAATTCCCCCAGTCCTAGTAATAACCGTGTAATAATAGCATGCGAAGTAATGGCATGCGAAATAACATCACATATTCATGTAAAGCGCTCGCATATATTCGGTTCGAGTTCGCGCTGTATAAAATATATATAAGGAAACACACACAGCAGCAAAGTGCTTCACAGCAATTCAGAGGCCGCTCACTGATGGGAGTGAGGGCAAGGTGCGAGCCCTGCAACCACACACTCCCTATTGCCTGTGAAAGGAACACAGTAGGGGCGTGTGCATGTGTCTGCATGTAGACACTTGTGAGTAGTCGTTAACATAACGATATGTCCATGCCAATGTGTTCTTGTATATCATAATCGGTGCTAATGTAAAGCGTTCGCATATATTCGGGTTGAGTTTGCACTATATAAAATATATATAAACATACACACAGCAGTAAAGTGCTTTACAGCAGTTCAGAGGCCGCTCACTGCTGGGAGGGGTGCGAGCCCTGCAACCAAACAGTCCTTATTGTCTGTGAAATGAACACAGTAGAGGCGTGTGCATTTGTGTGCGTACCAGCCTGCGTGTACACACTTGTCAGTAGTCGTTAACATAACGACATGTTGATGCCAATGTGTTCTTGTATATCGTAATTGGTGCTGATGTAAAGCGATTCCATATATTCGGGTCCATTAGGATTGTAATTAATAATAGTAATAAAAAGTCATTAGTTCCCCAACTTAAAACGCACCACAGGGCGTGTTTGCAGACATGTCATCTGAGACCCCCGCCTCCTTCCTTTACCATTGTGCAAACGCGCCCCCTGGCCAGTTGTATGTTGGCAAACGCAAAGAACCTGGGGGTCTAGTGAGAAAGTCACCAGAGTACTCTCAGCTCCTAAGACTTTGAGCCCTAAAGGTGCTCGGTAAAAAACCTAAAAAGTCCTATGCCAAATATACTACCCAACGCATTTTACTCCCAGCAAAAGTAGGTGAGACCCAAGGTCCAGAGATGGATTCCCATCAATGTCTTGTAAGTGATCTTATAATCTTATCATTTGGTCATCCAAAAGGTTGGGATGGGGTGTCTCTAGATAATTGAGACACCTTACAAACCACCTTCTAGGACAGGGAACAAACCCGCAGTCGCTCGGTAGACCATGCGTGGGATCACTCAATGGGAGTAAGTGCAGTGAAACAAATGTGAAAATGTGTAAGATTAAAATTAGAATAGAAAGCGTACAGTGAAAAACTTTAATAGCTGTAGGCCTCATTCTCATTAAAAACAGGAACAGTGCAAAAATGCAGTTTAAACAAATAGCTGCGTATGGGCCGACATGTTTCTGCCAAAAAGGGGAAAACACCTCCTAAGGCTTCATCAGGGCCTCTGTTCTAAAGAGATATTATTGTCACTGCTTGTACGTGCTACAAACTAAACCAACCATAAATACAGTGATTAAATTAAACCATAAAGGATATATGTTTCTCTATTCCTCCATGTCAGATGGTGTAATTCTCACCTACAATACAAAATATAGCAGGAAGGTATAAACACATTGGGTAGTAATTATTTTGTAAATAAAAATGTACCATTTCGTCAAGGACAACAGAGGTTCCTTACTCACCCTTCGTGACAGGGGATATTACCTCACCTCGCCTGGACCAAGCTCAGGATAAGGGAGGCCACGCTCTATGAAGGTAAGTAAAGAGAGGGGTTTCTCACTATGAGTAAAAAAGTGCGAAGTTGCCCTTATTCACAACACCAGAGTCCTCATAACCTCTTAACTTCAGAGCCACTACTTGTATTCAACTCACTATTAGGCTCACCCACTAATCAATAAACTAAAACACCCCAGTATTCATATCAATCAAGTAAGAGTACCAGTCATTAGGTTACTTAATTACTCATATATCTGTTCTGACATCTCTAACCACATGTCACAGCCATTCCTTACCTCTCCGTTGTTGCCTCAGACTGCGCCTGAGATTAGGGGAGGCAACGCGTGGGAGGATTAGGGAAATATTTCTGACCCATGTGCTCTCATTCCTCAGCCTATCAGACTGGCTGATGTAGATATGTCTGTATATTGACAAATCCCAGCGCAGTTCAATGTTGGGGAATTAATTCCCCTTCAATACTGAGGGTCCCTGAGGGCAAAAAAGCCAACAAGGTACATCCAGTATACGCCAGGGAGATTCGTTGCAGAGAGGTGTTCAGAGGCCACGCCCGTTTTTACACCTCTCTGCAACGCAGCTCTGTGGCTCTTACTGGAGGTACCTAGTGGGCTAGTTTGACCCTAGGGACCCTCAAGATTCAACGGGACTTAATTTCCTAACTTAAAACTGACACAGGGCGCATTTACACAGTGGTAAAGTGATGGGACAGGGCCTGGGTTGACTTGTGCAAAAACGCCCTGTGGTGTGTTTTAAGTTGGGGACATGATTCCCCTTCAATCCTGAGGGCCCCTGGGGGCCAACTAGCCCACCAGGTACCTCCAGTAAGCGCCACTACGCTGCGTTGCAAAGAGGTGGTCCAGGTCGTGCCACTTTTGATACCTCTCTGCAACGGCGCTTACTGGAGGTACCTAGTGGGCTACTTTGACTCTAGGGACTCTCAGGATTCAATGGGACTAAATTTCCCAACTTAGAATGGCCACAGGGTGTGTTTACACAGTGGGGAAGGGAAGGGAAGGGGCCTGAGGTGACGTGCGAAAACATGCCCTGGGGCGCATGTTAAGTTGGGGAAATAATTCCCCTTCAATCCTGAGAGCCCCTGGGAGCCAATTAGCCCACCAGGTGCTTCCAGTAAGTGCCATTGCTCTGCGTTGCAGAGAGGTGGTCCAGGCTGTTCCCCTTTTTACACCTCACTGCAACATCACTTACTGGAGGTACCAAGTGGGCTAATTTGACCTTAGGTACTCTTTGGATTCAAGAGGACTTTATTCCCCAAATTAAAACGGCCACAAGGCATATTTGCACACATGCCACCTCTGGAACCCCTCCCTTCTTCCGTGTGCAAATGCACCCCGTGGCGCATTTTAGGAGGTATTTTTATTCCCCCTGCCCTATTATATACTAGGGGCTTACAGAGGAGGTCATGCTAATCACAGGGGGACCCCAACGCATAGTGTTCTCTAGTGCATGTAGGTGTTTTAACTGTATTCTAAGTGTCTTTTAACATAGCACTAGCTCTAGGACTGGTTAGTCAGACACAGTTACCACCAGTACCCATCTGAAAAAGTTGAAGGTACAGGATGATTATGCAACAAGGCTTCTTTCTGCTCCCCTGTTTGTTCTTTCTGCACGTTTTCCTTCTTCCTGAAATTTTCTTTGCCTTTGAGGACTTCTGTTGCTTCTTTCAAAAAAAATGTTTTTTCTTTCTGTGCGTTTTTTCTTCTTTCTTCACATGTCCTACCTCTGTAGGCATAGTTAGAAACTAGCATTTATAAAACCTTTGAAATTCACTTAAAAAACCATAGGTTTCAGTCATGTTAAAGTTAGAAATTATCATTTAAAAAACCTTAGAAATTCACTGAAAAATCCATTGGTTTCAGGGGTGTTATAGTTAGCTGGACATTTCACTCATACAAAACCATAGAAATTCCCCCGTTATAGTTAGTTCAGCTAACTATAACTCACACACCCGCAATGCTCTGCTGATGACATCACATATTACGTCATACATGACATGGTCAGTGACAATGCTAATTTCTAACTATAACTTGCCTGAAACCTATGGTTTTTCAGTGAATATATATACATTTATATTACCTACTGGCGGTCACCAGTAGGTAGTTATAGTTAGGACCTAGTTACCATAGGAAAATCACAACATTCTATTCCCAATAACTTTGGCGAATCGTCACAACATGTTCAGAACGTATGGCCCGCTTCGGTTCGCTCCTTTCTTGAAAGTTTCAGCAAGCGGGGGCCAAGAAAAAAGGGGAGTCCCAAAACGTGTTTTCTCCATGCAATTTTCTGTAGGAAACTTTAGACATGGCCACAGCCCGAACTTCAAAATGGAATGACACCAAATTTGGCAAAAAGGTAGCCCTTGGTTCAGAAAGAGCCATTTTCGTTAAAGGGTGTAACTCCGTTCAGTAGTTTTTAAAATATTAATAGAAAAGAAATATATATATCTTGGCGAAGCCTAACCACACATCTCATTGTGAGATCTGATTGGCTGTCGGCACTTCATCCAAGAAGTGTTGGCAGCCATCTTGGGACCAATATACAAGATAGCACCTCATTAAAAAGCATTTCAGTTAATAGAAGGTTTTAAGACTTTAGTTACATTATAAATCATTTGTTGGTGAAACCATACTCATTTTAGGAATTGTGGTGTGTTCTAAGGTGATTTTAGGATGTGAAAAAGCCTTCTGCTGGGATATCAGGAATTATGTTTGGGAGAAAACTATGCTCATGCTTTTCCCACAGAGGTTTGGAAGGTAAACTATAAGCTAAACTGAGAGCATATTTTCTGTAAATTCACATTATCTTTCTCAATCATTTGAGAATGAAGTCTGACATTCTCAGTAAAACATGAACATCCAAGGGCAGAGACTGTCAGTTTGTCAGTTGATTCCTTTGTGTTCTACTGCAGCTTCCCAGAGTGTTCTAAAGAACAATTAGAGTGCTACAGTCCTACTTATGACAAACATATTGCACACCTGAAGCCATCTTGATTGGAATAAAGTTGTAAAACTTAAAACATTTAATTTAAAAAGGAACACAATGAGGGGGTTCATGTTGCCATAGAAAGTATGATTAGTGCTACAGAAAGACGAATTAGGGCACATCTCTTCTATTTCATTAACACATTCCGACATGCAGACTGAACTATGCACTTTCAATACCAGCAGCAGGCTTCCCTGGTGAGCAGTAGCTGTACTGCACTGATCAACTAGATTGCTAACATTCAGAATTCATGGCAAATGTGTGACACATCTGAATGCTTTCTTGATGGAATCAAAGTGAAAAACTGAAATTATTTCCTACTGAGGAGACTGTGGAAAATGAGGAAATTAGGAAACTTCATAACGAATAAGTCTCCCAAAATGGTCACCAGAGAATAAAGAGCGCAAATATAGCACAAATATCACCCATATGTAGTCCAAGTATAGCCCAATGACAGAATGTCCCAGAGTGTTCTAAAGAACAACTAGAGCGCTAACAGTCTTACTTATTACAAAAGTATGGCTCACCTGAAGCCATCTTGATTGGAATAAAGTGGTAACATTTAATTTGCAAAGGAACAAAATGAGGGGGTTCATTTTGCCATAGAAATTATGTTTAGAGCTGCAGAAAGAAAAATGAGGGCACATTTTGACTTCTCAAATCCTCTTTATATATCATTAAAAAATTCAGACTTGCATGAAGACTAAAACATGCACTTTGAATACCAGCAGCAGACTTCCCTGGTGAACAGTAGCTTTACTACAGTGATCTAATGAGCAGCTGGAGTGCTAATTTATGGCAAATGTGTGACACATCTGACTGCCTTCTTGATGGAATCAATGTAAAAAACTGAATGTATTTCCCACTGAGGAGACTGCAGTAAATGAGGAAAGTAGGAAACTCCATAGCAAATAAATCTCCCAAGATGACCACCAGAGACAAAAGAGCCCAAATGTAGCACAAATATCACCCAGATGTAGCCCACATGTAGAAGAATGACAGAAGTGTGCAAAGCACTTATTATTTTTTGTGTTTTTGCAGTTTTATATAGTGCAGACTTGTCAGGAATTGGAGTGCTTTAACTGAGCATTGGTTACATTACACAAGAACAACTTCATTATGGTTTTAGACATGGGGAGATTAAGTGATTTGACCAGAATCACAGAATGTCGAGCTGAAGCAGTAACTCCAACCTGGTTCCACAGTTGCAAAGTCTGCAGCTCTGGAAGTAACTCCACATCCTCTCCCCTAAGTGCAACTTTTTATCATGTGCTCAACTTGATAAAAAAAATAAAGATAACAAATAATTTAAAAGTGCTTAGTCGCTATTTGAAAACTGAGAAAATATGTCCTCATTTTAGTTTTTTAGAGAACTAACCATAATATTTATGCAAATAATACCCTCTCATATATGTAATTTCTAAACGAAATGCTCCAGGTATTACAGTTTTGATTACATCAAGATGACGTCAGGCATTCCATACTTCAGCAATACATATAGAATGTTAGCAATCTAGTTGTTCATTAGGGTACTGTTCAGAGGCAGAGGCCAGGGGCACGGAATTGAAGGCAGGTAGGAGGGTGTAGAAGCAACAATTTGACCACACTGGGCAGGCAGGAAGGGCAGTGGCAGCACAACAGACTTTTGAGGGCAGTGGAAAGGGGGGCCAGGGCAACAATCCAACAATACAGGACTGGCAAGAGAGGCTGTGGCAATATAATAGACCATTGTGGGCAGAAGGAAGAGGCAGTGGTAGTACAACCATTCATTCCAACAGAACCCTTTCAACTAGGAAACATCCAATGTTTTTAAGTTCAAACGGGCTTTATTTGATGTGTCTCTTGTCTACAATCTCCTCTTTTTCAATGTAAGTTAAAGTGGAAAATCAATACCCCAGTATTTTTCAAACTCTCCCTCTTACCAAGTTCAAAATGTTAGCAAGTATGGTACATTGGATCATGGAAGACAGGAGGAATTGGGTTAGGGGCATGGACTTGGATAACAGAGGACAGGAGGGACATGGAGAGGTGCACCAAACTGACCCTACTGGGCAGGCATCAGGGTTTGCAGCAGCACAATACACCACACAGGGCATGCGGGACAGGAGTGCATCACAAAAATTCATAGAAAGCAATAGGGAGGGGACAGGACCATGCACATGGGCAACAGATAACAGAGGGGAAAGAGGCAATGGTAGCTAGCTGACCATAATGGACAGACAGGAGAGAAAGCTGCAGCATAACGGACCATTAAGGGCAGGAGGGAGGGATCAGGGGTATTACAATGAAACAGACAGGCCAGGAAGGAGGGAATAGGGGTCTGCACATGGAAACCAAAGGTTGGGGCAAGGGGCAGGGCAGAAGCAGCATGTTGACCATGGATGTCAGGCAGGATGTGCACTAGAAGCAAGCCACACCATGGAGAGCAACAGTGGGACTATAATGGCATACATACAGACCATGGAGGGAAGGTGGGGGGTCAGGGGCAGTTATCTGACCACACAGGGAAAATGGGAGGGGCCGTGGCTGCACAGAAGACCGTGCATGGCAAGTGGGTGGGTTAGTGGCAGCACAATGGCTATGATGGGCAAGAAGGACGGTTCAGGGGCATGCACAAAGGACCATGTAGGATAGAAGGGAGGGTCAGGACCTGGGCAAAGACAAGAGAGTTCAGTGGAAGGGGCCTCACAACAGACCACACGGGGTAGGCAGGAGGAGCAGTTGCAGCACAACAGACCAGGGAGGGAAGAATAGTGTGGCAGTAAAATGGACCATGGGGGACAGGAGGAAGGGGATAGGGGCATGGAATATGGACAGGCAGGGTGGAGGTGGCAGGGACAGGTTACAGTCATCTGACAATGCTAGGCAGGTAGGTGGGGAGTGGTAGCTCAACATAACACTCAGAGTAGATAGGAGTGGCAGGTCCATGGACCATGGTGGGCAAATAAGATGGAGCAGGGGCATGCACACATAAATCAGAGGGCAGGGGGAAGGAGAATAGGGGCAGCAAGCTAAGCACATAGGCTAAGCAAGAGGTCAATGATGGGGCATAGAATTGGGCAATGGAGGGCCAGAAGAATGGACTTGTACATCATGCTAAATGGAGGGCAGTGGCAGCACATAAGACCATGCAGGCAGGAGGGAGGAGGCTAGTGCACGGATTCAGACAGCAGAGGATAGGGATGAGGTGAATGGGTCAGCAAGCTAACTGTTCAGGCAAGGCAGGAAGGCCAGTGGCAGAACAACGGTCACACATGACTGTAATAAGGGAGCAGGGACATGGACTTGGACAATGGATGGCTAGGGGGAGGGAAGGCAGGAGCAGCAAGCTTGGGTGGGGGCAGCACAATGCCAGGCCCTGCTTCCAACCCCCCACCATCTATTGTGATATGCATCTTACTTAACGTTAAAAAAAACCGAGAAATTTTCTGAAAAAAAGTTTACAGGGACGGTATAGTTAGACTCAGATTTCACTCATACACAACCAGTGAAATTCAGCAGTTATAGTTACCTGAGCTAACTATAACTTACGCCCCGCAATGTACTGCTAATGAAATCAGACATTACATCATTCATGACATGGTCAGTTACATCACTCATGACATCACTCATGACATCTCAAATGAGCTGTGAATGGAATGGAACTATAATCGCTAGAACTTTATTTAGGGATAGTGGGTGTATATTAACACCCCTTTTTTCTTTTGTTTTGTGTAAGAACCATTATAATGCGCAACGTGCGAAGAATAATATGGCCGATAGCCTTTCACTTTAAAGTAATGTGTCGTCCATTGTTTATGTTGATGTTTGCAATCCTAAGTATGTTTATTATGAATAAGTCACGTTGACGAACATACAGGTATGGGGGTCACGGGGCAAGAAATGCTGAAATGACATTGAGTGCATATTAACACTTGTTTTCCTTTCTTTATTGTATAATTTCCTGAATTTTCACATCGTGCCCAGGCCAATATTGCTGCCAGCTTTTTGGATTAAAGTAATATTTAGCCCTTTGTTAATGTTGGCAACTTTAGGCATTTGTTCATTTAAATAAGGATGCTACAATGACGTCTTGTATCGTTATCAAGGTTCGGACGAAACGAAAACCATGGATCACATCATCCTTTGCTGATTAAATACTTCCAAACTATAACTTGAGTGCTGATTCCTTCCTTGTAACAGTCAGAGGAAATTAAGTGCATATATATAAAATTCACTGAAAAAACCATACGTTTCAGGGACATTATAGTTAGAAAATAGCATTTAAAAAACCTCAGAAATTCACTGGAAAAAACACAGGCTTCATGGACGTCATACTTAGTTGGATATTTCACTCATACAAAAAAAGAAAATTGGTTGTTATAGTTAGTTGTGCTAACTATAACTTGCGCCCCCGCAATGCACTGCTGATGACATCACATTTTGCATCACTCATGACATTGTCAGTGACATCACTGATGACATCACTGATGGCATCTCAAGTGACATCACTGATGACGTCATCCTCATGATGCACCTCCTCACACCCTAAAATACAGACTACCATTCTCAAAACCAAACACACCAATACCAGTACAGCTACAATATTCTGTGCACTATGCTTCAGACCTCTAACCAGCTACCTACTATTGATTCACTCTTCTAAATACCCAGTTAGCACCTATGCAGTCTAGGAATCCTTCTGTCTGTCCCATGCACTTTTCCATTCACCCATCCAGCACTATCTACTTACCCTATTACTCCACCAATACCTAAATACTTATAAATTCACTATACACTCTGTTTGTAATACTGTAATTATTCTAGTTACTAGTCATGAACTTATGGAATGGCCTAGCTACTAACACAAGTACAGCTACAATATTTTACAAACTATCCAAGCATACCTCTAACTAGCTACATACTATTGATACACTCTTCTAAATATCCAGTTAGTACTCATGCAGTGTAGGAATCATCCAGTCTGTCCCATGCACTTCTTTAATCACTTATCTACCACGATCTGCTTATCCTATCACTCCACCAATACCTAGGCACTTATAAATTAAGTGTACTGTTTGCAGCACTGTCATCATTCCAGTTACTAGTGATATTCTTATAAATTTACCTAGGCACCAACACAAGTACACATAAAATATTTTGCGCATAATCCCTACAAATCTCTAAGCACTGAAGTAGTACCCATGCAGCATAGAATACCTCCTGTCAGTCTCATGCAATTCTTCAATCACCCATTAAGCACTATCTTCTTATTGTATCAGTCTGCCAATACCTAAGCACTTATGGGGCAGATTTACAAGCACCCTGCGCCACCAGTACGTCACATTTTGAAACCTAGTGATGGCGCCAGGCACTCCTTCATATTTACAAGGAGCGGAAAAGCCACCCTGCATGGTTTTTCCTCTCCTTTTAAATAGGACCCCTTCATACACAGAACTTTGCATTGAAGGGGAATAGAACGTCCAGAAAGAATGACAGGAAAGCAATCCACCACAACTTACAACATATTCAGGTAACTACAACCGACACTGAAAATGGAAACCCCGTTAACTCACAGAAAGCCCTGAAATGCCTAGTTCTTAACTGTCGTTCGGCAACTAAACATGCGTCAGATATAGCCGCCCTCATCATCAACAAGGAAATTGACTTGGCCATCCTCACGGAAACATGGCTTAGTGAATCATCATCTCCTACCATTGATCTCCTAGTACCACCTCAATATAACATTGTCAGGTTAGACAGACCAAGGAAAGTGGGAGGAGGTATAGCGTGCATTCACCGTTCCGAGATTAAGGTCAACCAATTCCAATCTGACCCCATAGAATCCTGTGAATACCTTGGTCTCAACATAAGATCACTAAATAATCAAAGCTATAACCTGCACGCGTTCTACCACCCACCGGGAGAGAACACAAAGTTCACAGAGCAACTAATAGAGATCATAACTGCCAATTCTAACTCAGAAGTCAACAACATATTCCTAGGTGACTTTAACCTCCACTGGGACGACGGCAATGACAAAATGGTTAACTCGATTAAAGACTTCCTCAATGAGCTAAAGCTTACGCAAGCATGCACCCAGCCCACTCACTCACAAGGAGCGATTCCAGACTGGAATATTTCAAGAAACAAAGAGACTTCAATCCTTGCTATAGACCCGTGTGATTGGTCTGACCATCATGCCATAACATTCGCGATACCCACAATGAAAAAGGGCAGAACCGTGCAACCCCGCAAGTGCAAAAAACTGATTCGAGATACAAAAGAAGCCAATATTGAATTACTGGTGGAAAGATGTGAGAAAGACCTGAAGCCTCGTAACAACAGGCAGAATGTCAACGTCAATGAGCTGACGGATCACTACATAACCTCGATCGGTAATATAGTCAATGACACCCTGCCTCAAAAACTGAAAAATGTCTCAGAAAAGCCAAAAAATCCTTGGTTTAATGAGGCATTGAACGAAGACAGGCGAAAACTGAGAATGGCTGAAAGGAAATGGAGACAACATCCCTCCTCCCCTGAGCTGAAAGACCTCAGAAAAACTAGAAAACAATATAACAAAAAGATAATCAACACCAAAAAAGAATTTATAAGGGCTGAACTCGACAATGCCACAAACAGACCAAGAAAACTCTTCGAGATCTTAAAACAACAGTCAAATAAACTAGCCAAAACGACTCAAGAGAGCTCAAAAACTCCCATAAGCTGCGAGGCATTCTCTTCATTTTTCACGGAAAAAAACAAACTACTAGAAGTTGAGCTCACAAGTGCAGCAGCTAACCTCATGACCCTTCCCTCGCCTATAAATGAGGCTAAGGCGACAACTGAAGGTCTTCAAACAAAAAATAAGGCAAATTGGGACACATTTGAATTATATGACCAGGGAAAGATCGCCAAAACGCTAGCAGAACTCAGACCGAACAACCACTATCAAGACCCTCTACCGGCAAAGTGTGTAAGAGAAATCAGCCACACCCTAATTCCTATCTGGACTGAGATAATAAATGCTTCACTTGCACAAGGGATCCTCCCTGACTGCCTAAAAACTGGGCAGGTAGTTACCATCATCAAAAAACCGACAGCGGATGCAACAGACCCGAAGAACTATCGACCAGTGACCAACATCCCTCTACTTGCCAAACCTATTGAGAAATGCGTGCAGGGCCAACTGAGTCAGCACATTGCTAAGTTAACTTTACTAGATGACTGCCAATCAGGCCTCAGAACTGGACATAGTACTGAAACGGCGATCCTGCATATTGTTGATGATCCCTTACAAGCCCTAGACCAAAATCATGCGTGCCTACTGATCCTACTTGACTTGTCATCAGCATTTGACACTGTAAATCACGAATTATTGTTGACCAGGCTACGAGACAGGATGGGTTTATCTGGAAACGTACTGAAATGGTTTAACTCCTTCCTACAGAACAGGACACAACTATTCCTGGTCAACCAAGTAATCTCCTCCCCGTGCCCTAACGCATTAGGGGTCCCACAAGGCTCAACGTTATCCCCAGATCTATTCAACTTGTATGTAGAACCCCTCACGGAGATTCTTCGAAAATCACAGATCTCCTATCACATGTACGCAGACGACACGCAAATATATATGAAGATCGCCTGTCGGGATGACATTGACCTAATGAATGAAACATTAAAGCGAGCGCTACAATGGCTAACAGCCAATCATCTAAAACTTAATGCCGACAAAACAGAATTCCTACTAATATCACCAGCAAGGAGTCAACCAGAGGTAAAAGAATGGACTAAATTGGTGACTGCGCTAAACTGTACTCCGACCCTAATTAACTCAGCTAAATCACTAGGAATTACGTTAGATGAGAACCTCGACATGAAAGACCACATCAACACAATGGCCAAGAGCGCCCGTTTCCACCTGAACTATCTAAGAAAACTGAAACCCTTTATCTCAGAAGCAGATCTAAAACTGGCTATCCAATCACTAGTGATCTCGAGAATTGAATATGGCTGCACCACGTTAGCTGGCCTACCGAAAACATCCACTGCACCACTAAAAGCCTGTCTCAACGCTGCGGCAAGACTCATCACGGGAACGAGGAAATTCGACCACATATCTCCCCACCTAAAGGCACTAAACTGGCTACCCTACGAAGCTAGAATTAAAATGAAGATGGCCTGTATTACCCACAAAGCGATTCACTACAACACGCCTATATATCTAGCCAGGAAAATTAAGCTATCGGGAGGTAACAGACCAACTAGAAGCGCTAAGGAGTTGCTATTACGACCGGCCTTCTTCCGGAAGAAAAAGACCTATGACCGAGCATTCTCCGGAGCCGCCCCCAGAGTCTGGAATTCACTCCCTCCTAACATCAGGGTGATTCAAAACACTGTAAAATTCAAACGGGAACTGAAGAACCACTTGATGAGTAAATACCCTACATAGAGATACCTACCGACCATCAGTATGAACACTCAAGACAAAGAAGATCAGACTCATCATGAATAATTTGAAGATCAATTAGACAATGACTGATTCCTGATCAAACAGCGGCTATACACTTCAAGGCTACCTCATATATATGTGATCTCTACACTGTATCTCACACCCATAATGATATAATTCTCTACCCTACTTGGTTTATCTATTTAATCCTTGCCACAAGCTAAACCTATCCAACTCTTATTGCTAATTACTCATGGAATTGCACTGATAATACTATGTAACCCTACCTCACCGAGCCTGACGATATGACTATGACACAAGCCAAGCCTATGCACCTCCTAAGGCTAATGTCACAGGCGTTAGGAATATATTTATCCAATCACCCCTGATAGCATATCGCCTACTACCTCATATATGTTTGTTGTTATAATTGCTACTTTAATGTCAATCTGTAATTTGTAATCTTTTTATGTTAAGCGCTCTGATACCCACGGGTCTTGTACGCGCTATATAAACACTATAAATAAATAAATAAATAAATAAATAAAGGGGCGTTCCTTAGGTGTTGCTGTGGGTGTTCCCCCGCAATGCCCATAGAACAAGACACATCTCCAGAATTATGAGAAATCGTAAATCTGGAGATTTGTGTGAATGCTGCGCTATCCTAGAGTTGGTGTAGCAAGGCGCAACAAGGAGAAATGTTTTCATTTCTCCTCATTTTTTCCTCTTTCAATGCATGCTGCATTCCACAGCATACATTGAAAGAGGAAAATGCCTTTACTGATTGTTTTTGTGCAGGAAGGTGTCCCTTCCTGCACAAAAACAATCTCTGCACGACACAGACATCCTTGCACCATGGTGCAAGGGTGCCTGTGTCACCGCATGGCTGCAGTTTGTGCTGCAGTGCAGAGGTAAGCACAGAGTTGCTAAATATTCATGTACATATGTCACATCCCTGTGCTTCGGAAGTGACACAGTGCAGTGCAGCTAAAGAGCTTGCAGTGTCACGATGCAGTACTTCCTCATAAATCTTCACCTATAAATTCACCACTACTTATGCATTCTTTCAGTCAATCATGCTGTATACATATATTCAACCCAACTTTCACACATTACCTTGCAATTATAGTTCTTTCTTTAACCAGATAAAAGAGAGTTATGATAGGAACTTTTTTTTTTCTGTTGTCTTTTTTTATTTTATTGAACAATTTTGTATTTTTTGGGGTGTTTTTAAAAAAAAAACAAAAAAAAAACGAATCAAACAGGAAACTTTTAAAATTCCCAAAAAAACAAAAAAAAGATAACAACGATGGTTACGTTGCGCAGCACAAACTATATCTACCGACTGCTCCCCGAAGCATATAAGTTTCTTATCCTTCACGCAGTGTTGCTCGAAAAAGACGAATTCTGGCCTAATGTCCATTGCAGGTGTTCCTGAGGACGATCCAGACATACTTGTCACAGCAGGTGAGGGGTTTAAAGGAGCTCACCCCATTTCCTCTCGAGCAAGATTGAGAAGATGTGTGGTATGAAGATGCTTGTACATAGAAGCAGTGCCACAAGAGTATTTTTCTTCACTGTCTCTTGACAGGACTCGGTCACAAATTGTGCACGCCACCTTTCTCACATTTACTTCCTTCTCTCCAGGTGGAAAAGTGAAGAATTTACACCCAACAGATTCCGGCCTCTGTGGACGTGGTGCCTCCTGCAAGAATTTTTCTTCAGAAGATACTTCCTCCTGCTGCTGCTGCTGTCCAGATGCCATTTTGTTTGATATTTTTTGAAAAACACCAAAAAAACAAGCAAAAAGGATTCTTGTAGGAAAAGACATGTCTCTCTAAAGATGCTCCAACAAGAATGATTAAAATGGGTGGGGTCCTTCAATAGTTACAGTGGAAAATGTTATGTTCCATGAAATCTTTTTTTTTAGGTCACATGGGATCAACGCACTCTGCGCTCATGAAGCATGCACCCGACGCGACTTTGCGAAAATATATTAACAAATAATTTAAGTTTATAATAAGTATAAATACATTATTTTTATGAATATCTTGCCATAATATGTATATTAAAGACACATACATATCATTTTAGAACATTAAAAAAAATTGCGGTAGTCGTGCACCCAGCGGTCCCCAGCGCGTTTATGACGTCACGCGGGACTCGCCAGCATCGCGTACAGTAATGCGCATGTGTCGCGAATGCGCAGGACCAGGAGTCGCACACACCACGTAATATTAAATGTATATGATGTAACTGAAAAGCACGCAGCCGCCGCACACCGTATGCGGATCCTTCACAACTTTTTTAAAATGGCGGCTACAATCTGCACACCCACCGTGATGTGTTCGCTTTCAATTAAAAAATGGACAATATTCCAGTTTGAATTTAAAAAAAATTTGTTTTTGCAATTTTCTGAAAAATATATAATGTTATTTAATGATTTTTTTTATAAATAAACAGTTAAAAAACTGTAGAAAATCAGTACAAAAAAATAGGTATAACTACTATTTCACTTAAAGATTAGCATTTAAAAACCTTTGAAATTCACAGAAAAAAACATAGGTTTCAGAGACATTATAGTTAGAAATTAGCATTTTTAAAAGCTTTGAAATTCACTGAAAAAACCATAGGTTTCAGAGATGTTATAGTTAGAAATTAGCATTTAAAAAAACTTGGAAATTCAACGAAAAAACATAGGTTTCAGGGGTGTTTTAGTTAGCTGGACATTTCACTCGGACAAAACCAGTTTTACTTGCCTGGATCTATTTCCTGTGCTACGGGAGCCCTGGGCCTGCTTTAGCGTCTTCTGGTGTGGAGTCTGCATCGTCACTGCCACAATGGTGAGTGGGGGCTAGAGTCCTGCTCCCAGGCTCACTTACTTGTATCTGCGCTGCAAGAGCCCTAAGTGTGCTTTAGCGCCTCCTCGTGCGCATCGGCGGCATCACTGTCACAATGGTGAGTGCGGGCTGGAGTCCTGCTTCCCCAGTCTAGCTTGCCTGGATCTGTTTCCTGCAAAGTGATTCATATTTTAGACATAAAACGAAGAACATCAGTCATCAGCATCATCATTCAGGCCTTGTGTCGTGTAACCATGACGTGTCCACTCTAGACTTGGAGTACATTTTTATGGCTCGAGGATTTTGTAAGTTACTAATAGCTCCCCATTGCTGAAGTTTTTACTATTGCTATTTATTGTTATGTTATCACGATCAGGAATTCATGCTTTGTCATCATGTTGCAGCTTGGTCTCAATTGTTTTTAAAGCTTTGATATTATATAACCCACTAACTCAGAGTTTTAATTGCCAATTAGTTACCTGCAATGGATAATCCTTATAAATAATTCTACAGTTGAAGCACACCTAGGTGGAACTGGGACCTAGCTTGTGATGTTGTGATGCTTTCCCTTTTTGCTTCATGTATACTCATGTAGGAAAACTATAGTGTGAAGTGAACTAGTTAAGTCACCCTGGAAAAGTGGGAAAATATCCCATGGTTACTTTACGTTCATAACTTTCTCAGAGATGTAAACATGGAAACAGCCTTTCTAATCCCTGAGACCATAACTGAAGTTTCACGTAAAAAGCTGAAAAATGTGTGTTTATCTCATCTTCGTGAGCTTCGCTCGGCATCTGAGATCTTAAAACCTACAAATCTCCATCTACTCTCGGTGCAAGTCTCACATGGGATTCAGCCATATTTACTAACCAGTGTCAATGCGTGTGATAAATATCTTTTGACGCGATTCCGGTTTAATACCTTTCATCGGCAGTTAACTTTTCCTAAGATAAAAGACTGGTCTAGCACCTTGTCCCCTTGCCCATGTGATGGGCAGTCAGAGCAATCGTTATTGCACATAGTCTTTTTTTGTACCTATCATGAATTTCCACGTAAGCGGTGGATTATCCCTTTGGTGAAATTCATGGGCTTGCGAAATTGCCGTCCGGCCCTTCTTGCCCTACAATGCTTGGACATTGAGTATAACATCGTCCCAATAGCCCGATTTTTAAAAGTGGATGTTAAATATCGCGCAAACTATGACTCTGTGTAAAATGATAGACTGTGTTTTGGGGTCGTAATAGAAACTAATGGCCCTATAAGCTTGCTGTTGTCTCTGTTTATGTCTCTTTTATATGAATTTTTGCTGCTAATGATTGGTTATGGGTCTTTTTACTATAAAATGTGTAATACCCGTGTTATATTGTGTACTAAATATTTTAACGATTTTAAACATTGCTTTTTTAATTATCTGTATACTTTTATGGACACAAAATTGTATTTGAATAAAGTTTTTAATTGAAAAAAAAATTGAAGTAAGTAAGAAACTGTTACTGAAAATAATCATTTATCTAGGCTGCTGCACACAAAATAGGTCACGCAGCATCCCCACTAATAGTACACACTTGCAAGCATAGGCTGCATAAAACTAAAGGCAGCAGTGCAAAGTACAAGTAAAACAAACTTCTTCAGGCATACATTTCGATAAACTATAATAGGTTTCCACTTTATTTTTTACAAACAAGTCCACCATCTCCACCCTCAACTGGTTTAACCCTCCTCCCAAACAACCAATTTCCAAAAATATGAACTGTTCAACAAATACAAAAAATTGTCCCACCTCTCTTCCCAACCTTTCTTTTTTTTTTTTTTTTTTTTTAAAAACCTTTATTTGAGCAAGCAGAAACGTACAAGGATGGGCCTACAACCACACGGGCCAGCCGCTAAAAAGGAATAGACACATATCACATAAGCCCGCAGAGGTAACCGTCAATCAACAATGCAATACTCCACATTAAATACAGGACCAAAACAGGTTTTATATATATGAGAGAACAAACATACAAAAAGGCGAGAGTGTATCACTGAAGGTCAGCCCAAGGGACGCAAGGGGGGGACAGCAGCGAAGGTGCAGTAATAATATCCTAAGCACTAAGGAGTATGGAGCGGGGGGGGGGAGGGGGGCAGATATCAGGAAGAAGAAGGGGGGGAAGAGCCGGTGACACCAGCTCAGTCCCTATACGAAGATTCCGGGAACGCTAGCCTAGGGAGATAGGGTAATCTCGATAGTGTCCACAAGGGGAGGAGTACAAATGTCGCCACGGTATTCGTTCCATTGACCCCACACCTTCACCCATGCCCTGGGTCTACCCCTGGCCACAAAAACAGTTTTCTCACGGAACATGGACCAGTCCATATTATCCTCCCATTGCGCGAGGGCAGGGGGCCTGGAGGCCCCCCAGAGTTGCGCAATATCTCGCTTCGCAATCATATAGCCCAGGGTGGCCCATCTAGTCTGTGCCACCGAATAGTCCGTGGGCTCCCAAACATTCAAAAGACAGCGACGAGGTTCCGGTCGCAAGGATATCCCCGTCACCACAGTCATCAGATCAAGCACGGCCACCCAATAAGCAGCCACCATCGGGCACTCCCAAAGAATATGCAGGAAAGTAGCACGCAAACCACATCCACGCTTACACAGTCCATCAGAGGAAAAGCCCATCACCATCAGTCGCGGTCCCGTCACGTACACCCGATGAAGGATCTTCAATTGGACCAGACGGAGTCGAGCCGGTATAGCCACCTCCTTCGGAGAGGAGAGGGCCGATTGCCAATCCTCATCATCAAGTTCCAACCCATCTCCCATCCACTGTTCCCGAAGTCGGGCCAATAAATCAGTCCGATTGTTGATCAACTTTTTATAGATCAGGGAGATAGTGCTATCAGGAAGATGTCCGTCAAGGATACGGTCTTCAAGTGGGGAAGAGTCAGGCGGAATCTCACCAGGAGCAAACACCGAAACCAAAGCGTGCCTGATCTGTAAATAACGAAAGAATTCCCGACTACTCAGGCCATAGTCAGCCTGGAGGGCCTGAAACGGGCGCACAGAACCCTTAGAATATACATCCCCCACTTTAGAGATCCCAATCAAGTCCCAACGGTCAAAACCCTTGGAAGACCAAAGACCGCCCAGACGTTCCGAAGCATAAAGAGGCGTCGCCAACGTCAAGCGATCCTCCCAGCCCAAGCTCACATTCGCAGCACGCCACACTGTCAAAGCAATCAAAGTAGGTCCCACAAGATGGCGCCCAGCGGAGCGAGAATAGAGTACTCTATTAAAGTCACCTCCCGGAAGCTGAAGTTTATCCATCTCAAACGCCGGATTACGACCCGGAGAGAACATAGCGTGATTAATAGCGGACAGATGGGAAGCCCAGTAGTATCTCTTAATATCGGGGAGCGCCATGCCCCCATCGTACCACGGGATAGAAAGTTTCGCGAGAGCAATGCGCGGTCGCCCATCCCAAATAAGTTGCCTCTGAAGGCTCTCAATCTCCCGAAAATAGGTCTTGGGGACAGGATCATAATAATTCTGGAGAGCGTAGAGAAACCGCGGTAGTGACATCATCTTAAACAGGGCCGCCCGACCCAGTGGAGACAGGGGAAGCTTGCGCCAGCGGGCAACGTCCAAACGGAGCCTAAGCAACGGGGGAAGGAGATTACGATCAAAACGAAGGGACGGATCCAGGGTAACGAAAACCCCCAAGTATTTGAAACCATCCCGGACCACCTGAAGAGGAAGTCTACTCGGCAACGGAGGCAAGACACCAGATAAAACGTATACACAGGATTTAGACCAGTTGATGACGAGGCCTGAGTTAGCACCAAAGGACGCAAGAACGTCAAATAAAACAGATAAAGACTTGCGAGGGGAAGTAAGATACAAGAGGATGTCGTCCGCATAAAGCGAGACGCGGTCTTCGAAGTCCGGGGCCCATCGAATACCTTTAAGGGACGGTTCCCAACGGAGCCAGGCCGCCAACGGCTCAAGAGCGAGCGCGAACAACAGAGGGGACAAGGGGCAACCCTGACGGGTACCCCTGCCCAAGGAGAAGGGGGTCGACACTCTACCGTTCACTACAACTTGCGCCAGAGGTTCCGCGTACAACAGTCTAACCCAACTAATAAACTCGCACCCGAATCCAAATTTCTCAAGTGTCGCCCATAAATAGGGCCACTCCACAGTATCAAAGGCCATGGAGGCATCCAGGGACGCCAGAATGGCCGGTTCAGTCAAAAGCCCCGCCCTCGCCAGCGCGCCGTGGAGGCGACGTAAATTCAGAGCAGTGTTGCGATGCGGGATAAAGCCAGACTGATCCGGATGGACCAACTCCCCAAGAACCGAAAGGAGACGGGTCGCCAAAAGTTTAGCCAACACCTTAGGTTCAACATTTAATAGGGATATGGGCCTATACGAGGAACAGAGGTCACGCGGTTTACCCTCTTTGGGAATGACGACGATTGTCGCCAGACGCTGATCATAGGGAAGCATGTTCCGCTCACGAGATTCTAGAAACATGGCGCGGAGATACGGCGCCACCTTATCGGGGCATAATTTGTACAACTCAATAGGCAAACCGTTCGGGCCCAGTGCTTTGCCCGAACGGAG
Organism: Lissotriton helveticus; assembly: GCF_964261635.1. Classification (NCBI taxonomy): domain Eukaryota; kingdom Metazoa; phylum Chordata; class Amphibia; order Caudata; family Salamandridae; genus Lissotriton; species Lissotriton helveticus. The sequence goes on from NC_136063.1 coordinate 51,208,191, forward strand.
CGATCGAACTGCATTGGCTATCTCATCATTCGTAAAAGGGGAGTCCAAAGCAATACGGTCCAAGTCGGTGACACAGGGCAAAGTGATATCGCGCAGAAGAAGGCGGGAGTCGGCAACATCCCTCACAGACACGGGAGCATATACCACACGGAAATATTCTGCAAAACGATCAACGATGGCGGTCGGATCAATCACATTCTCACCACTAGCAGACTGAATCACGGGCACCACACGATTAACTCTTTCTTTCTTGTCCAACCATGCTAGGAGTTTGCCCGCCTTGTCACCCACATCGTACAATCTGCCCTGCTGCTCACGAAACATCACCTTTGCAGCGTCAGTGACCAGAGATTTATATGCAAACTGTTTTAGACCCAGGGCATGAAGGTTGTCAGGCGTGACACCAGATTCCAACTCGTCCTCCAAAGCAGAGATCTCCCCCTCAAGGTCCACCACCTCCTTCCTCCCTGCCCTCTTAGCTTCAACAATCAAGGAAAGGGCCTGTCCACGAATCACAGTTTTAAAAGCTTCCCACAGGGACACAGCCGAAGAGACCGACCCCTCATTTTCCAGGAAATATGCATCCATGGACTTGAGCAAGAGGGTACGAGTCTCAGGGGAGGAAAGATACCAAGGGTTAATGGGAGCCACTCGGCCCGCCGCCTCTACCCCAACCTCGAAACGGAGCCAGAGCGGCGAGTGATCAGAAATACCCCTCGGCAAGTGTAAAATCTCACGAACCGCCGATGATTGGGCTGCGGGCATCAGGAAATAATCCAGCCGGGACAGACTGCCATGGGCCCCAGAATGAAAGGTGTATTGGAGCTGAGTAGGATGCAACAGTCGCCAGCAGTCCACAAGGCCAAAGGTATCTAAAAACCCACCCAACCACTGCTGAGCCTGCGGGGTATCTCTAGGGGGATGGCGATCGTGAAGGCCGGAAAGCACCGAATTAAAATCACCGGCAAGAAAGAGAGTGCTATCAGGGAGATCCAACAGAACACGGCCCAAGTCAGTAAAAGTAGAGGCCTGCAAACCCGGGGGAACATAAACATTGAAAAGAGATAGGGTGCGGCCTTCATATCTACCCACCAGGACAGTATATCTCCCACGGTCATCATGAATCACCTCATCGATAGTCAGGGGGAGGGAGGTTCGAACAAGAATACCCACACCCCTAGATCCGGAGGTAAACCCTGAGTGCGCCACACGGCGGTAGCCCCATCTATTCATCGCATAACAAACATTACCAATCAAATGGGTTTCTTGCATGAAAACAATGTCCGGTGACAAACGTCGTATACATTTTAAGACCACACTGCGCTTAATACGATCTCCCAGGCCATTAACGTTCCAGGAAAGAAATTTCAACCCTCTACCCCCCATCCCAACCACCCGAGCCAAGACCCCTCGTCCATGAGCTAGACATCAGAAACAGCAGCAAACACAGGAGCAACTCGCCTTGAAAACAACACACAGAAAAGAAAAAACTTCCCGACCCCCCTCCCCCAAACTGAAGAGAAACACCCCCCACCCTGCACCCCTGCAAAAAGCTAAAGAGCCACCCCAACCTGCAGTGTGCCTGTCGCCCAAGAACCCCTATTCTACACAAAGACCCCGGAGGAGGAAAGGTCTCCGTTCCATCCACCCCCCGACCTCAGCAAGAACAAAAATAACAAACGAAAAGACAGAATGATCACAATGTAGAGGGACGCCGGCCAACACTCCTGAGAATGTATTCAAAATAAGACAGAAGAGCCGAACAGTTAGATCTCCACACCACCTTCGGCACCGCCAGGGTGAGCGGCGGAGTCTGTCTCAGGAGGACAGTCAGGCAATGAGTCCAGCCAGTCATTAACAGCATCTGGCCGAGCAAAGAAAAGGGTACGTTCATTGTATTCAACCCGGAGTCTAGTGGGAAAGAGCATGGCGTAACGTAGGCCCCGATCCCGGAGACGTTTCTTGGCACCACGAAACTCCATACGTTGTCTCTGAACCTGTTGGGAAAAGTCCGGGTAAAAGTTCACCGTAGCATTCTCAAAGGCCACCGGGCCCTTCACCCGCGAGGCCTGCAGGATAGCGTCCCGGTCTCTATAATGAAAAAGCTTCGCCACAATGGGTCTCGGCGGGGCTCCCGGCTTGACTTTGCCCCCTGGAACACGATGTGCACGTTCCACCGTGAAAAATTTTGTGAGACCAGAAGGGGCCAAATGGTTCAAGACCAGATCCTCAACCAGGAGATCCACCGAGTGGGGTTCAGGGTTTTCCGGTACACCAACCAGGCGAACATTGCAGCGACGCGCCCTATTTTCAAAGTCCTCCAGGCGACGGGTCATGAAGTCGTTCCCCCGACGGAGATTTCCAATCTCTGTTTGGAGCTCCGAGACGTCATTCGTAAGGCTAGAGGATTTAATATCCAGTGATTGTACCCTCTCATTCGTCTTGCCGAGGTCAGCACGAATCAGATTCACCTCGATAGCCACGGTATCAAGTTTGTGGGCCAAGGCCTCGTACTGTAGGCCGATGGATTCCCTCACACCCGAGATGGCGCCCATGATATCCTGTAAGGAGGGCTCCGCCGACTCTTCCAAAATTCGTTCAGACGCAATACTAGAACCAGGCAGGGCAGCTCCGGGGGACCCCTTAGAATGGGTATAACGGTCCATGACATTTGATTGAACTGGAGCTCCGCGCAGAGGTGTTTTCGTCTTGCGCGTCTCTCTGTCCCCTCTGCCCGCCATTTTGAAGATGCGTCACAGGACAAGCCACCGGGTCCGACGGGCCCGACACCCAAAGTACAGGATCAAAAGTACAGAAAAAGGGGGCACAACTCGGGTAGAGGTCGCCAAACCAGTAAATAGGTCACATGAAAGCCCAACAGCCGATCTGCCTCCAAGTCTCAGTCGCAACACGACATCCACAGCCGTGGCCCAAGTCGGAACGGAATCGAAACCGAAACTTAGGAAGGGGGGACCCACAAGGCCAGATCTCCTGCCGTTGTTGTTCAATTGCAGGACGGCTACAGTACCGCACTCTGTCCCGGGCGCACCTCAAGGGCGGAGCCCAAAAGTTCAGAGCACCATATCTCAGGAATACGAGATCCAAATCGATTTCTGAAAAGTGCCAGGGTAATCAGCCAAACGTCCCCTACACGAATTCTTGCAAGAAATCAGGATTCAGCCAGGATAAAATGTCGGGAGCGGCGAGGGTCCGGAGAGCGCTGTGCTCAAGCGGCCATCTCGGATGCCCGCCAAGCTCCTCCCCCTCTTCCCAACCTTTCAACCAGCAACAAGTCCCTCCCACTGAAATAAAATATTAAAAAAGGACTAGAAGAGAGCATCCTGTATTTGGGTCCAGAGCTAGTCCAGGAGTCACTCCATCAGGGCAAGCTGGTACTCTATGGTGTCCTCTTGCTGCAGGATGCGCCGCAGTAATGGCCTGCTGTTGTCAGTGTGAAAGGTGGCAGCAGCAGTTGTAGACAGGTGGTGACAGTGCTGGGGAAGGGATTACCGGGAGGCTAAGGGGTACTGGTTGCACTGGGCCCAGCTATTTCTGCCTCTTCCTCCTCCAGGACCACCAGCTGCTAATATTCCTGCTGGACAATATCCAGCTGCTCTTGCTGCAGAGGGGCCACTACTTCCTGCCTGGTGGACCAGCAGGAGTAGCTATATTGAGAAAAACAAAAACATCTGATTGCAAATAATGCTCTGTGTGAACAAATGTTTTAACTTAGTGGGTGGCACAGTAGCAGTACATTGATGTCACCCTAGGGCCACTGAAATTCTATATGAGTAGGATTAGGAGAGTCACAAGACCAATTTATTGCTGTACCCATATATGCATCACATTAAATATACTGACTGTGGCAGAAAGGTATTAGGAAGAATCAAATCAATCAAATCAAAACCATCTTTATTCGATTTTCATAATTCATAGAAAACCATAAAAGCACAAGTAAAACATATTTTCAATAAAATTATTTAAAAGTTTCATAATTTGACACAGAATTCGATAAAAGATACCAGTTAGTCAGAATTAAGAGAGGGACGGTGGTTAACACAAAATTTTTAAAAACGAACAATAGATTTGGCATACAATTAATTTTCCAACATTTGCAGGGCTAAAAAGGCTGGACAATAGGTTCGAAGCCCCATTGTTCTCACTATTGGAATTATCCAACGCCTGCGTGCTATTGCATAGAACTTGCAAAACAGTACTATATGAATTGTAGATTGGCTAGAGTTAGAATCACAGGGGCAGGATGGCAGAATCCTCGTCCAGTCATTCTGTTTTGGGAACGAGATCAACCAGAAAAAATTATCCAATCTGAATTGTCTAAGTAGGAATATTTCATATTGATTCAGAATATATTTTAAATATGGTTGTAGCGAGAAAGTGGTTTGGATGGCCAGGAGATATTGAACTGATCTTTTTCCAGCTTCATGAACCAGTCGAAGATCTCCCAAATGGAGGAGACACAGCTTTTTTAGCTCCCTTCTTGGAACTTTAGAGATAATACCTGGGTGGGTGTAATAACTCAAAAGACCCAGGTCAGTAAAAAAGGATTTTAAGTACTCGAGCCATCTTATTTTATGGGTATTATCTAATGCCATACAGTCCTCAATAAGGACGCGGGTTAGTATACACTGCTCATTGGTCCAAATACGTCTCCACAACATTAATGGTTGGATCTTTAAGATGTCCGAAATATGATCCAAACCTAATTCTAAGTGACACCCATATGTATTGGTACTTTTGGGGACTGAGAGGAGATAGCGAAGAAAATAATTCTCTACTCTTTGTAAATCGTCTGTATTTGAATACCCCCATAAACCTGAACCATAGCTAGCAACACTGATGCATTTTGCTTGAAAGATCTTTAACATTTCCTCAGGTGGTCTCTTTCCTAGTTTTTGTGCAAACGCCGTCAGTGCTGATGTGGCCCTTAGAAAAGATAACTTCCTAGCGTGGATAGCTTTCGACCAATTTAACTTATTATCTACCAAAATCCCTAAATAGAGGTAAGATGTTGTGGTCGCTAAGCTAGAGTTGTTAACATATATGTCCTTGTTTTTTCTTTTTTGTCTCGGACCAGCATACATAGTAAAAATCTTTTTTATATTGACTTTTAAGTTCAGAGAGGTCATATAGTTACAGTATCTATTTAACGAGTGCTGAAGTTGGACCGGAGTTCTTGCCAGAATAACGGTGTTGTCGGCATACAATAATGCCAGTATTGGTCGACGACGAATTGCTGGCAGATCTTGGCTGTCTTTAGCCATTTCTGATTCAAGCCCATTGGTGTATAGAGTGAATAGGAAGGGGGCCAGAACACACCCCTGTCTGACCCCCCTTTCTATCTATCTTAAAGGGCTTGGTGAGCTCCCCATCAACCCCATATCTCACCCTCGCTGATGCATTTGAATAAAGTTCTCGCAAAAAGTTTACCAGCGAAGGTTCGACTCCCATATCTAAAACTATTCCCCAGAGTTTAGAATGACTTACGCAGTCGAACGCTGCTGTCAAGTCAACATAGACCATATACAGTGACCCTCCCTTTGCTGAGACATATTTCTCCATTAACAGGGAGAGATTTAGAACTTGGTCAACTGTACCCAACCCTTCTCGAAAGCCGTATTGTAAGTGTAATACTATGCTGTTTTCTACGGCCCAGCCTTGAAGGCGGTCCAGAAGAATACGGCCGGCAACTTTGCCGAGAGAATCCAGAAGCGAAATGGGCCGATAACAGGTCGGACTGTTGTGGTCACCTTTTTTCAAAATCGGCACCAAAATTGACGTAGACCTGGACTCGACGAGACCGGTCCTGGTAGTCGCTTCCAGAACTCTCGTCAGGATAGGGGACCATAGATCTAAATTATGTTTAAATAGGTCCACTGGAACCCCGTCTGGGACAGGGGCTTTGCCAGATTTTGACATTTTAAGGGTCGTAATAACTTCTTTGTGGGCAAAGTTTATCTGTATGGGGTAATTTGTTTGCTTGGGAGTCTCAACTAAGCCCAAGGTTATTTCTTCGTATTGTCTAAAAATGGTTGAGAAGTGATCGACCCAGGCATCAGCATCTACAGCTACTTCTAGTTTTGGAAGATTTCTCTCTACACAAAGGAACGGTGCTTTGACTATTCTCCAAAAAGTAATGGAATCTCTCATGGAGCAGCTTTGATGTGATTGCTTCCACAGGGAGTCTTTAATCTGGGTTTTGCGGTTTTTTTGTGCTAGGTTGTAAGCTTTCCTTAATTCGGCCACCTCGTATCCGTCCCATATTTCCTTAGTTAATGCTACCTTTAATCTAGTGTATGCTTTGGTGCATTCAGTGTTAAACCACCCCCTCATGTTGGGCCTTTTCTGTTTCTTAATACAAAATAGCTCTTCTCTGATTATTTTAGTAATGGCGTCGTAGCTGGAGAGTACTTGCTTGGGGCTGGCATTCAGATCTAGGCAGGTGTACAAAGCGGACAGGGGTTTCTTTAATACATTGCCCAATACTATTTCTTGATCTACCTTGCCCCATTTTAGTGTGAAGCCATTGGGCCTTTCTAAGTTAAGGGATTGCTAGTCCAAAAGGCTCCAATAGACTTTCTCTATCATGGAAGAGGGGGTACTTATTTGGACACTATTGTGAAAGTGGTCACTGAGTGCATTTACAGTTGTTTCAAATGTACGTATTCTTGATGTAATGCACTGGGAGACTAGTATGTAATCAATTATACTATTTACACCTCACCCGTTAAAGGTACTTGAAAAAGGGACTGGGGGCTGACCAATTCATTCGCAAATCCCAGATCTGTAACGATCATTATTTCGTTCATGCGTCCTCCCGTAGCCGTATGTACAAAGTGTGTTTGGTTATTCTCATGCTCGTCATGTATGCCACAATAATTAAGACTACTGTTTTTGAACTAATACAAGTTAAAATCACCGACCCATATTAACATTACAGACTTGTTAATTTGCCTTGCAAGTAGATCTTAAAAAAGTCCAGAAATATTATTTAAAACGACAATTAAATCAACTGTGTCCAAATTGTTATAAAAATTAATCACTATGTAAATAAATGCCTTGTTACAGGTTATCATAAGTGCCTGATAGTTAGGTTCTAATCTCAGAACTTCAATTTTGTCAAGTGAGAGGACAATAGATATATACAGTATAAGGCCTCCTTTTGGTCTTCCCGAGGGTGAAGGAACTGCTTCTGAAAAGAAGGTTTTATATCCCAGAAGATGGAATGGGGTGCGAAGCCATGTTTCCTGAAGGCCTATAATATTGTATGTAGTTACTAATGCTTTCCAATTATTGTCTGTGATTTTGGTTTGTAGCCCTGCCACGTTCCAAAAAATGATATCTAGCGTTAGAGGGTTACTACCTGTTTTAAATGTTAAGTTGGTGTTCTGTGGGGAATGTTCTATCTGGCGTTCTGATCCTCGGTTGGGCTGTTCTACTTCTGTATTCTTACGATTAGGCCCCAAATCAGCTGCGGATGTTACATTGGTTATGTCTAATACATTAAGAAGGGGCTGAAATAATTAAGCTTGAGTATCATCATTCCCTTCTATTATTGGTTCTATTGGAGCATTACTTTGGCTCTCTGGTGGTGTAACTACTAGCACTGTAGTCAGTCCTTCGTTATCATCTAAGGCAGACAGTGCGCTAAATCTGTTATAGGTGGGAACTATTTGCAGTGGCCAGGATGAGTTATGGGGCTTTTGCCGGAGCATGGGGCAGTAGTTCATATTTTTCGGGGGATAAAAATAGCCTAGTGGAAGTATGGTTATCCCATCCATGGTTGAAATGTGGGTTCGCTCGATATTTAGGATTTCCCTTACTAGGCGTGGTGTTCTAAATATAATAACTATACAATCCCCAATTAAATCCTTCTCCCTTGCTCCTACCCATTGCACTTGACTGACCATCTTGAATTCATCAAATAGTTGACTATGAAGCCCTGTCCTATTGCTTAGCCAGTGTAGCGACTTATTCTTTAGGGCTGTCCAAGATTCTTCTCTAGGAAGAAGATTAGATGAACGTTTCCAAGTATTATTACATAAGGGGTAGCCTCTGGTGGCAGGTGTAAGTGTGAGTCTACGGCCGTTTGTTCCACAGATAAAGGGACAGTACTGTGTCCTTGGCTGTAATCCTGCGGGGGCAATGGCATTTGTGAGGCTCTTCCCTGTAAAATCAGATTTAAAATGTTTATTAGTGTGTCTTAATGGCATGTGTAATGCCATTTTTCCGGAATGATTGAAGTGAATCGTGCCATATTTGCTGAGGAAGTGGTTACAGGAATTGCTGGGGCTGGTTTTCTTATCTCATGCCTAAAATTTTCCGGTGCATTTAGACTTGTCGGTTGGGTATTTGTAGCCGTGTTTAGACACGTATCACCAATTGCAACTAAATTTGATGAGTTAGGTTTAGTCAATAGAAGGGTTTCTATACTAGCCACTCTGGAGGTTAGTTGGTCCAGCCTGAGTCTTAGATACGAGTCGAGTCTTTCCACTAATGCTGTTAATTTCTGGGTATCAGGATGTGACTGACTAATTCTGTTATCTTGACTAGTTAGTTTTTAGTTTGTTGTTTAAAAGGTTTGACGTGTTTCCTTTTAAGTGGTACATTTGATTGATTTATTGGCTCATCTGGGAACGAGTGGACTGTGACTAGCTCAGATTCTTTTTGAGAGTTACGAGCACCAGGGGCTCTTAATCTAGAAGTTTTGTAGCTTTTTCTGGGGGGTTGGGTTGGTGACTCACTGCCGATGGACTGAATGTCGTCAATAGATGCTTGAATACATCCATTTGCTGAGGTGATATTGTCCCCCCCTGGGTTTGATTTAACTGAGTCATCGCTCAAGAGTGGTGGCTGACTCGTCCCAGAAGAGGAGCCCGCAATGGATTTGTAGTAAGTAAGAATGGAGATCTTACACGTAGATAGAAGGTAATAAGCAGGTTTAATGCAGCACAGAAGAAAACAGGTCTGTCACCTATCTGGCCAAAGCTCTAACTGCCACAGCATAGAATACAGACAAGCATCACAGATAGAATTCATAAACAATCTAGAAGGCTAACACTGAAGCAAAGCTAAGCAGATTACAACATATCTCCCCCCCTTAGATAACAAAAGAAATTAATAGAAAACAAAAGAAATTAAAGAACAAAAGAACCATCAATGAATGTAATCTTCCAAGTAAGCTGGAGGATGGCGGGAACGTGGACTCCTCAGACCGATACCTAAGGGAGCTAAGCGAACAGGAATAGAATCAACAGTAGAACTGGTAGCAAGGGTAGAACCAGCATCATCACACAATGAAGTAGAAGCATCACCACTACCCACCTCCCCCCGTACAGCAGCCGGAGAAGAAACATTAGAGTTACTATGAAAAGATAACATATAGCCATTGCAGTTCTTATCACACACATTTGAAGAATCCTCCTTAGAAACAGTTCCACGTTTTTGGTAGAGTGCCACCCTCCTGTAATTCCATTTTTCACCATTGTCAAGAAGGACAAAGTGAGAAAAAACCTTCCTAACAGAAAAAGGACCTCTAAACTTAGTAAAACCTTTAGAACAACGGCCAGGCTTAACCTTGACAAGATCACCAACTGAGATTGGTGAAGAAGTCAAGCCAGGTGGAGAAGGTTTATCAAAACTTCTCAACCAAGAAGGAGTCAGCTTCGAAACAGGAGGACGACCACGCATCAACTCAAAAGGAGACTTTTCTCCATGTTTGTGAGGAGTTGAGCGATAGGCCCACACAAGTTCCTGAACACGCTCACTTGAGAAGCATCCACTCGCAACAAACATCTGAATCACACCTTTCACCAAACGGTTTACCCTCTCACACAAACCATTACTTTCGGGATTGTACAGACAGGTACGATGATGCTCAATACCACACTCACGAACAAAAGAAGTCATTTTGGCAGACGTCAATTGAGTACCGTTGTCAGTAATCAGCACTGAGGGAAAACCCTCATCAATAAAGACACTCTTTAGAAAAGCAATAGTGGAGTCAGTAGTAATCTCCCTCATAAAATGAACAGCCAACGATTTAGAAAAGCAATCAATTACGACAACAGCAAAACGCTGATTAGAAGGTAACTCATTCATTGGATCAATGAAATCAAGGCAGATACTGTGCCAAGGTAGATCCTTAAAGGAAATGCTACCAATAGAACGAGAGCCTACAACCTTAAGGCGTTTCTCACCTTCTTTACAAAAACTACACTTAATTACACAATCCACAGCATCGGAATCAATCAAGGGCCACCAGAAATTTTCTTTCACACGTCTTTGGGTGAGGGTCTGCTCCAAATGACCCTCGTGAGCCATATCAAGAATCTTACTCCTCAGAGAACTAGGAGGAATAAAACGATCACCCCTCATCAAAACATTCTCACCAGACAGAGATAATTCATTCAATACTCTAAGAAAGGGCCTAACTGGAGGCTCAACGGTACTCTCTCTTCTCGACCCTTTGACAACAAGATCCACCACTGCTTTTAAAACGAGAATCCTCCTCCATGCCTTTTGACCACTCCTCAGCAGAAAAGGAACCTTCCCCCAAGAACAAGACATCTTGTAAGGAAGCAACAGCAGCATCATCCGGCACAACATCTAAAGAGTTTTGCATTTTGATAGACTGCACAGGAAGACGAGATAAGCAGTCACCCTGGATGTTCTTCCAACCATGTACAAACTCCACATCAAATTGATAATCCTGTAGACGAGAAGCTAATCTGGCCAACCTGGGTGAGCCCTTCCCAGTACCCCCAGGGGCTAAAACATTAAGCAGGGGCTTGTGATCGGTACGAAGAACAAATCTAGAACTCCACAAGTAAGTCCTAAAGTAACTTGCACCCCAAGCAGCCGCAAGTGCCTCTCGTTCTATTACAGAGTAATTTAATTCAGATGCAGTCAATGGTCTGGATGCAAAAGCAATGTTTTTTTCCACCCCACCATGTTTTTGAAGAAGAACAGCACCCAGACCAATCCCACTCGCATCCACCATCAGAATAGAAGAACGACTGGTATCAAACGGAGTAAGTACATTGGCAGATTTGAGTTCGGCTTTGATCTCATTAAAGCAAGAATCCTGCTCACCAGACCAAGAAAACTTGACTCCCTTTTGTAACAAACATCTCATAGGAGCAGTTATGGTTGAGAAATCCCTAACAAACTTAGCATAGAACTCGGTTAACCCCATGAAAGATCTGAGTTGCTCCTTATCAGCTGGGGGAGGAGCTAATTCAATGGCTTCCAACAGGTTTTTCTTTGGCCTAACGCCTTCAGCAGACAAGGAAAAGCCTAAGTATTCCACCTCTTTGACCAAGAACGCACATTTCTCTCTCCGCAAAGTGAAACCAGCTTTAGCCACTCTGCGCAAAACATTTTGTAAAACACTATTGTGCTCCTCTAACGAATCACCAAAAATCAGGATATCGTCCTGAAAGTATATTACTTTATCTAAACCCTTAAACACCTCAGTAACCATGCGCTGGAAAACACTTGCAGCAGAAATTAGCCCAAAGGGTACACGAGTGAATTGAAAAGTCCCTTCTCCAGTAACAAAGGCTGTCAGGTGTTTAGAAGCTTCTTCAAGACGAATCTGGTGATATGCATGTTTCAGATCTAACTTACTGAAAAATTTAGCTCCTTTGAGAGTGGAAATCAATTCCCCAATATTAGGCAACGGAAACACGTCAGCCACTACACACTTATTCAATGAGCGCAAATCCACACAGAACCTAATTTTGTTGTCAGGTTTCTGAGAAATCACAACAGGGGAAATCCATGGAGAAGCTTCCACAGGCTCTATAATCCCCCCTTGCAACATTTCCTCCAGAACAGATTTTACCTCATTACGCAAAGCAAAAGGCACCCGTCGAGCTTTGTGTTGAACAGGAATACTGCCCTCTTTCAACACAATTCTATGAGAGTACCCCTGCAATTCACCTAATTGTTCTCTAAAAACATTGTTATAACTGGTGAGAATATCATCAACAGTGAGATTGTCTAGAACCATAACAGGTTCCTCAGCCCTTGGATTTACCACAATGTGTAAGTCATATTGATGAGAACGTCCCAAAATGGCAGGGCCATCTACAGATACATACACTTTACCCCAAGTGAATTTGTCTTTGAAAACAATCTTCCCGTCAAAGTAACCAAGAAGGTTAATTTTCTCTCCCTGGTAACCTGAAGGAAAGATGTCACAATCATGGAGACACTTGTTACCCCACACAACTTTTAACAAAGACGCAGGAATGATGGTCCACTTTGAACCAGTGTCCACCATTAGATTGATACACTTGTCATCAATCATAAAATCAGCTTTTGGAATTCGCTCTCTTTTCTCAAGACAGGAACATACTGAATCACACAAAACAAGAATTTTGTTTACATCTCGCTTTAGCTCACCAAACTCATCCACTACAGTTACCCTTGAATTAGACTTGTTTTTGCACATCTTGGCAAAATGACCTAGCTTACCACACTGTAAGCATTCCTTGTTATTCGCAAAACAAAACTTTGCTTCAGATGAATGTGAATAACTACCACACCTTGAACACATTTTGGGATGAGGCCTATTAGAGGGTTGATGAGAAACATTTTTCTTTTGAAGAACATAACCTTTTTTCCTCACAATAGCAATAGCTGCCGCTTCACTGTCACTGTTATCACTATTAACCACTTTGTGTGAAACTTCAGCAACTTTTGTTTCCAAACCACTCTTCTGAAGTTCCTTCATGCATTTTTCACTCTCTTCAACTATTTTGGCTAATTCAATCGCTACTTTCAAAGTAGGGTTTTTAGCTGCCCATAAACGCTCTTGTATTTTACGATTATTAGCTTGTACTATAAGTTGATCCCTAATGAGCTCATCTGCCATTTGTCCAAAGTTACACTTAACAGACAAGTCACGCAAGCGCGCAACAAAATCATCAATACTCTCATCTTCAAGTTGTTTGTTCTTATAAAATTTGTATCTCTGTAGGACTAAATTTTCTTCTTTTCCAAATCTCGTCTCCAACCTTGTAACCCCTTCTTTAAACTCGTCCAGAGGTGAGGATGAACCAGAGGGTAAAACTTGTGGCAAAAATTTAAATATACGTTGTCCCTCCTTCCCCAAAGTTGTCATGAGAAGAGCCTTTTTCCTTTTAGGCGAAAAATCATCTCCATCTAATGCCTCTATATAATTGTTAAACATAGCAATCCAATCTTCCCAAGAAGTGGATGGGTTTCCAGGCTCGCTAAGGAATTGAGGAGGAAGAGCAACATTGACTGGCTGTGCCATTATCAGTACACTTATATGTAAATAGAGAACCACAAAATAAAATTGTAAAGTGGTTTGAGCAAAGTGTTGAATAAATGTTCAAAATAAGCACAACTGTTGCAACTGTCACAGTACAAGTTGTTTTGAATAAGTCATTAAAATAAGTTAATTCCAATAGCAAAGTTACCAACTTGTTGTAAACAACTTTAAAAGAAATAGCGCAAAAAGAAATACGCGCTTACTGTTGATCCAGTGAAGCAAGTTTAATGAGAGGAGAAGTCCGATGAATGGCCGATGAAGCAAGAGAAAATGCACATTAAATTAAAAATACTGACGCGGTATTTTACGAGACCATCGAAAGCCGATGTGCTTTCCGAAAGATGGCCGACAGCGTCAGGCGTCACACCCGCGTCAAACGTCACGCGTTTGGCCTTTCACACTGGCGTCAAACGTCACGCGTTTGACTTTACGCTAGTGACGTGTCTTGTTAACTTGTTGCCAGGTTACTAGTTGCTAGGTGACAAGAAGAATGCCGTGCGTCAAATGCAATAGCTTGTGAGTTGCCGTGGTAACAAAAGGAAGTGTAACTCACCGCTAAGCAGTTGCTAAGACGACGCAGAGAGGTGACGTCAGTAGATTGAAACAACGGCAATGCCGATAGAGACAACACTAAAATTAGTAGTTCCGCTTCATTTTTCTCTGCACTGCTCGACGTCGGAAGTAAGAGAACGTCCTTTTCTCTCACCGCTTGTCACGTAGGGTTCACTGGGAAACAGAGCGCTGTTCTTCTGTATAATTCAACTCCACTGCAATTCCTGGATATCGAAAAATGGCCAGAAGCATCCACAAGCCAAGTCGCCAAATGTAGTAAGTAAGAATGGAGATCTTACACGTAGATAGAAGGTAATAAGCAGGTTTAATGCAGCACAGAACAAAACAGGTCTGTCACCTATCTGGCCAAAGCTCTAACTGCCACAGCATAAAATACAGACAAGCATCACAGATAGAATTCATAAACAATCTAGAAGGCTAACACTGAAGCAAAGCTAAGCAGATTACAACAGGATTCCTCCACTGAGTGAATCTGTTTAACCAAGAACATCCACCGCCCCAGTTAAATAGCTCAATAATGTTTGCTGTTGTTCAATCATTGGTCTATTTCCCTTGGGGATAGGTAGTTTTCTTTTTCCCATTCTTCACGGTGGGAACTATCTATACGGTCGTACCAGAGAAGACTTAGACCTATCTGTTATTCACGGGGAAATACGACCCAAGTTTTAAACCTTCCTATGTATGAGTAAAGGGGCAGAGGACTAAGAGACTGGGCCCAGCCCAGCCTCTTCCGGCCACTGACGGGCAAGGACGGGCCCGCCCTTGGCCCAGGCTTCACCCGGGCGAGCCCACGCGCGTCCCGCGGCGCGTTGGCCCGGTCTGAATATAAAGGTCCCTGGGGGGGCTGGGCTACTGCCTAGCACCTCACGCGAGACCGCGCTGCCCGGTGGATGTTGTGGTCGGGCAGCGCGCGGTCCGCGGATGGTTAGAGGCGTATTTGGCAGCTCAAGTCACCCTCTGTACAGGAATACTCCCCCAGCAATGTAAAGGGCGACGGGCAGCAGAACAAATAAGAACCCAGCAGATTTCCAAAATTCACAGTCTCACAGTGTCCGTGGTGTCCCGCGGCGCGTTGGCCTGGTCTGAATTTTAAGTTCCCTGGGGGGTGGGGCTTCTGCCTAGCACCTCACGCGAGACCGAGCTGCCCGCTGGATGTTGTGGTCGGGCAGCGCGTGGTCCGCGGATGGTTAGAGACGCATTTGGCAGCACAGGTCACACTCGATACAGGAATACTCCCCCAGTAATGTAAAGGGCGACGGGCAGCAGCACAAATAAGAACCCAGCAGATTTCCAAAATTCACCGTCTCACGGTGTCTGTGATGTCCCGCGGCGCGTTGGCCCGGTCTGAATTTAAAGGTCCCTGGGGTGGTGGGGCTTCTGCCTAGCACCTCACGCGAGACCGCGCTGCCCGCTGGATGTTGTGGTCTGGCAGCGCGCGGTCCGCGGATTGTTAGAGGTGCATTTGGCAGCTCAGGTCACCCTCGGTACAGGAATACTCCCCCAGCAATGTAAAGGGCGACGGGCAGCAGCACAAATAAGAACCCAGCAGATTTAAACAATTCACAGTCTCACGGTGTCCGTGGCATCCCTTAGGAAGAATAAGAATAACACCAGATTAAAGAAACAACTGTGATTTGATATATTTGATATATATTTTTGCTTCTAAAGGCTGTTCAACTATCTAAATAGAGGCTGAGTGGAAAAATAAATTCCCTCTCGTTAATTAGTAAGGCATTATGCTCTATGGAGTACAATCTGTGCTAAATTAATGGAGACATGCACATTGCTAGTCAGTGCGTCAGGTATTTAATAGTGTCTGCAGCTCAGGCAGCTGCATTTGACAAATACTTTTTTTAAATTCCAATGTCCCTGCTTGTCTACAATTGCCTTTCCCTTCCTACCCTGACACCAAAGAAGCAGATGAAAAATAAATTAGATACTATGTCAGAGACTTCACGTGTGATATGTGGATATTATCCTGACTGCTGTAAACAGACACTGGGGAAAATGAAGCAATCCAGTACAGAGAAATGGCTATATTTTTATTTATTTATTTATATAGCGCAACCTTGATCCCGAAGGATATCAGAGCGCTTTACAGCTCAAGTTTGTGGGTGCTCACGTACCAATATACTACGATTATTTTCTTGTCGCCAACATGTTTCGTTGCTACTTATTCCAGCAACTTCATAAGGCCAATGTGGGGCTCTGTGTTCTCAATCTTTATTCTCAAACTTATCATCAAATCATGCACTTATTCCCAATTTACTCACTGACCTCGCCCCCCACCATGTCTTATTTCCATTAAATGCATTCACTGGGAAGTAAGGAAAGGACATTTGACTTACTTTAGAGGGGTTTGGCGGGTAGGGTAGGCATTATGATACAGAATAGAGGGCTACTACACTGATCATCAATCAACATCTTTGGCTTATCCAGTCACTGTACTAGTAAACAGAATTTGATTGGCAGTAAAATACATCTTTTATGGGAAACCATGAAATATTTAGGAAAAAACAAAGCAGTGAAGGAGTGACTGAGTGGGCGAAGGGAAACACCTTGTTTGTTTGATTTTTAATGCATTGAAAGCTTTATAAATGCTGAATTCACTGAAAAAGATGTGCATTGCACAGCCAACATCGCAGTCCCAAACTGAACCATTTTGCACTTCGGTCATAGGTCGCAAAATGCCATAGGTGGAGAGGAGGGGGGTGGTGAATGATGGCTGGAATACATTTAACTTGCTTAACAAATAATGAATCAAGGGGGTAGAACCAAAATATTTAAAAAAAATTGAATTATAGCTTTGAAAACCCTACATAAGGAAAGTACACAAAGTAGGTGAGGAGCATACCACTCTCCATGAGGAGAGCTGCCTTACAAATTCATCCAAGCAATCCAAATAATAATTCATTCTTTCATTGTAATTTACCAATAGCCATCATAATTAAGCTTTACTTTCTCTCATAAAGACTTTCTGCAAAATGTCCCAACCACTATCCATCCATTCAATATTCTCCCTTTCTTACCCATCCATTCCTTTACTCTCCCATGCACAATTTCACCCACCCATTCACTCATATACCATTTTCCTTTCTTTTAACCTTCCATTCTTTCACATTTCCCTCAAGCCATCAATGCTCATTATGTAAGCTTTTGTTGAGTTGCAGATAGAAGGGGCCATAATAAAGCAACAACTTCTGCAGCTGGCGATGCTGGTGGATTCAAACCCAAGAGTTGACTGCACCCTGGTACTAGCTAATGAGCATAATAGTCATTGTCAATAAGCAAGCAATTATGTGACTTATTAGTCACTGCCTCTGCTTCTGCCCCTCTAACTGAGTCTCCTCCTGCAGCTTCAGTACTTGAGCCAGCATCACTGGTGATTTCTGTGGCCAGAGTAAAACATTATACTTACTATTTTAGATGCCAAATATGCCTCCCCTTAATATTTTCAATAAAAAAACACTACTGCAATACAGCTCGGTTAGCACTGCAGTATCTTGATAATATTACTCTGGGTGTTTGGTTGGTTGACAATGTTAGACAAGCCAGGTACTGTAGCCAATCAAAACAACTCTTTGCAATAGAGAGGCCGACCTATAACCAATGATGAGCATGAATCATGATGACTCAGGGCCATATGTAGGAAGCCTAATTGCGCTTGCAAATTCTGAAATTCGCAGAATTAGGCAGTGTGCTATGTAGCACACAAAAACCAACATGCAAAATAAGGAATCGCAAAATTTGTGATTCCTTATTTTGCAATTGCATTTAAGGAATCGCAAATTGCGATTCCTTAAATGCAATGTAGGAAGCACCCAAGTTGTGCGAGTTTTGGCTTAAGGAATTGCAAAATACCACCAACTTCATGTTGGTGGTATTTTGCGATTTCTTTGGATAATGCATTTTTTGGTATTTTTCAAAGTGCCATTTCGGTCACATACATGCCCTTAGGGCATGTATTTGGGCCACATGTGCACACATGTCAATTTCAGGAGTTCAAAAGGGTGTCCTATTGACACCCTGAAATTGCATTCTCAAGTTGCGATTCTCTAATTGAGAATCGCAAATTGAGAATGTCTTCCCCTTCATTCCTATGGGCCTTCTAGCCCATTGGAATGAATAAGAAGGTATTCCTTATTTGCGAATCACAATTTGCCATTCACAAATAAGGAATAATTGGGAATTCGCAATAAAATTTGCTAACCCTACCTACATTTCGTTTTGCGATTCTCTAAATGCAATTCCCTAAAAATCGCAATTTGAGAATAGCAAAATGAAAATTACCTACATATGCCCCTTAGTCATTGAAGCACAATGAAGGGGTGGAATGATGTTCAATAAAATACAAAAGGTGCTGGTTGGCAAATGCAATGGGACCTCATACTTTTTTCAAGCCATGTTATGCTGTCATTGAAACTGCTGGTATACTGAATAAATGAATGACACAGGACACAACATCGGGTGGGGGGTGGTTAGTCCGTGAACAAGACCACTCTTTCATGAACTCAACTGGAAGAAGAAGAAAGCCTTCTCAACAAACATACATGGTGAATATTATTTAGAATTCCAGCGTACCTGTGTCTGTAATCTTCACATTAGAAAGTAAAGTATCAAAAATGTGTTCTTCTTAGTCTTACACTTACAATATTACAAGATATGTAAGAGGGAAGGAAAGATTACAGACAAACCAGAAGATAAATGAACTAAACTGGAAAAAGTCAGCTACCAAATAAGAACACCATGCAATATAAGGGGCAAAAGATAATGCAGGGATAGCAGGAATTAAACACAATCGGAGCCATTGTTCTTTTCATGAGTGGGTTTGTATACACTTGGAAGGAAGATGGCAAGTAAGGGTTTCAGAGCAACCTTAATTCTCACCTGTAACACCAGCCTCAAGGTAGCAACTCCCATCCTGGAACCTGGTATTCCAATACCCCAAGATGCTACCCTAAACCCGCAACAATCATAAAACCCAACATTAGGGAAATATTAAGAAAATATAGGACTGGCTTGGAATAACAGAACCCTCGCTAACCAACTAGTACTTCTCTTAAACAGATCACATATGGTACTAGATTTGACTATGTTGACTATTGTTGGTTTTCCTATACTAATCCTAAAATCCTTATTCCAAATGTCCTTAATAAAAACTATATTTGGAATGAATTGCACTGAATAGTCTCACTCATTTTTATAAATAATGAAGTCTAATGGGTGACAGTAAGTTAGTGGAAGCTCCTATTGAGTTTTTCCGATGCCTCTGAATAATAGCTAATCCTACCTGGTGCTAGGGAGGCAGGGGCCTTGGTCCCTGGCCCAGGGTAAATGCGGATGGGCGCAGACAGGCTTGCATTAGGCACCCGTGCTTGGATTAGAAGAGGTAACTACTGCATCAGTGAGTGAGTGATTGTGGATGATGATTCATTAATCATGTGGTGGCAGGCAGTAAAGGAGGGTGTAGAACTGTAATTTGTGAACTTGTTTGAGATGTTTTGCAATGGTTGAGTTCTGAATAATGGGGAAACATGTTTTCTTCTGGAGGTAATTATCCCTTTCACGCCAAATTTACTTGCTGTGTCCTCTCCTTCTTTCAGAGACCGAAACAGCCACTTTAGTTAGCAAACAAAAACCTATGCAAAATACTGCTATTCTGTTTCTCTACTTGCTCTTCAACAACAGTGACCAACATGCCCATCTTGCTCAGGTTGTGATTAGTCCTGGGATGGAGTTACTCGAAGTCAGGAGGAGTATGGAAGAACTCAGGGTGGGAGCCATGGAACTACCTATTTTACAGCTAGAAGCAAGAAGGTATTGACTTCAAATGTGAGTCTGAAGCCTAGTACTCAGCTATGTGGAATGGAGGGAGGTAACATTGATTTGTGGAATTCTGCGGTGTGTGTGTGTGTGTGTCACTGGTGGCATAAGTGAAACTTTGAGTCCCCCTTTTGATTTTTTTGCTTTGCCTCTGAGTCTCCTTGATACATTCCTCATGAATCTTACCTTCCTTTGGTCCTACTCCTTGACTCTAAAATACAGTTTCTGTTTTACAATCTGCAGCACTTCTAGTCTCCTAAACAAACAAAAGGTGAAAGCTGAGCTCAACACTCCTGCTTACCTAGACCAGTCCAGACAGGCACCCAAGAGTGATAGACATTCCCGAGGAGAATGTAGATGTACCACCTAATTTTGCATTACAGTATCATTTTTCTTTTAACAATGATATTTGGAGAACTGAGTGTGTGGGTTCATTCCCAACCTGGAAGACAGAACATTTAGATATTTGATAACTCGGGTTTCAGGTGCAGAAGGACTGTTTGTAATGCATTTAAATGTACTTTGTCATACTCATACTTTCATTTCAATCGCAAAAAGATTGATGGAAAATGAAATGCTGCTAGTTACCCATATGAATGATGTCCTTGTGCAGTGTTTGCTCTTGTCAAACATTTTACCAAATCACCTTCCCGATCCATTCATCAAACACCTAACCCTCTTCCCTCATGCTGTATGATTTATAGAGGTGTGGCTTAATTCACACCATCTATGGATCACACACTTGGTGAATTGTAGTCCCAGTGATAACCACTACACATTTATATTACATTTATATTCTTATATAGCGCCTGAATAAACCCCCAAAGGGGTATCTCCGCGCTTTGCCAGTCAGAATATAGCTCCAGATGATCTTATTCAAGGGATAGTACATCATACAGGGAAGAAATTAGTTACTGGTAAATAAGTATGTTTTTAAGGTCTTCCGGAAAGTCAGGTGGCTAGTGAGTGATCTCAGCTCAAGAGGTAGAGAGTTCCAGAGCACTGGTCCCACATGAGCCAGCGCTCGGCCTCCTTGTCTGGACTTCTTTATTCTAGGTATCTGCAGTAGCTGTTGACTGCTAGAACGCAGAGAGCGCCCAGGTACGTGTGGCTGAAAAATTTCTGCCAAATATCTTGGGCCTTCGCCTATCACACTTTTGTGGATGGTGCATAGGGTCTTAAACTGCACTCGTTTCCTCACCGGTAACCAGTAGAGTCTAGTCAGCAGGGGGCGGGAAGGAGTCCTAGAGGGAACGTTCAGGACTGTCCTTGCTGCCGTATTTTGGACTACTTGTAACTTATTAAGTTGTCCTTCGTTGGCTCCTAAAAGAAGACCGTTACAGTAATCCACTCTGCTGATGACTAGCGCCTGCACAAGTGTTTTCCTGTGGCAATCTGGTAAATAGGGGAACACTCTTCTTAGCATCCCAATTGCCCGAAAGCAGGTACCAGCCACCTGGTTTACATGATCTTTAAACGTGAGTGTCTGATCTAGTAACACTCCCAAGTTTTTTACCGTACTCTTAGGGCTGGGAACAGAGCCTAATTCTGAGGGCCACCATTCAGGTGACCAGTGTGTTGCCGCTTGTCCAAACAGCATGACCTCTGTTTTCTCTACGTTGCATTGAAGACAGTTTGATGACATCCACTCTGATATTGCTCTCATTCCATCTGCAAATGATCTTTTTATAGCAGGGGTCAGACTTTTAAAAGGAAAGAGGAGTTGGGTGTCGTCAGCGTACGACACCGGGGTAAACCCAAATGATCTTGCTAAGTTGGCCAAGGGGGCCACATACACATTGAAAAGTGTCAGGCTTAAGCATGAGCCCTGTGGCACTCCCTTGTTGAGCTCCCTATAGATGGATTTGTGGGAGCCCAGCCAAACTTCTTGGGAGCGACCGGATAGAAAACTTTCCATCCATGTCAGAGCCACTCCTTCCAAACCCACGTCCTTTAAACGATCGAGAAGCACCGTGTGAGACACCGTATCTATATTCTATATTACTGATAACAAGTGACTTTAGTAGCTCAGTCCATTGTCAAGATACATTGCCATAATGTCATTTCATCTGCTGCTCTGACAATGAGGAATTGTATTTTTAGTCCTACTACCTTTTTTCACCAAAATTTAGTGATACTGGGGGGTAGATTTAATACATTTTACTGCACTGCTTCACAGCAACCAAAGCAACTACCCTGCCTCCCACATGGGTAGAAAGCAGTACAAAATCATGGGGCATATATACAAGCCCCTTGCATCACCAGATCGCTCCAGGGGCATAGAGTGCAGGCCACGTAATCTGATGCTGACACAGATTTACAATGTTACAATTGGGGCAGCACCAAACTTTTGCACCTCTCTAGAACAGATGTAACGTGAAGCAATGTAACCATTTCTTCATCCTCGTTTTTACCTTTTTCTACGTGTGATGCATTCTGGAGCACACATAGGAAGAGGAAAACACCTCTTGTGATTGTTTTTGTACCCTGCCCAAAAAACAATTCTGCCAACAATACATACCCTCTTGCACCATGGTGCAAAGGTGTCTGAATTGGCGCACAGTTGCAAAATGCGTTCCACGCTGGCTATAAGGACCGGAATGCATTTCATAATGTAAACGTGGTGCATTTGTGTCCTTCTGAATTGGCATAGGGCAGAACAGCAAGAAGGCTTGTGGGCTGCCCTATACAAATAAAATAAAATCAAATCAGGTGTTTGTTAAGCACGACTACTCACCCGTAAGGGTTTCAATGTGCTGGAGGGTGGAGGGGGGGGGGGGGGGGGGGTCACAGGTTCCAGTCCATCAAGGAGGGGGTCTATCGAAGAGCCAGGTTTTGAGGTTTCTTGCGAAGATGGGGATCAATGTTATCTGTCTGAGGTGGAGAGGAAGGTCTTTCCAGACTCTGGCCGGCGCAGATGGAGAAGGAGCGGCCTCCCGATCTGGTTTTCCAGGTCCGTGGAACCATGGTGTTGGAGAGCTGGACTGATCGTAGGGTCCATTGGGGTACATGGAATTTGAGTCGGCTGTTCAGGTATGCTTGTCTGGTGTCGTGGAGGGCCTTGTGAGTGTGGATTAGCATCTTGAAGGTGACTCTAGCTTCGATGGAGAGCCAGTGAAGTGTGCGCTGGTGCTGGGAGATGTGGCAGTGTTTTTGCAGGTTGAAGACCAGTCTTGCGGCGGCGTGTTGGATGTTCTGTAGCTTGCGAGTGAGGTTTTTGTTTATTCCGGCATTTCTGCTGGTGACCAGGGCATGACTGATGGTCTTTCTGTGTTTGAGGGGGATCCGTTTCAAGGTCTTAGGTAGGAGGGTGTGGAAGCAGGAGGACGAGACGGAGTTGATCTGGCAGTTCATTTTGAGCTCTGTGTCCAGGATGATTCACAGGTATACCAATTGTTTGAAAATATGCTCCCATAGCTATATAAGTATATAAAATGGCTGGATGCTACTCTCATACCCTGTGTCTAGTGCAAGCAATTTCCTTAGCACCATGTGCATGAAATGTAGCATAGGTTTAATACCCGATGTAGCCCTTCTAGTACAAAATCCAATTCCAGGACAAACTTCAAATCATTATACAAATTGGGGGTGTGTTGCACTGTGCAGCACACATAAAGGCACAGATGTTCTAACATTTACATCACAAACTTGTCAGCAACTGGCACAGAAGCTGGTGTGTGATTTACTATACAAGGTAAACCAGGATTTCTGTTGAGAACGTCCCCAAAGTAATGCTATTCACTATTTTGTGTTGAAAGGAAGTTTTTTGAGTAGGACATTGATATTCCCATGCAGCCACTTATGGGTTGACAGTAGTAGACAAGGATTCACACTTAAATGTTACACCACCTCAAGGCAGGTGTTAGGAGGAAAAATGTTTTAATTTCTGCTCATTTTTCAAAACTTGCACATGAGCTGCATGGTACAGCACACATACAATATGGGAGAAGACTTAAAGAGTCATTTTCATTTTGAAAGTGTACCCTTTATCTACAAACGCTATGGTTTAGAGATCGCACACACCAGCAATGTTGGAGAAAAAAGGTGACATATTTCAGCAGATACCTTGGCCTTATTAGGATGTTGGTGTGACCGATGCTGACAGCATGTCTGTGTCCGTCCCACTGCATCTGACCGACAGCACACCGGGGTCAGTCAGTCGGACTGCATGGGTGAAGGAATGACCACAGTGGTTCCAATGAGCTCAAGAAGCCCATCAGCCCTGCAGTCAGAATGTAATCCCTACAATATGGCATTGTCTGCTCAGCGATTACAGTGACCCTTTCCAACAGCATTTCAATGGCATTCTGGCCGCCATGTAAAGGCTATTAAAAATGGACTTTAGGGGTCCCTAGCAAGGCTCCATTCCCTCTTCACCCAATGCTATGTGGACAAGGGGGAACAACAGGGGCCCCCACACAATCCATACCCTATGTGGCATGCACCATGTGGTGCCTACCATGGGGTACAGAAATGTTTTAAAACATGCCATCAGTGGGACTGACACCAATGTTCTGTCAGGGCCGCAGTACAAGCCTCAATGAAAAGAGGTATGTTTCTGACAGACTCCAAAGCAGTTGGATCCTAATTTGGCAGTCAAACTCCAACTACCTGTCGGCTAGTCCCTTTACGGCAATGATTCCGGTCCAATGTTCGTCCGACTGGCATCATAATTAGGGCGTTTGGTTTTTTCTCTTTCCCTGTAATGTAACACCGTTCAGAAATTGTGATTGCAAATATAAGCCTAAATGTGTGAAGTGGTCAGAAAAATAAAAACATTTCTTTCTGCCTCCATCCGATGTTATTCTTCAAGTGAAGCAGAGGTTGACAACCTTTGTAGATCAGGTGTTGCATTAAGATCCTTGGGTACTTATACTTTAGCACACCTGTTTCACCAATGTTATACTCCCTTGGAGCAAAGCAGCTTGAAGTGATATTTGCCCTGATATAGGACATCTGCTAGATTCCATTTCATGGGCTTGCCATATTGTGCACCACATTGTGGTAGTGCAAACTGAAAAATCTGCCCCTTTGTTATCAGTTCAGAAGTGTTTCTGAACAAGGCAGCGAAATCTCACCAACAGTGAAAGTTTCATGTTTCTTTGTGATTGGCATGTGATTGTGCTTGGTTCCTCCTGGGCAGTTTATATGTTGGGGAATCTGCCGGAGCCGGTGCTGTGACATTGTTGGCAGTTCATGCATTGCAGCCTTGCTGAGTTCCCATGTAACTATAGACAGTGCACAGTGCCAGAGGTGTCATGTTTGTGTCACTGTGCCCTAAGGCGATATTCAAACTTGTGACAGGACTTGCTTTGCTTTGTTATCTTTTAATAGGATAAGAATGCTAAGCATGGCCACCTCTGGGCAGAGATGGTTCCTCTTTCAGTTTGAAAGATCACACAACGATGTGATGCACATAAATGAGCAATGTGTAGAAAGGGTTGCCCCTTATAGCTAAAGCCATGTTTTGTTAGTAAAGTCTTCAACGCTACACAGGATAGATCAGTATGAATTTGGGTCACACACATATTTATAACTATTGGCACATCAAGGAGAAGGTCCCTGCTCAAGCACCCGTGCATTTACCTCTGCCTACAAAACATATACGATATTACCCTATCAAGGATAAGACCCCTAAGAGGTTACCACATGTGACGATCAAACCCTAATATTCAATACCTTGCAACACAATGTGGGAGCCTAGAAATGTGTCAGACAGATAATGAACCATCCAGAACACTGAGGCCACTGGACAGTGCATTCAGTGAGGGAACAAGAAGCAAACAATATTTTCAATATGTGTTGGTTCAGGGATCTGTTGTTCTCCTGAGGCTAAGAAATGTCAATGCGTTGCCTCCAATATATGTTGTTGGCTTCCTCACTTGCCAGGTAGTAGGAGGGCACCTTCAGTACTAAGAATCAGATGTCCTTCAGCCCAGTCTTTGACGAGGCGAAGGGTCAGGGCATGAAATATCACAGGAGTATGGTGAGGCATTGAGGACAGCTGGGATCTAAACAGTTGGGCCGTGATTCCAGCAGGGCTCAGAAATATGATAATAAAAGTGTTTCATGTTTGCCTGCCCCTGGCTTAAAACTGATGGTGCTAATGCCCTTAAGGCACTTTGCTGGCTTCTTCACCTTCCGGGCATCGTAGCCTCACCGCACCTAGATTCAGATTCGGTCAGTGTTAGATTTGGGGTCTCTAGTTGGCAGAGGTAGGTACTTTTAACCAAGTAGGGACCCTTGAGTCTAGTCAGGATAAGGGGGTAAACTCCTAAAATAACCCCCTGTTCACCCCCTTTGTAGCTTGGCACGAGCAGACAGGCTAATCTCTGAGGCAGTGTGTAAAGCATTTAGTGACAACACTACAGATGGACACCACACAAGATGTAGTATAAAAATAAGTACTTTTATAAAGACTTAACACAAGACCACCACCGACAAAAATCCACAATACTGTACTTCAAAAATGGTGGAAATAGCTTAGTTCTCTTTAGATGTAAAATGCGACACTTTGAGTTCAATGTACCTTTGGATGCGTAACGCTATACAACAAAAGTGTTGCAGGGAAGTTGATGTGTCGGTTCCTTACATGCAAGAACGGTGATAGGTAATAAATAGAGTGACTATACAGCTTGAACAAATTCAGTGCACAGCCACTTCCATCACAGGGCAGACCACAAAAACCTCCAGGAGACCCTGTTGAACGCTTTCTCTGTGTCCAGCAAGATCAACCCAAGCGGTGACTTTGTAGCCTGAGCCCAGTCAAGAAGGGTTATAACCAACCTAATGTGACCGGTTGTATCCTGACCTTGGATAAATCCATATTGGCGAATAGAAACCAAAGGAGTAATGATATTACCTAGCCTGGAGGCAATCATTTTTTAATAGATCTTACTATAAGTACTAATAAGTGAAATAGGTCTATTAGAAAGTCCATGTCCTTTGGGCTCTTGGGAGGCTGCTAAATGGAAGTTCCACTACTAATGGGGTATTGTCTGAAATGATCCTAGGGGGAAGCTCAATGCTAACTTTCCTAGCAGTTAGATATGACAAAAAAAATGTCCAGGCGGGCTAATTTGTTTTTGGGAGCTGATTAGAAAGTGAATCCTGGATCTCCCTGCCTATGCCTATGCCAGACATCAATTAGTCCATGTTCCCTGACTAGTCCCTGTAAAGCCTTGAAATTCCTAACCTTTCTTCCATGATACGGGTAATTGCTAAGAAAATTGAAATTACTATGATTAGGTAATTCAGGACTTCCGGGTCATCCAGATCCAACCCTTCCTAGGATGATTGTTGCCAGTCCAGGGAGCACAGGGCTTGGCCGTTCAGGCTGAACTGTTCCCATGGGGAACATCATCAAGACTGATTTATATATGGCTGAGTCTCAACTGGAATGGCACAGAGAACAAACAAATGATGATTCTGCCCCAGATCTCTTTACTGGGTTGAATGTATGACATTGTTCAGAATTCTGTCCATCAGTTGTCCTTTTTGAATTTCTTAGCTCTTTCCATCTTTTAGGGTTGACTTGTCTCAAAATATAATTGTAAATTGCACACTCATTATTAGGACAAGGGAGATCCAGTGGGTGACAGTAAGTTTGTAGAAGCTCCCATTCAGGTTTTTCGATGCCTCAGAATAATAGCTAATCCTACCTGGTCTTAGAGAGGCAGGGTCCCTGGTCCCTGGCCCATGGTAAATGTGGATGGGTGCAGACAGGCTTTCATTAGGCACCCATGCTTGGATTAGAAGAGGTAACTACTGCATCAGTGATTGAGTGATTGTGGTTGATGATTCATGATTCATGTAGTGGCAGACAGGGAAAGACGGTGTAGAACTGTAATTTGGAAACTCGTTTGAGATGTTTTGCAATGTTTGAGGTCTGAATAATGGGGAATCATGTTTTGTTTCTGAATGGGATTGGCCATTTCACACATCAAGGAGAAGGTCCCTGCTCAAGCACCCGTGCATTTACCTCTGCCTACAAAACATATACGATATTACCCTATCTAGAATAAGACCCCTAAGAGGTTACCACATGTGACGATCAAACCCTAATATTCAATGCCTTGCAACACACTGTAGGAGCCTAGAAATGTGTCAGACAGATAATGAACCATCCAGAACACTGAGGCCA
Organism: Lissotriton helveticus; assembly: GCF_964261635.1. Classification (NCBI taxonomy): domain Eukaryota; kingdom Metazoa; phylum Chordata; class Amphibia; order Caudata; family Salamandridae; genus Lissotriton; species Lissotriton helveticus. The sequence continues at coordinate 51,236,054 of NC_136063.1, forward strand.
CTGGACAGTGCATTCAGTGAGGGAACAAGGAGCAAACAATATATTCAATATGTGTTGGTTCAGGGATCTGCTGTTCTCTTGAGGCTAAGAAATGTCAATGCGTTGCCTCCAATATATGTTGTTGGCTTCCTCACTTGCCAGGTGGTAGGGAGGCACCTTCAGTACTAAGAATCAGATGTCCTTAAGCCCAGTCTATGACGAGGGGAAGGGTCAGGGCATGAAATATCACAGGAGTATGGTGAGGCATGGAGGACAGCTGGGCTGTAAACAGTTGGGCCGTGATTCCAGCAGGTCTTAGAAATACGATAATAACAGTGTTTCATGTTTGCCTGCCCCTGGCTTAGAACTGATGGTGCTAATGCCCTTAAGGCACTTGCTGGCTTCTTCACCTTCCGGGCATCGTAGCCTCCCCGCACCAAGATTCAGATTCCGTCAGTGTTAGACTTGGGGTCTCTAGTTGGCAGAGGTAGGTACCTTTAACCAAGTAGGGACCCTTGAGTCTAGTCAGGATAAGGGGGTAAACTCCTAAAATACCCCCCTGTTCACCCCCTTTGTAGCTTGGCACGAGCAGACAGGCTTATCTCTCAGGCAGTGTGTAAAGCATTTAGTGACAACACTACAGATGGACACCACACAAGATGTAGTATAAAAATAAGTACTTTTATATGGACTTAACACAAGACCACCACCGACAAAAATCCACAATACTGTACTTCAAAAATGGTAGAAATAGCTTAGTTCTCTTTAGATGTGAAATGCGACACTTTGAGTTCAATGTACCTTTGGATGCGTAACGCTATACAACAAAAGTGTTGCAGGGAAATTGATGCATTGGTTCCTTACATGAAAGAACGGTGATAGGTAATAAATAGAGTGACTATACAGCTTGAACAAATTCAGTGCACAGCCACTTCCATCACAGGGCAGACCACAAAAACCTTCAGGAGACCCTGTTGAACGCTTTCTCTGTGTCCAGCAAGATCAACCCAAGCGGTGACTTTGTGGCCTGAGCCCAGTCAAGAAGGGTTATATCTCACCTAATGTGACCGGTTGTATCCTGACCTTGGATAAACCCATATTGGCGAATAGAAACCAAAGGAGTAATGATCTTACCTAGCCTGGAGGCAATCATTTTTTAATAGATCTTACTATAAGTACTAATAAGTGAAATAGGTCTATTAGAAAGTCCATGTCCTTTGGGCTCTTGGGAGGCTGCTAAATGGAAGTTCCACTACTAATGGGGTATGGTCTGAAATGATCCTAGGGGGAAGCTCAATGCTAACTTTCCTAGCAATTAGATATGACAAAAAAAAATGTCCAGGCGGGCTAATTTGTTTTTGGGAGCTGATTAGAAATTGAATCCTGGATCTCCCTGCCTATGCCAGACATCAATTAGTCCATGTTCCCTGACTAGTCCCTGTAAAGCCTTGAAATTCCTAACCTTTCTTCCATGATACGGGTGATTGCTAAGAAAATTGAAATTACTATGATTAGGTAATTCAGGACTTCCGGGTCATCCAGATTCAACCCTTCCAGTGAGCAGATTGAAAATGGAATTTCACTGATTACAGCTTCACCATCGACCCAATTTATCCTCCTTGGTACGTTTACTTATTAGACCTCCTTACTTTGCTAAGAGAGCGACCCCTCCCCTTATTGCTGTGCCTTGACGAGTACTTGCCAATAAGTCAAGGCCCAAATCCTTCAGCCAGCAGCTTTTACTCCAGGGTATGTGTGTTTCTTGCAGAAATAAAACATCTATCTGCATATATCGTATGAGCTTGGCCAATAAGCATCTTTTTTCTATCATTCAGACCGCAAATATTTAAGGAGCAGATACAAAGTTTGACCCTTCCTATTCATTATCCTTATAAAGTACAGACTCTTTACCAGAACTCACAAAATAATACAAACAATTCATATAAGCTTTACAAAAACACTGTTATATGCTTTCATATTTACATTGACGCAAATGTTATGACAATACATGCAAAACAATATTTGTGCACCCCCAACCGCACTAGCCCCCCCTGCACTAAACCTCCATCCCCCCTCCAACCATTGCTTGAGTTCTGGGAATACCTCCACGAAAAGTTCAATCACACACTGCTGAGTGTCTGCTCCCTCCTTGCCCTCAGGAATACCCAGAATCCGCAAATTATTCCTCCTTGAGCCATTCTTAAGGTCGGTCAATTTCCAGAGTGTGTCCTCTTTCAGGGTTTTCATAGAGTCGGTCAAGCTCTTTTGTGCAGCCAACTCATCTTCAAGTGGGAAACTATAGCTTCAGCTTCCCCAATTCTGAATGCAAAATCAGAACAAGTCTTTGCGACCTTGCGTATAGTCAAGTCAAGTCAAAAACCACTTTATTCGATTCAGTTAAAAATCATAAAAGCATTCTACAATCAAAGGGAAAGGGACAGTACATATTCATTTAGCAATTATTTTTAGAGATAACACACATCAGTAGAAATTTATAAATACACAATTTAAAAACATCAATCATTATATATTCACATTTTAAAAGAAAACAGCTATAGAGGAATAAATATTTAGCTAAAAAATTACAAGTATAAAAAAACATTTTCCATTTCCACCTTTCGAGCAGAACCCTTGTGTTACGTTCTAAGTCGTCTCCTCCTGATCCTAACAGCAGCAACAAGATAATTGGCCACGCTAAACATGACCAAAGCTGAATCCAACAATTGGAGATACAGGAGGGCGGGTTTGGCCTGATGGAAGGCTTTGTCCTTCAGTAAGGGTATCAGGTATTTTTGTCTGGGCACAATAAAAAAAGGACAGAATAACATAAGGTGCATATTATCTTGCGTTGAGAAATTGTCGCAACTACAAACAGGAGCATCCTCCTCCTTGTACCAGCCTTGACTATCACAAAGGACCATGTAAATCTGGTTAAACCGAAATTTAACCAGAAGCCACCTGTGAAAAGGTATGTTAACAATGGCAAGGTACGGTTGTATAGTAAAGCAGGTGATGGTCAGGAAATGGGCTCTGATCGTGGGTTTAGTAAGTTGGCGTTCCTCCCTCTCCATAAATTTCAATTTGGAAAAGTTGAGCTTAACCCAATCTAGATCAGATTTCTTTAGACCATGGGGGGCAGAGAAAATCTCTGGACGACCAAGGTCCAAAGAGCACTTTTGAATGTATGATAGCCAAGCTATTTTTTTTTGAGTTATCCAATTTTAAACAGTCGGCCAGTATTTTATGGTTCAAACCTAGATTGTTATTGGCCCAGGTCCTAATCCATAATAAAATAGGAGCCATTAAGAGGGTATCAGTGATATACCCTAAACCAAGTTCCTGGTGAACTGAAAACGAGGCTGTTGATTGGGGAAGCCCTAATATTGAACGAAGGAACTTATTTTCTTCCCTTTGGATAGCTTCGCCATTCACATAACCCCACAGACCTGAAACATACCTGGCTATAGCCACCGATTTTGCCCTGTGCAAGTTTAATAAAGCACCAGTTGTCTTCCCCCCCACTCTCCTCGAAAAACTTAAAATAGCATTGGCCGAGCTCCTAACTGCTTTGGTTTTAGCTGTAATTTGAGGAGCCCAGCTTCCTTTGGCGTCAAAAATGACACCCAGGTAAGTAAAAATGTTGACATTTGTGATCACGTCGCCATTGCAATAGAACTGCTTTGTGTTATTTTTGGCGGCCCCAAAGGCCATGACGTGAGATTTGGAGTTATTTATCACTAAGTCAAGTGAAGACATAAAATCATTAAAAGCATTTAAAAGTCTTTGCAAACCTAAATGGGTCCGAGCTATCAGAGCTGCGTCATCCGCGTACAGGAGAACAGGGATGCGTGTATCCCCTGCACGCGGAGTGTCCAAGGTAGCAGTTAAAGGAGTCTTCTCTAAGGAATTTATATATAGAGTGAACAGCATGGGTGCAAGAATGCAGCCCTGCCGCACGCCCCTATTTGATTTGAACCAAGCTGTACGATTTCCGTCATGATCCATTCTAATAGAAGCTTTTAAATCCTTGTGGAGTTCTGCCAAAAAGTGTACAAGTGGGGGATCAAGTCCCAATTTTAGCAACATGGTCCACAGCCGAGCTCTATTTACCAAATCAAAGGCCGTGGACAGGTCCATAAATGCTACAAAAATTGACCCTTTTTTTGCAGTAGTGTATTTCGATATTAACAAATGAAGATTTAAGCATTGGTCCTCTGTTCCTCTACCAGCATGAAACCCATACTGGGCATCTGATAAAATATCGTTGTCTAGAGACCAGCTGTTAATTCTTGCTAACAAAACTTTGCCCAGAATCTTCATAGAGGAATCCAATAAGGAAATTGGACAAAAACACTTGGGGTCACTTCTTAGGCCCTTTTTAAAAATGGGTACTATAATTGAACATGCCCAGGTTTTTGGCAAACCCCCCTCATACACACAGTTAAAAACATTGGCTAAGATCTCAGCCCACATCTCAGGATTGAGTTTGTATAGGTCCAAAGGTACCCCATCTGGGCCAGGAGCTTTATTAGCAGCAGAACCTAAGATTGCCAGTTCTACTTCAGGTTTACTAAATTTTAACTTAGTAGGGGGAGTTGGGGAGCCGGGCATTGTAAAAGCCTCAACTGGTTCATTTGAGCCATATATGTTAGAAAAATGTTTAATCCATTCAGCTTCAGGGATGTTAATTTCAAGATCCGTGTTGTTTGTTTGAGCAAATAAAGGATTGTTAATTATGGACCAGAATTTGGAACTTTGTTTAAGGGTTACAGAATCCATTAATGAATCCCATGCTTCATCTTTGATGGCCTTTTTTCGCGACTTAACCGCCAAAGCATATCTTTTTCTCAACTGTGCCACCAAAGACCTGTCTCTAGGGGATTGTTTAAGGGCTTTCAACAAGGCCGAGTGTGCCTTGGAACAGGAGCGATCAAACCACCCAAAGGCTGGAGCAGGACCCCTCCTTGGTTTAGCTATGAGTTCCTTTTCTACTCTGGCACAAATAGCTTCGAAGGCACTAACTACCTCCTTCCCCCCCTTCTCTCCGTCCCTACATTTCTCAATTTCTACTGCCATTTTTTGCTCAATTTGGGCATGAAAATCCTCAGGGCAAACTTTACACCATTTGAGGCGCCTTCCCTGGTCTCTACTCTTTACGTCCCTCACAGCGGTAGCCCTCAAATCCCCTTTGCTCAAGCCAGAAAAAGCATCCAGAACTAACAACACCGGGTTGTGGTCACTAAACCCGCTTACAATTGCATTATAAAACAATACATGACGCAAGAGCCCCGGGGACATAAAAAAGTAATCGATAATCGATTCGCTCCCTCTTGCATTGTACGTGACCACACGGTTTGTTAAATCTGAGAACCCTGGTTCGTAGAGATCATTGGATGATAACAGATTTTCCATTGCCACACCCTTCGGGGTATGTTCAAAATGTGGCAGTGATGTGTGATCTGGACCGGTATCATCTATGATCTGGCAGTGTAACTCACACAAATGAACATTAAAATCTCCCATCATAATTAACTGAACAAAAGTGGTTTGTTTTGACATGTAATTATTTAAAAAAGAGGATAAACCTTCTAGAACAAAATTAGGGGGTCCCCCCTGCATGGAGTTATAACAATTTATAAACACAAGCTTATTCTTGTCTGCCAAAAGAATTGACACCAGCTGAAAAAAGTGTGAGGAACTGGGGATCTCTTTGACTGTCCCTGCTAATTTTACTGAAACTAGAAATAGCAGTCCCCCTCTATCCCTTCCAGCCGTGGAACTCTGCGCATTGACAAAGAATGAAATATAGCCATCTACCCAGAATCCCTTATCTTTTGACCAAGTTTCTTGTAAGGCAACTATATCGTATTCCTTCACTTGTTGTAGCCAAATCGGATCATCCTGTTTGGCCCGTAGGCCCGCGATGTTCCACGATAATAACCTGATGTGCCCCCGATCCAGTTCTAGAGGGTCGTTTATAGCAGTATTAACCATAACATCTAATGTGGTGGCCTCTGCATTAAATAGGCATGGGACAGTCAGGTTATCATGCTCAGGCTCTAGTCATTCAATATCTATTCGATCGGCTAGAGCCGTGAACCTATTTGACAACAATAAGTCATTTGAAGGGCTGATCCTTACAGAATTGACCAGGCTACTGCCCTTGGGTGGCTTTGTCACCCAGTCATTACCGCACATAGGCGAGATAAGTTTGTCATCCGCCCAGGTATTTTTGGAAAAATGCGACTTGTTGTTTTCACTATCGCCTGGCCTATAGGCTCGAGGGTAGAAAAAGCCAAGGGGCATCGCTCGGACACCTGTTCCTACAGGGTCCAAAGGAGAACCATCCCAGAAGAGGCGGCTAGCGACATTTCTAGATTTAAAATTAACAATTACACAATCTCCTTCTACATTTTTCTTACTTGTGCCCACCCAGTTGACCCTTCTACTTGTTACAATATTGTCTGCGATGTTACTCTCTCCCGTGCAATTAGCATTACACCATTTTTTAACATGCCTAAAAAGAGTGTACTGATGTTCCACCACCCCATCTGCGAGTTTAGGCACGTTTACCAGGATTGCTACAAAAGGTGTTGCATCCGGAGGTAGATTTACTGGGGGTACCCTTCTCACCACAGCCCCCCGCTGGTCTCTAGGCCTTACTGAGGTATTTACACTAGGAACCGCCTCCGTCATGGGAATATATATTCCCTCCTCCACTTTCCCTTTTTTTTAACAGGATTATCAGTGACCACATTAGAAGTAACAGTCGATCTATTTATGGAAGGACCCCAGACATTAGGGGCAGGAACCTGGACAATTGAAGGACATGGCGCCATAGGTGTAAGAGAAGAGGGGGCCTGCCTATTAAGAGCATCATTGATACGCTCACATTTTGCCACAAGAGTCTTGACACAATCCTTCAGAGTCTCTGTGATGTCAGAAGCAATCTGGATTAATGCGGCTTCCAGTCTTTCTGTAAACAGTTTTTCCAGTAAAGACGCGATGCCCTCCTCAGTTACATAAATTGGCTGTAAAGGCCCAGGCTGGTTTAAAGCAGACTCACATGCAACTCCCGGGGTCGTAGGTAAAGATGGTATCACTGTTTCGGGTAAAACCGGTAAAGGGAGAATTGTGGGGGATTGTGGCAGGGTGGGTCTGCAGGAATCAATAATGACCCTAGGTTCCAACGGAATGCAGTTTATGACAGACGCACTAGATATGTTAACTCCCCCAGGGCTGGTAGCAAGACCCAACTCATGCTCTGACTCTGCAATCTGCGTTGATAGCTCCCCCACCTTAGTTGTTAAGTACGTGATAATGCTGGTCGTGTACTTTGGCACCTTGGCTTTAACCTCGCCATGCGCCGTTGTTGCCAGTTTGCGCTTACTCATGGTGAAAGGGATGTGGCCCGTCCCGTCCCTGGTCGTCCTTGGACGGCCTTAGACGGCCCGCCCTCTGCCCGGGCTCCGCCCGGCGACGCCCGCGTGCGTCCCGCGACGCGGAGGGAGCGTCTCTCCTTTGTAGCGCCTCCGGGCGCCAAGACAGCGGTAAACCGGAAGTTCTCGCAAAGCCCGCTGGGAGCTATAGTCTCCAGCCGCGGTGGAAGACAAAATGCGGCGAGACCTACAGCGTTCCCCACCCAGGGGCTGAAGCTGCGTGCTGGCGTGCTGGCAAGGTGCTGGTAAGCTTGCTTTCTGCGCTACTGTCTGCGCTGTCTGCGTAGACCCCCCGCTCCATGAGGGAGCGTCTCTCCTTTGTAGCGCCTCCGGGCGCCAAGACAGTGGGAAACCGGAAGTTCTCGCAAAGCCCGCTGGGAGCTGTAGTCTCCAGCCGCGGTGGAAGACAAAATGCGGCGAGACCTACAGCGTTCCCCACCCAGGGGCTGAAGCTGCGTGCTGGCGTGCTGGCAAGGTGCTGGTAAGCTTGCTTTCTGCGCTACTGTCTGCGCTGTCTGCATAGACCTTGCGTATAGAATTTGGCAGTTTGCGACACGCACCTTGAGTACGAGAGCTCTCCAACCGGGTCGCCTCACGATGAGCCATGATGCTCTGGAATATAGTAGAGGTGTAATTTCTTCAGGTTCACTTTAGATTTGCTTTTGTAGTTTCTAAAGGTGCCCCACCATCCAATTTGGGCAACAAAGTATAGTCTCATATCATTGAGCCAGCTTAGCATAGGGTCTTCTCAGGCATAATAGCTTGATCATTTTGTTAATGGACCGTTCCTGAAATATGCAGAGACGTATATGCATCCTCTTCCTCGCGCACGCTACTACCATTGCTCTCATCCTCAGCCCAGCCTTTTCCGAGACTATCATCCCCCGAGGAGTTGGAATGATCCGACATGGAATAAAATGTATACCTGAATCCACTTCTTTTGCAGATCCTGAGACTAAGCAATCTTGAGGTGTCTGCAAAACAAGTTTCAGACTGTCAGCCCCCTTGTTGGTATTGTTTCCATTCTCCAACTCCCCCCTGCTTTTTCCTGACAAGTGCCTGTCAGAACTACAGTGCCCATAATGCATCTTCCTTGCGGTTTAACCGCCATTTCATCCACTACCTCCGGTAGACTACCACCAGTGACCAAAGCCTCCTGCTTGTCAGCCTGCCCAGTGCCACCAGCAGAACAAACTTCACCCTCAAGTTCACGCTCACTCCTCTGTCCAGCTCCATCGCCACCCAGTTCATTTGCCACTATTTCAGAAAGGGATAGATCAGTACCTGGAGTTACATCCTCCTGAGGTGTAATAGCCTGCTCGGGTGTACTTGGAGACAATCTCGTTTTGAGGGAAGTATTTGTCCCTGCAGCTGGGTCCCATGTTAACTTGTTCTTCCCACTAGTGATTTGAAGAGCTCATGGACAGTCTGTTGTCCATGGACGGAAGCGCCACCTTTGCCAGTACAATCCTTCGCTCCTGGTAATCCAGTAACTGCCCCTGCAGTGGACCGGCATCCTCCACCATGTACAACCACTCCATCTCCATCTGGAGGAAGCTTCCCAGGACTTCCAAAGCCTGCAAGCAGCCTGTGCGTCTTAGTGCCTCTGTTGAATGTTTCCGGCGACATCTGTATTATGGGGCACATACATGGAACAGGAATCATTGCAGGGAAGGATTCCATTGCCCACGCCAATCTCGATGGTAAAGACAGCCCCAAAAGCCAGAATCATGAGCGCCAGATCATCCCCGCTAACCGGAGCAGTAGCCTTTCTTCCTCACTGCATTATTATAAACTGAAAAACGGGAGGGAGAGAGTTACCCGAGAAAGGGTTGTTTAGCCAGCTCACTCGGACGACACTGTGGCCGCCATTTTGCCTCCTCCTCAGAAATGGTGTTGTTCAAAGTGTATCAATTAAAAGTTCCAAAATGAGCCTTGCATTTAAAGGTGATGAGTTGGGCTTCATAGAATAATAAAGTAATGGATAATTCTGGAAAAACACTATATCAAAATACTTAAACAGCTTAGAAAGAGTAGCCACAGAGGATATGATAGCACATGACTGGTGAATTGAGTGGGAAGCAAGCAGATAGTAGAAATGTTGGGGAACTATGGGTGTTTTAAAAAACTTGAAGTAAATAAACAAAAAATTATCTAGAAAGGAGAAAAAGGAAAACTAAAAGACTGTACCATCAACTTGGCACTGAAAGAGTAATTTTCATGAGGATGTGCACAAGTGAGGAGGCAAATGCTGTCATTCGCATAGCCAATGGTTGAAATGGGCTGACTGATTGTCCAATGGTAAAAAATAACAGCAGAAGAGTGCTCACAAAACTCTAAACTACATAGATATATATGAGTGTATGTATATAATATTTGGATTGTTTTAATTGCAAAGCCTCTAATATATATAAGCATGGCAGACCAGATCTAAGAATCACTTTCATATACACAAGCACACACACATGAATATTACATATACACAAGTAAGTTCAAAAACTGTTGTGTAAGGGTGTTGTTTATTTGGGGGCATGCACCATGATGTATGCGTACTTTTATTTAAATTTTAAAGTTACTTTGGTGGGTGGCTTGGGTGACCTGGAGTTTCAATTGGGGCCTAGTTATTTTGTGCATGTAATTTGTCTTCCTTTGTAAAGGAAACATGTTGCACAGTTAGGGCATTTACTCCATTTTCTAAATTAATTTCCGATATTCATTTAATTCACTATATGGCCTTTTCTGCCCAGTACTAGTCAAGGGTGCATCAAACAACTGTTTCTGTGGTGTCTGTAGAATTAAAACATTATTTAGGCCATGGATGACATTGGATTCAATTACAAATTGTGGGTTTTTTGGGAGGCATATCACTTTTTTCTGCAAACAGGGTATAGATGGGTTAATACATGTGATGCCTTTGTAGGATGTGTGTTGTTGTAAAATGTTTTAGCCTAGTTAATTTTTTTTTGGGCATTGCTGAATTTATGCTGTTTTCTCCTGTGTTATCAATTATCATGACTTCATTGTTTGTCTTAGCCTGTGTGTGAGAGTGTTTATCGTATGCCACCATTTGTCTTTGTTTCCATTGTCATGTGGCCAGGGGCCATTTTTTGTATAGTCTCTATCCAAAGGCAAGTATGTGTTCTTTGTTTTCAATACCCCCTGCTTTTTCTTGTTTGACCATGTGGCTCGTGGCCATTTTGTTTAGGCAGCCAGTGTGTTTTTGCCACAGGACTGCATGTGTTCTTTGTTTTCAATGCATCCTTGCAGGTTGTTGTTGTGCCCATGTGGCTGGTGGTCATGTTGAGTAGCCAGCCAGTGTGATTTTGACAAAGGCTTGCATGTGTTATTTGTTGTATTTATTTTATTTTATTTTGAAAGTTTTATATAGCGCGAACAAGATCTTTGCAGATATCAGAGCGCTTTACAGCCGAAAGACCAACCCGTGAGTAGATAACAATTGGGGTGTGGAAGGTCCATGCGGGAGCATAGTCAGACAAATACATCAATAATGATACAAGTACAAATACAAATACAAGTACAAATACGTTGTAGCTTAAGCATTCAGCTACCATAGTCAGACAGATACATCAATAATGATACAAGTACAAATACGTGGTAGCGTAAACCCTCAGGTAGGTCAATAACATGAGTCATACAAAAAATGCAAAAAGATCAGTAGAACTGAATGGTACAGCGTCTGTAAATATCAACCCCAGTAATAATTCAGGTGTATTTAGCCATGAGGATAGCTTTTACTTCTTTCTTAAAAAGTATGGTGGAGGAGATGAGCCTGGTTTCAGGGGGAAGTGAGTTCCAGATCCTGGGTGCCATTCCTGAGAAGGAGCGTTTATACGTTTTTTCCTTGCGGAATCTTTGGGGCTTTAGCAAGAGATTGTTTGTGCCTCTAGTATTTCTGGAGCCACCAGAAATCGTCAGCTTCTGGGCGAGGTATCCGGGTGAGCTCAGGTGAACAGCCTTGTGCGTCAAGCAGGCGATTTTCAGATGTATTCTGGCTTCAAAAGGCAGCCAATTCAGGGCTTTCAGGTCAGGCGAAATGTGTGAGTGTTTTTTTGATCCAGTGATGAGTCTCACTGCGGCGTTTAGAGAAGCTCTTATGGGTGCCGTAGTAGTTAGGGGGAGACCGCAGAGGGCGATGCTGCCGTAATCTATTCGCGGGATGACTAGTGCTTGTACCGCAGTTTGGAAATCTTTGGCTGGAAGGAAGGGTTTGAGTTTCCTTAAGGTATTGATCTGGTAGTTCGCACCCTTAGTTGCTTTGTTGATGTGTTCCTGCATGTTGAGGTTGGTGTCAAGTGTTTTTGCTGAGTCCACGATGGTGGGATGAACATTGAGTGCGGTTAGGTGTTTAAGCCAGATTTGAGCGGTAGTGATCTTCGCGGGAGGTGAGATCAAGAGGAACTCTGTTTTAAGAGCATTGAGTTTGAGATGATTAGCGGCCAGCCAGGATTGGGTGCTTCTGATCGTTGAATTCAAGAGCATAATGTCTTTGGGTGATTGTAATTTGAGATAAAGTTGGGTGTCATCGGCGTACATGTGGAAGTGAACATTGGATGCTTGTAGCAAGGTGGTGAGAGGTTCCATAACTAGGTTAAACAAAGTTGGGGATAGGGAGGATCCTTGTGGGACGCCTAGCGATACAGGTATTGGCGAAGACATCAAGTTGTTACTCTTGAATTTCTGCGATCTGTTGTGTAGAAAGGACGGAAACCAGTTGAGCACAGTTCCAGATATGCCCATTCTTGTGTTTAATAGATCGAGTAAGTTCTCATGTTTGACCGTGTCGAATGCAGAAGAGAGATCAAGAAGGATGAGGAGGCAGGTGTCGTTTTGATCTAGGATTTGAAGGGCGTCGTCAATTATGTGAGTCATAGCAGTTTCTGTACTGTGATCTGCTCTGAAGCCTGATTGATGAGGGTTGAGTAGATCAAACTGATTAATGTGTTTAGTCAATTGTATTTGAACGCATTTTTCCAACAATTTGGCAAGAGTCGGAATATTGGTTATGGGACGGTAATTATTTAGATCAGAGGGGTCGGCTGTGGATTTCTTTAGTAGAGGTGTGACTTGTCCAACTTTGAGGGAGTCGGGGATGGTCCCTTGTAGAAGTGAACTGTTGATAATTTTAGTCCAGAGTGGGAGGAGCGACGGGGTAAGGTCTTTGACAGCGTTGGCAGGAAGTGGGTCCGTGAGGTGATTGGCTGGTTTCACAGTGCTGAGAAGTCTAACAATTTCTTCTTCGGAATAGGTGACAAAGGATGACCATGTAGCATTGTTTTTTGGTTCAGTGGGTGCTGTGCAGTGGTCTTTGGGGTAGGGAGTTACGTCAATGAGGAGATCGTTTTTTATGTTGTCGGTTTTTTGGATAAAGAAAGAGGCGAAGTCTTCACAGGAGGGTGCTTCGCCCAAAGTGCTGAGTGCTTGGGGTTGTTCCTTGGATTGTGTTCTAATTAGCTCAAACAGCTTTCTCGGACGATTTTTGGCTTGGTCCAGTTGACGGCTGAAGAAATTCGATTTTGAGCGTTTTATTTTCCTGGAGTAGGCGTTTCTCTTTTTCTTCAACGTTTTTAAGTGCAGTGCGGAGGGGGCTGACCTCCAGGTGTGCTCTGCCATTCGCATGGCCCGTCTCTCCTCATTGAGACTCCCGTCGTACCAAGGATTGGACATTTTTGTGGAGGCTCTTTTTAGCTGCATAGGTGCAGCTTCATTAACTATAGAGGTCATAGCGTTGAGATAGTGATCCGTCAAGGATTGGACATCCGTAACGCCAGTAGGGGGAAGTAAGAGGTTGCAGCTGTTGGGGGGTAGAGAGTTTGGGTTGAGTTTTTTCAGGTCTCTTTTCCAGACTTTAGGCTTGCAGGATTGAACCGGATTAAATTTGACTTTTTCATTGACGAAGAATGTGACAATATGATGATCTGACCAGTCACAGGGTTGGATAGATTCAAGTTGGATAGAATCCTCTTTGGAGATGATGAGGTCAATGATAGAGCCTTTCTCATGGGTCGGGCTGTTGCATATTTGGGTGAGGTCAAGGGCATCAAGGAAGTTTTTAAGACTATTTACCACCGCGTCATTATGATCGTTCCAGTGGAGGTTGAAGTCACCAAGGTATATTTGTGTGAGTTGTCGCCCTGAATTAGTTGTGATCAGATCCATGATTTGTTGCGAGAAGGTAAGGTTATCCCCTGGTGGGTGGTAAATGCCGTGAAGAGAGCATATCGGTTTGCCCTCACTGATAATATCGAGGCAGATGTATTCATAGGATGTTGGGGAGGGTAGGGAGGGAGAGGTTACTTTCCGGACAGAGAGGTTACTCCTGTGTATACATGCGATTCCACCACCTTTTTGACCCACCCTGTCTAGTCTAGTGATGTGGTAGTTGGGGGGAACCAGTATGTCCATTATAGGTGTAGAAGATTCAGTTAGCCACGTTTCAGTCAAGAAGATTAGGTCAAGGCCCAGTGTTAAGATGAGATCAGCGATTGCAGAGGAGTGCCTAGGGGCCGATCTGCAGTTGAGGGGGGTGCATTTGAGACGGGGTGTGTCGAGGGTGGAAGGGTGTTCTAGACAGAGGGGGACTTTTCTCAGGTTACTAAGGATAGAAATTCTGTTGTTTAGTGTGGGGGGTCTAAGGGGATTAGGATGAATCGTTGGAATGGCGCGGAGGGTGGTGGGTATGTTGTTAAGGGGAGATGGGTCGTAGGAGCGGAGGAGGGTGACTGTGTCGAGGTCCGATAGTGGGTTGCAGGAGCGATGGGGATGGTTTTCACGATTTCGGACAGGGATTGAAGTCCAGTGCGGGGGCGCTGAGTGCGAGAGTCAACCGACCGGGTGGAGGTCCTGTTGGGAAGGGTGATGCTGTTGAAGGCGGGTGAGGGGCGTCTGGGGTGTGTGCAGAGTAATTGTTTGATGATGTGAATGTCTTCTTGGAGCTTGAGGAGGGTGGTGGGTGAGGAGTGACTGGAATGCGTGCAGAGTAGTTGTTTGATGATGTGAATGTCTTCTTTGAGCTGGAGGAGGGAGGCCATAATGTAGTCAAGTGTGGGATGTGTGTTGGTGGTGGGGATTGGAGTGTTGGGGATGGATGACCTATGGGGGAGGTTGGAGGTATGGAAGAGGGTATTGGTGGTGGGCGGCGAGTGCATGGTGGAGGATGGGCGTATGTTAGTGGTGATGGGGGCGCATGAAGGGTAGTGGGGGGTGAGAATGGGGGGGAGTGGGATTGTGTGTGGATCTTTTTTGAAGAGGCGGAGTTGAGTTGATAGAGGCGTGTTCTGTGTGGTTAGTTAATGGGTGGAAGCGGGGGCTGAGAATGGGGGGGATAAGGGGTGGGGTTTGTCTGTTTGCGTGTCGGTCTGGTGCTGAACTCGGTTAGGCGTATTGTGGGTGGGAGTTGTGGAGTCATGGGTGAAGAGAATGGGAATGTGGGCTGGTGAAAGGGGGGAGGGGGTACGGTTGGTGTATGTGGTGTATGTAGCCATGCCTCCTTCCTGTTTGCTGTTGTTGTTGCTGTGACCATGTGGCTGACAGCCATTTTGTGTAGCCAGCCAGTGTGTTTTTGCCATTGTCCTGCATGTGTTCTTTGTTGTGGCCTTGCTGGTTGTTGTTGCTCACCATGTGGCTGGCGGATATTTTGTGTAGCCACCCAATGTGCATTTATTATAGGCCTGCTTGTCTTCTTTGTTCCCCATGCATTCTTGCTCAATGTTGTTGTTGACAATGTGTTACTGGCTGGGAGCCATTGTCTGCATCCAGTCAATCTGACATTGCAATTAGCATGCATGGATTTATAAGCTACTAGTTTAAAAACATGCACTATTAAAGAATAATATTTTAATTAACAGTGCTTATGTATATATAAATATTGTAATGCATTTTTTTTCACCTCCAGTAGGTTTTTTTTCGTATCCTCCCATATAAAAATCATCAATTATTGATTTTTAAATGATAAATATTTTATTTTTGTAATGTTTTATTTTCTTTTTTTAGTCTAGTTATTTTTTTATTTCACTTATGTTTATTTTTTATTTAACTTTTCTAATTTGAATTTTTTGAATTCTTTTTTTAGTCTAGTTATTTTTTTTTATTTCACTTTTATTTATTTTTTATTTAACTTTTCTTATTTGAATTTTTTATTTCAGATTTTTTAAGTTTTCATGGTTGTTTCGTTAAATTTACTAAATTATTTCTATTTTGCCTCAGTCGATCCATCATCCATCCATCCATCTATCCATCTATCCATCCATCCATCCACTGTAGGCGCACATGCGTGCAACAGCATTCAGTTTTTAGGTATATCATTCAGTTTCCTCTAGACCCCCTGGCTGCGGACCACAAGAGTACACATATTATCGTAATTTATTTGTGCAATGATGATGATTATTCCATTTCCCCGGACTACATTGCCTACCATAGACACACCTTGACCTCCATTTTTTAAAAGAATGGTAATCAATTTACCCATTCAGTTCCCTAAGTGTTACAGGTGTCTCCTTTAGAATATATGGACATAAAGAAATAGCTCTATCATTCTGTATATTGTGTGGTATTCTGATGAACTTTAAAGTGGTTATTATTACTTATGTAAACAAATTACCCACGCTAATATTGCCTTTGTCTGTAATAATGCCACATTTCACATTAACTTTTTCTTGCTTGTTTGCTTTCAGGTGCACAAGAGAAGGGACATAAACTGCGATATTTCCAAAACAGAATACCTGACAGTCACACATCAGTCCTCTAATCTCTTCTGTTTGTGCAGCTTACTGCCACTAACAACTGAGAGATTTAATATGGCCCCAAAGAAAGTGGTCAATGAGAAGAAGCAGCTTTCCACGAATAGCATGTCAGTTGAAACTTTTTAGGACAATGTGTGCCTGCCGCATCGGCCTCTAGACAGGACGCTTCAAATAGCACTCCTGCATCAACAGCACCCCCCCACCGTAAGACCAGGACCATGTCTGTTAGTGAGGCAGCCATTGCAAACATGGCGATGCAGATGAACAGTGTTATTGAACTGGATTTCGCAAAGTAGTACACAACAGTTTCAGGAAAAAGAGCAAAGTAAACAGCAGCTGAATCCAGAAATAGTAGATTTTCCTGATGTTGGAGCAGGCCGGGTGTTTGAGGTTCCTTCTGAGCAAGAACCTCCTCTTTTAGAATCATTGGCTGCCAGGTCTCCAGCAAAGAAAAAGGAAGGCTACTACTCTACCATCTTCCCCAAGCATCACTTCTGATGATGATGATAGAAACCCTGTGTGGCCCCCGGCAGAGCCCAGGAAACAACAGGAGAGGCAAGGAAAAAGAAAGGTTCTTGACTTATGGAAGGGGATAATGAGGAGGATGACTACGATGACAAGGCAATCATTAAGGAAGGTGACACAGAGAAGTCTGACTTTGCTTTTTTCAACCTACTCAGAAGATTGTGGCACAGGTAGTACCACCAGCTCCACTACTCACAAAGGCCCAGCTGAGACCAGCACCAGCCCCTACACCAGGCGGAAGCAGAGAGGCAATCAACAACATGCCCACCTACCTCCAGTCGTTTTTCAGGCATTAGCAGTGCCTCAGTAAAAAGTACATCCACCCAGTTTGGGACACTTAACGGTTAGCAAAGAGTGGGAGCAAATAGCAGTATGAAGCATTTGCCACACAAATATTTGTTATGGTGAGCCTGGTACAAATTATGGTATTGGAGGCCAAACAACGCATTTGAATGTACACCATACAATCAAGTGGGAGGATTTCCTTAAGAAGAAATGCGTAACATGGTTGTAGTGGTGAGGAGTGTCGGGGAACATCAGATACAAGTCTAATCACGGTGGGAGGTGATGATGAGGAAGAAGAGGGTGACATCTTCACATAAAGCAATCCTGTCTTCAGCAGTGCACCAGCTGAATTCCCAAACTCAGCAACTTCACAATAGCACAAGACTCGCCGTGAGATGGAGACATCACAGCATACAGTGATTGACCACCATGAGGCAATGGTTATTTCAAGGTCCTGTGTTTCATCCATTGCATCAACCTGGTGGTGGAAAAGTTTCTCAAGAAAGAAGACCTAGTCAGCAACATACTGACAACTGCAAAACAATCTGAACCAATTTACATGTTGCAATGTCTGTTTCAGCAGTACAAAGAGATCATGTCATTCAAAGAGGAGGGGTACACTTTGGAAACCTATGACCATGGATGAGTACAAGTGGTGCCTAGTCAAATACCTGACACATATGCTACTTCGTTTTGAGGTTTGAATGCAGGAAGTTAGCAAAGAGGAAAGTACGATGAGCCAAGCTGTTGCCTCCTTAACATTCCAAAACACCAATCAGTGTTGAAACATTTGAAGAAACTTCACTGGCTGTCAATCAGGCACATAATTGTTTTGACATCTCTCTGTATTGCCTACAAGGTAGTATGTGATCAAAGGCTTGTTTCCCTGAAACATAGTTTCAACTGGAACATTCTTAATAGTCTGTTCAGATCTGCTGCAGCCAAATCTATGTTTGTGCCCAAATACAAACATGTGTAGTTGGTGGGTAGAGGAGTGCAGCTTTGTGTGGGGTGCCCCCACTGCCTGAAACAAACTTCTCTTTGATATCAAATCATCCACTAATTGTTGGTCTTCATAAAAGCTCCTAAAACTGTTTTTTCAATTCTGCGTTGGTTACCTGATATCTCATAACTTGGGTCTGGGGGCAGAAGGACCGTCTGCAATGCATTTAACTGTATTGTGTTATACTCATTCTTTCATTTTATTACACAGCAAATTGATGACAAATTAAATTCTTCTCATTGCCTAGATGAAGGTTGTCCTTGTGCAGTGTTTGCTTTTGTCAAACCTTTGACCAAATCAACTTTTGTGGGCTGTCTGATTTAATGATTTGTGGCTTAATTTACACCATCAATCGATCACTCACTTGGTGGAGCAGATGAGTAGAAAATAACACCAACTTCCGAGCAAAAGCTCACACTGGTCCCACCTGAGCATAAAAGTGATTCATCATAATCAAAAAAACTTTATTTTGGTAATTTTGACCATAAAAGTATATGTGCAATACAATACAATTCATTAAAAGAAAAAAGAAACAAGCATTTACAATGCAACGGTTTCGCCTTTGGAAACGTTAAAGCTATTTGCAATGTAAATGACAATGCCATTTATTTATCTGTTTTCAAAACCAACACATAAATACAAATGTTGTCATTTACAATGCCAATAGCTCAAACTTTTCCAAAGGCGAAACCGTTGCATTGTAAATGCTTGTTTTATATATACTACTACCCAGGTCCTTTGACTTATTGGGTCTACCCCATTGTTTTCAATGACAATCTATATTTGGGCCAAGGGCCCGACAGCTCATAAAACAAAGACGAGGAGTAGGCAATGGTAGTGTATACAACAATTAGGGGTCGGAAATAATAAAATATAAACAAGCAGCGAGGGGGCAATAACATCAAATTAAACGTGTGGTAGGGTGGGCAATGATAACATGCAAGTACGTGTGGAACTGGCAATGATGCCGCATAAAACAATTAGGAATCGGGCAATAATGGCGCATAAATCAAGGAGTCAGTGGGCAATGACATCACATCACAACCGTCATGAGTGGGCGATGACATCACATAAAACAACTGTAGGGAATGGACAATAAAAAGACAAAGCAAGCAATGAGACTACATTGATATCGAAATATAAAGCAAGTAAGGAACATGCAGTGACTCACTAATAGGAATCCGGATTTGGGTTTTGATGTTGCATGAGGCGGGAGGGGCTGGGTACCAAAGTAACAAGAGATGTGTGCTGATCACTCACTGACATCCTGGACCAAACGTAAAGAATGTGAAGTAACAAAAAACACAAACAGAATCTCTTCCCTGGCACTACCATATCAGTGCTGAGGTGGCACTGATGGTACAAGAGAAGATAGTAAGTGGTTGGCACTGGATTCCCCTGAGACTTACCCAGGAGAGGAGGAGAAGAGCACCGGAGAGGAGGAGAAGAGCACCGGAGAGGAGGAGAAGAGCACCAGAGAGGAGGAGAAGAGCGCCAGAGAGGAGGAGAAGAGCGCCAGAGAGGAGGAGAAGAGCGCCAGAGAGGAGGAGAAGAGCGCCAGAGAGGAGGAGAAGAGCGCCAGAGAGGAGGAGAAGAGCGCCAGAGAGGAGGAGAAGAGCGCCAGAGAGGAGGAGAAGAGCGCCAGAGGGGAGGAGAAGAGCGCCAGAGGGGAGGAGAAGAGCGCCAGAGGGGAGGGGGAGAGCACCAGAGAGGAGGAGAAGAGCGCCAGAGAGGAGGAGAAGAGCACCAGAGAGGAGGAGAAGAGCACCAGAGAGGAGGAGAAGAGCGCCAGAGAGGAGGAGAAGAGCGCCAGAGAGGAGGAGAAGAGCGCCAGAGGGGAGGAGGAGAGCGCCAGAGGGGAGGAGGAGAGCACCAGAGGGGAGGGGGAGAGCACCATAGGGGAGGAGAAGAGCACCAGAGAGGAGGAGAAGAGCGCCAGAGAGGAGGAGAAGAGCGCCAGAGAGGAGGAGAAGAGCGCCAGAGGGGAGGAGAAGAGCGCCAGAGGGGAGGGGGAGAGCACCAGAGAGGAGGAGAAGAGCACCAGAGAGGAGGAGAAGAGCGCCAGAGAGGAGGAGAAGAGCACCAGAGAGGAGGAGAACAGCGCCAGAGGGGAGGGGGAGAGCACCAGAGAGGAGGAGAAGAGCACCAGAGAGGAGGAGAAGAGCGCCAGAGAGGAGGAGAAGAGCGCCAGAGAGGAGGAGAAGAGCGCCAGAGGGGAGGGGGAGAGCACCAGAGAGGAGGAGAAGAGCGCCAGAGAGGAGGAGAAGAGCACCAGAGAGGAGGAGAAGAGCGCCAGAGAGGAGGAGAAGAGCGCCAGAGAGGAGGAGAAGAGCGCCAGAGGGGAGGGGGAGAGCACCAGAGAGGAGGAGAAGAGCACCAGAGAGGAGGAGAAGAGCACCAGAGGGGAGGAGAAGAGCACCAGAGGGGAGGGGGAGAGCACCATAGGGGAGGAGAAGAGCGCCAGAGAGGAGGAGAAGAGCGCCAGAGAGGAGGAGAAGAGCGCCAGAGAGGAGGAGAAGAGCGCCAGAGGGGAGGAGAAGAGCACCAGAGGGGAGGGGGAGAGCACCATAGGGGAGGAGAAGAGCGCCAGAGAGGAGGAGAAGAGCGCCAGAGAGGAGGAGAAGAGCGCCAGAGGGGAGGAGGAGATAGCCAGAGGGGAGGAGAAGAGCGCCAGACAGGAGGAGAAGAGCATCAGAGAGGAGGAGAAGAGCACCAGAGAGGAGGAGAAGAGCGCCAGAGGGGAGGAGAAGAGCGCCAGAGAGGAGGAGAAGAGCGCCAGAGGGGAGGAGAAGAGCGCCAGAGGGGAGGGGGAGAGCACCAGAGAGGAGGAGAAGAGCACCAGAGAGGAGGAGAAGAGCGCCAGAGAGGAGGAGAAGAGCGCCAGAGAGGAGGAGAAGAGCGCCAGAGAGGAGGAGAAGAGCGCCAGAGGGGAGGGGGAGAGCACCAGAGAGGAGGAGAAGAGCACCAGAAATTATTATTTCATTTGTTCATTTGTTATGTGCCCAGCAGGAATCTAAAATAAGAAAGCCCAGTCCCAACTGCACGTTGTTGCAGATGGAAAGCAGATAACGTCAGTAGTGGCTCGTGTTGGGAGTGCTGTGGTGCCCTCTGTTCAGCCGTATGCCATAGTTTACTACCCCCCACCCTGCTTTTCCCCCGCCCCGCAGCACTCCCACCACCGGCCGCTACTGGGGAAACATATCACTTCTAGCGACGGCATTGGAAGAAAAGGGACCTTACATTGACAATGAAGCTGTGGCCACCTCAAACAAGCCTAGCTGGATACCTCCCCCACCTACAGAGATAATCTTTCATAGGGATAAAAGTGCATGTGAAGGCTTCACACTGATGAAAGATACAAACCAACGACCATCTTCGACATCCAATGGGCTTCACCATTCGTCCATCCAGGCTCATGTGAAACCTGTCCATCCACCCCCGTCTCCCACCCCACACATGCTCTGAAGCTCTCTGTGACTATCCGAGAAGTCATGAAGGCAAAGGATCCGGAGATACCTGTGGTTGCGTATTCTTTGCAGTAGCCTGTGTGTATACAGTTAAAAAAAGGCCTGTTACCTGCCCATGGATTATGCTGCCAGGGTAGAACGAAGAGTAGTCGCTCTTGCATGGAGGGTGCACTTAGGGTGTCCCTCGACAGCAGAGTCCAGCTCTTATGAGTCACAACTGTAAAACGGGTGTAACTACAGTGAACTTACAGGTAAACCAAGAGGCAGCATCTGATTACGAAGTGACACAATACTGCAGATGATCCCTCACTTAAAGGAGACACAATACTCTAAGTAGGGTTTCACTAGAGTGGAATACTTAAGACATCTCTGAGGGTAAGATTTCACCAGAGAAGGGACACCATAGAAGCATCTCGGGCGAATTCCCAAGGGACACAACAAAAAACTTCAAATACGGCTGCCGGCCTGAAGTGCAGGCTCGGTGTAAACACCAATCGTGCCCCGGACGACAATGATGGGAGTTATTTCTTGGCGCTGTGGGCACCAAACCTGCGTGTGAACTACTGTCAGGACCCAGCGCTGCAGTCTGATGTTGGAAAAGTAAACTTCCTGCAGCCTTCTATATCAGGACACCCAGGAGCCGCGGCGGCCAGTGCCATGGTGACTGGGCACGCTCTGAGCACCGTAAACATTGCAACATTTCTGGCCTCAACCAGTCGCTCACGGAGCTCTGCAGCTATGTATATTACTAAGATAGATGCACATGATTTTTGTTTCCTTCTTGAGTGAACGCCAGAAACCGCACTTTACTCCCTTTGTGACGCTGTTACCCCAGATGCCGAGCTACCGTAGACGTATACAGTTTGAAAAACTACCTACAAATGTAATATCTGATGATTATATTCCAAGCCAGCAACTCGTAAAGGCCAGTAGTGCTGGGGTAGCGTTGGTGACATTAGGACCCGTGATTGACACTTCTTTAGCCCTCTGTTGAAATGTATTCATAACAAGAAAATGTCCTGTTCTATCTCCAGCCCACAACCCCCACGTCTCTGTTCAAAATATTGTGTTGCTTTGTAATTCATATTGACGCGTCCAAAGTGCGCAGATATAAATTATTTTGAAAATCAGACATTTACTTTCCGCATTGTACTGTGGATGAATTAATAAAACGCGTCATGTCCCTGGCAAGCTGAGATGTACGGTATTAATAAAACAGTGTCGGTTTAAATGTATGTCTTATGAGGGACGTGTTTCAGTGTTGACTAAAGGCAGGGAAAGAAGGTGGGACCCACGGTGCATGGGGGGCACAAGTGGGAGGAGCAGAGAAGGCAGGTGGAGGGCAGCGCTTGGTGAAAAGGGGGACACTGGATGGGAGGGGGGACATCAGCCAAGAATGGAACCCTAAGGAAATGAAGTATGCGACGGCTGGGAATACTGAGGAGGGTGGGGGGTGAAAAGGAAGAAATAAAGGGTGAGTCGCCGAAAAGGGGAAACTGTGTGAGCAAGCGGCGGAAGGAAGAGGGAGCGGGCAGTAAAAGAGATTAGAATGGACGAGGGGGCAGGACGGAGGGCACGGGGCAGAAGGAATCTGAAAGGAAAGAATGAAAAGCAAGAGGAAACAGAGGGCAATCAACAACTAGTAGGGGTGTTAAAGGGTGGCTTGGAAAAGAAGAGGAAAACGAAAGTGCAGGGGGGTGCGAACAAACAGGAGAAGGGTTGAACAGTGAAAAGAATAAATAAAGCAAAAAGGAGCGAATGTGGCGGATAGGAAAGGTGGGAGGAAGGAGGAATGGAAAATGGGAAATAAAAAAAGAAGGAAAGGGTGGGGGTATGAGGAAGAAGGGCATGGGGCAAGGGACTCAATGAGAACGGATGAAAGGGTGGAGGAAAGGTTGACGCGAGAGGGGGAAAGAAGAAAAATCAAGGAAGGCGGAGGGAAGGAAGAGAGATAAGATAGAAATTAGGAACGGCGGGAGAAATAGGGGGAGCGAGGGAAGAAGAGAGGAGTGCGCACAGAAGGAAGGCGCGTTAGTGGAGTTTGGGGAGGAAGGGAGGGCGGAAGCAGGGAAATAAAATAAGTGGATGAGTGAAAGACGGCGAGGCGACTAGAAGGCCGGGCCCGGCTTCCCTCTCACTAACGGCGCAATTAATCATTTTCGCAGAATTTCAATCCTCAGCACAAAAACACACATTCCACATTTTTCCTGTAAAAAAACGCAAATGACCCTTGAATAAATCCACAGTAAAAAAGAAGAAAAAAGCCAAAAGTCCGCAAACGTAAGTTGTTCGAAAGTCGCAACTTCCCCGCAGTCCGATGTCCTGATGTCGGATCCCAAGAGGGTGCGGCCGCTTCGGAGCGGTCACGCATTTCATCCTGAGTCGACGAGAGACGGAGCAGGCGCTCAGGAAGGGCGCTGGAGGCCGCGGGGGACGAGTGGAGGACGGCAGCCAGGGCGGGTGAAGGCAGGTCGGGGAAGGGACGGGCTGGAAACGCCCGGGACGCGGCCTTATATCGGCGCCATCCGCCTCTCTCCTCCTCCATCCCCACCTTTTAATTGATTTGTAATAATTAAGTTGCCTTTGCATCGATGTCTCTCGCTTGGAAAACAAGCATTAACAAGAAACAACGGCACAAAAGGGGGGCAGAGGCTTACCTAAAAGCCTCGGTAGACGCTGCTCAGAAAGCACAGCGTCCTGTAGGGATTCGGGGGCGTGCTCTCCCCTTCCCATTGGCTGGAAGGTAAAATTCCAGCCAATGGGAAGAGGAGAGGGCGTGACTTAAAAAAAGACACGGAAACGCCCCCGAATCGCGTTTTCACGGGGAGAAAGTGATTGACGCAGATGTCTTCCAATGGCTAGCCTCCATTTATGGAGCTAGCCAATGAGAGGCAGAGGCGGTGCCTACATCCCTACTAGAGACAATAGTTTTCGATCTGGGAGTGGCACTGCGTGCCCCTCGCCAGGTCGAAACCTAAAAAAAGGAATCTGTCCATCTACACCCAGGTCAGAATTGCTCACAAAAGTGCATGTGCATCACATTAGTATTCCATAAAAACAATCCATAATGACACATGCCCAGATCCAATAAACCTGGGATTGGCCTGCCAATACAATGCTCATTAAAGTGTTTGTGTAATAGATGTGCAATAGGAAAGCAGTAACAAGAAGAGTAAAGCACAAGGTAATCCATATAGGCACAAGCTCGAGCCAACTAGCCCTCCATTGTGATTGCTTGTGAAAAGTGCATGTGCCTTACAATATCATTTCATATAAGCAACCTGCATAAGCTTGCACCCTTAACCAGGAACCCAGGTTCAAATTGCTGGCATTGGGGCCATCAAGTCCGGGTCAAATAAAAAAATAATAATTTGCACAAATATATAATAGCCATAACACAAAGTATACATCATATTAGAATTAAAAAAAACTTGTTAGAAAAGATTATATACAGGTTAAAAATATTCCAGATCTAATTTAAAAATATTACAATGTGATCATCTAAACCCTATGCGGTATGCTTCAGGAGAGTTCTACGTATTCTCCACATAGAGGATAAATACTGTGATACTGAAAAATACAATGGGGGGGTGAGCATCATATTTCAGTATCCTAAAAGCCTCGATGCAAAGCTTAGTTCCCAGGTTTCTACATAACTGAATCAACCATCGGTGTCTCGCCTTCTTGTAGCCTGGCCAAAAAATATTACATGATATTCAGTCTGAAATTGGGTGAACACGCCCATTTGTTTGTAAAAGCAGGCAAACGGAGTACCCCATACCTAAATTGCAGATATAACTACCGAGCAAGGGCCGGTTGGATATCATCCACTATAGGATTTAGTCTGTTCTTGTTTTTAATTTCTAAAAACACTGTGGTGAGCAAGCCAGTTGTAGAGCTCCCCTGGAGACGGGCATCAAATCCTTCCTAGAAACTGTAGGGCAAGTTACTTTTGCCTTATGCCACATATTGCCCCTTCCCATGGCCACAAATGTGTCCCTAATAAAAGCCAACCAATGCAATTTTCCTGGACCCTGTAAACTCAACACCTCTCTCAGCTCTTCCCTGTCATTGGCCAGTTGTGGGGTAACCCACAAGTGCCACCAGAATAAGAGGAGTCTGAAGGCGAATTTGTCTGCCATTGGTCTAATACCAAGGTCCAGACGAAGCGATGTAAGGGGCGAGCATTTATGAAAAGGGTTGGGGCAAGGAGACTGCCTTGTACTACACCTCTGTCTACGGGTATGGGGCAGTGAGCTCTTCATGTTAGCAAAACCTACATTGGGCACAATTGCCTTCATGTAGTAATTTCAGGAGGTGGCAATTCATTTTGCCCACAGTTTGTCTAGCAGCACCAGTTAAAATGCAGATTTTAGGTCCACAAATATTACATTGAGACAGCCACCCTCTATGCACACCATTTTCCAGGGTAAAACCTGTAGCCTAAAAATGTGGTCTATTGTGGACATCTTCTCTCTAAACCCGGCTTGAAATGGTCTAAGGACATTGTGCTCCTCCATCCAGCTCTGGAATCATCCGAGCAGCACTCAGGCAAATATATTTTGGCTAATGTTGATGAGGCTTATGGATCAATAGTTTAAAGGAAGGAGTGTTGAATCCTTTTTATAAACTGGTAACATTTCTGCGCCTGACCAGGTAGCAGGAATAAGCATTCCTAGCAGGATGGCGTTAAACAAGGTCCACAAATAGGGGGCACAGATAGAAGGTTCTTATCTAGTCCTGGAGCTTTGGATCTCTGACTCCAGAGCTAGAGATAACTGGCTCTGGAGCCAGTTATCTCCTTTAACTGATGCCCAGTTAAAGGAGATAACTGGGCATCAGTTATCTCCTTTAGTGTTATCACCAGCACCTCAGTGCAGTTAATCGGTTGGGGATAAAACCCATTACCTATTACACGATCCTCTGCCTCTACCATTGAATAGAGGGACTCAAAGTGAACCTTCCACACATCCGCCACTATATTGGATTCTCTTGCCTGTTTACCTTCACAGCAACCCGTATTTACCACATTCCAAAAGGTCCTCATATCATGGGTATATAGGGCACTTCTCAGGGTATCCCACTTTCCACATTCTCACCTTTTTTTAGCCCCATCAAAAGTGTTTTTTTAGGCTGCCCTTTTTTCTCTAATTGGCCTATCCTTGGCCTTAATAGCAGAGCTAAGAGCTGATTGCTTTTTCTAAACCAGGGGTGTCAGTTTTTTTTATGTTCCCTTATTCTTTTATTGGGGTAAAAAAATGTTTACTATCGTAGTTGTTAATGCTATATAGTTTTCCGCAACTTTTGAAAGAGAGTTAAAAGTGCCATTAACCAAAATAGATTGTTTCGCAGCCATAAAGAACGGGATGATAACTTGATATAGAGAGGACAGCCTTTCCTGAGATTGACAAATGTCCACCCATCGAACTCTCTTCCTGCAGTCAGGTGGAGAGTTTTAGTTAGATACGCTCTCAGCACATGGTGTGTTCACCTCTAAAATCAGTGCATTATGTTCACTATCATAGCGGGGCACAATCTTAAAATCTATCATCCTATGACAAGATTTTGAATCCATGCGGATATAGTCTAGGATGGAGACATTTCCTAATCTATTAAAGGTGTAGTTCCACGGTGAGTCTGATTTTGTTTGCCCATTACATGCCCTTCTACCGATGCACCAATGAATTCCAAGCCCTGGTTAATGAAATATTAGGCACTGGGATAGCACAGTGTAGATCCTGTTCACTGGGGTTACGTCTGTTCAAATCACCACCAAGAATCACCGAAAAGGTGTCAGTGATGGTGGATAAAAAGGTGGTCAACTGATCAAGAGTTGTTGACTCTTGACTGGAGCCAACTGGTCTGAAATAAACATTAACCATGGCAATTTTGACCTTAGATGGAAAAGTAAGAAAAATACATAGAATATCACTCAAAAATGTCTTCATCTTTTTTGCTATACAACTCATGTGCATACCAACCCAAATGCAGTGCCCACCTGAATGCCTTCCCCCGACAGTGGCGGCTGCACTAAACGACGCATAACCCAATCTATGCATATCCACCATGACCCTTGTTTCTTGGACATGATGATTTTCAGATTCCACCCACTCAGGGTTATCCATTTTAGTGGTGAGCCAGCAACATGCCAAGATATTATCTGCAACCTGGGTGGCCCGAACGGTTATCTGAGTTGCTGGATTGGCCAGCTGTCAGTAGTGAACCAGATGCCTGCTGGGACAAGCTGGTCCTCTTCACCCTCCTTATCATAGGTCCAATACTAGCAATGCTTTTATCAGGTGTGAGGAATGGTGATTGGGAAGCTGTCAATGTGAATGGGTCAAAGGCCCGTCATTTTCGTGGGGTGGGTTTAGTGGAGGTCAGGTTATTGTAGCCATTTGCCAGTGATCTCTGTCGACTCCTTCAAGTTCTTCAGTGCGCGCCTTTCCATGGTCCCCGACTCACCCTCTGTTGAAGGATCTCCCACTGTTGCAAACCTCTCCCCTAGAGCTCCCTCTGACGATGGAATTTCTCCATCTGGTGCCACGCAGGTTCACGTCAATCAACTGACTCTAGGGCCCCATATCTATTTGCTAGTGGTAAGTTCAAAAATAACACTCTGGACTGTTCCTGACATAAACTAAGTGGTTTATAGTTCTGGTTCCACATCCCCACCTCCTGTCCATTCTGCTTTCTAGTTAGCAGCACTTGCCCCAGAGGTTAAAAATAACCCAGCAGAAGAGACCTTATACCCTCATCCTGCCTGTGATGGTTCCTGTCTAAGAGAAGTTGGGCGACCAATGGGTTTCTAAAGTTGATGACAATGCAGTCCCCTTGCACATCTTTCGTTCTCCAACCCACCCAACGAACACTGCATGTCAAGAGAATCTCACATGCATCTTTATATGAAAATTGCCTCTGCTTGGCCAGCCAAAATATTAATTTGTTCAATGATTTATGATGTGATTCTTTTTGCCCCCTTTTGAGCTCTGGTACTCCTGTTAGGATAATGACAAATGGGCTTGAGGCAGGTAGAAGGTTAATGCATGGCAGGGCTGGCCTCTCTTTGCTATCTTCTGTGCATGGGACGTGCCCCTCCTCATGACTGGGCCCCGGGCGTTGCATGTTGTCATGCACTATCAGCATAGTTGGATTGTCCCTACTTTTGTTTGTGCCCCCCTGATTACCCTGATTTTGGGAGATAGCGGGGTTCAATTTTTGTTCGGTTGAGGTGTCCAACCTGATGCTAGGGGGAGCAGCTTGCACTACCTTGCAAATAGCATTTTCGGTCCCCTTTGTTATCACTTCTTGGTTGCCTACCCAGGCCTCAAACAATGTTGCAAGCGTGTCCACCCATAATATCAGAGAACTGAGCTCGCCCTTCACAAAAGGGTCAATTATAAAGCAGACATTATTTGGAATAAGTCATCCTTCTTTAATTAGCAAAACGAAGCATCAAAAAACTCTGCCAAAGAACTTTTTCTGGTCATAAATAAATTAACGAAACTCGCCGAGACAAAAAGTAATAATATTAGTCAATCTTTTTGTGAAGAAATTGCCTCACATTTTTGTCACAAAGTGAACAAATCTGCAATCAATTCTCTGCCTCTTGTGACTTCAGTACTAGTACAGGTCCTATAAATGTCCACGATGGGGCTAGTGCAAGTCCTTCCTCTAATCGTAATCAATTTACAGCTACCACCCTAGGAGATGTCTCTCTCTTGTTTAATTCCACTAAGTCAGGATCACCATTTGAACCATGCCCTCCTTCCCTATTAAATCAGATTCCAGTTCCGATTGCTACACTCCTAGATAGCATCTTTAATGGGATGTTTAGCACTGGTATCTTTCCCAATCCTTGGAAAAGGGCTTCTAATTTACCACACCTAAATAAATCAAATCTAGACCCTGACAACCCAGCCAACTATCGCCCCATCTCTAGTTTACCAGTTCCAGCCACACTTGTGGAAAAACTTATCAACACACAATTGTCAAAGTTTATTCAGGACAATCATCTGTTGGATCCTTCTCAGTTCGGCTTTAGGGCCGAACATAGTACCGAGACGCCGCTAATAAAAACTACAGTTGAATTAAGAACTATCCTGGACAAAGAAGGCTCTGCAGAACTCATCTTCCTAGACTTTTCGTCAGCCTTTGATACGGTTGACCATATCACTCTTGTCAAGTGTCTAAAATTGGGCATCGCAGACAAAGCATTGGTGTTACTTCAATGATTTCTTACCAACTGAAGTCACTCAGTCATGCTAGAGAATTTCTCACTTCCGTGAGGGGTCCCACAGGGATCTTCTCTAAGCCCTTTGCTCTTTAAAGTCTATTTTACATAGTTGGCCTCATTGATAAGATCTTTTGACTTATCCACTACTTCTTATACAGACAACACCCAAATCGTGGTGTCTGCACTGAATTAACCATCTCTCAGTTTCACACCTGCATGAGAGCAGTTAGTGGCTGGATAGGAAAGCATTGTCTAAAATTAAATGCAGATAAAACTGAGGTGATACTCTTTGGTAATCATCCTATATTCTGGAGCCCAGCATGCTGACCAGTAGAGATGGGAACCTTCTCTACCCCTGGTCCAAAAATGAACAACGCAGGTATAATGATAGAAGACAAGCTGAGCTTTAATAAACACATTAGCTCAGTTGTCTCAGCCAGTTTTAACACTCTGAGAATCATTAGAAAGATTCTTCCCTTTATCCCTTTGACCGCCAGAAAAAACAGTTGTCTCCCTATTAATCCTAGCAAAACTGGATTACTGTAATGGTCTTTTCACCCACCTCCAAAAACAACATATGAAGAAACTTCAGAATATACAGAATGTGGCAGCCAGGTTCATCTTTTAGCTGCATCCATTAAGTAACTGCATTGGCTGACGGTAAATAAGTGCATTAAATTCAAAGAATAATGCCTTACCCTTAAAGCCCTGCATGATCTATGTCCCAGCTCCCTTAAAAAACTACTGTCCTGTCCCAGGTTTAAGAGACTTAAATGGTGAGGCAGTTATTTTACCACTGAAGCCCCGGTCCTATGGAACAATTTATCAATGAGCATTAAAGCAACTTCCACATTGCTGAGTTTCAGGAATCTAACAAAAACCTGGCGTTTTAACCTCTAGGTACCCAGTACCCTCACCTTACTGCCAATCAACCAGCACCATGACACCTATGGGTAAGCAAGCGCTTTATAAACTTTTTAACACAACATAACATAGCCCTTACTTGGACCTGTAAATCCACCACCAGGTTTGTCACTCATGCTGGGTGCTCTATGGCTATGGGTGAGAAACCAACTATTCCCCCTCTGCCCAATGTCTCCAGTGACCGATGTCTCTTCTACACACTTCTTCTGTGTTGCCCCAGGTCTCACAACTGGTTTAGATTTCTATTTTCTAGCAGGCGATGTTAAATGCTTTGCGAGCCATTATATGACCCGTCGGCTGAGCCTTCAAAGAGTTAATGGCGGAAGCTTGCCTGGATCTGTTTGCCGTGCTGCGGGAGCCCTAGGCTTGCTTTAGTGCCTCCTGTGCATGGCATCGCTGGCGTCACTGCTGCAGTGGTGAGTGGGGGATGGAGTCCTGCACCCCGGTCTTGCTTGCCTGGATTTGTTTCCCGCACTCCGGGAGACATGGACGTGCTTTAGTGCATCCTGCTGCAGCATCGGCGGCATCACTGCCATGATGGTGAGTGGGGGCTGGAGTCCTGCTCCCCTGGTCTTGCTTGCCTGTATCTGTTTCCGAGGCTACGGGAGTCCTGGGTCTGCTTTAGCACCTGCTGGCACTGCGTCATCTGCATCACTGCCACAATGGTGATTGGGGCCGGATTCCTGCCCCTGGTCTCACTTGCCTGAATCTGTTTCCTGTGCTGTGGGAGCCCAGGGTGTGCTTTAGCTCTTCAGGGCATGGTGGCGTTGGCAGCATCACTGCCACATTGGTGGGTGGGGGCTGGAGTAGTGCTCCCCCAGTCTTGCTTGCCTGGATCTGTTTCCCATGCTACGGGAGGCCTGGGGGTGCTTTAGTGCCACCAGACGCGCCATCCCGCTGCCCCAGTTTCACTTGCCTGGATCAATTTCCTGCGATGCAGGAGCCCTGGACGTGCTTTAGTGCCTCCCGGCATGACATCAGCTGCATCACTGCCGCGATGCTAAGTGGGGGCTGGAGTCCTGCTCTTCTGGCCTCACTTGCTTGGATCTGTTTCCGGCGCTGCGGGAGCTCTGGGTCGGCTTTAGCACCTGCCGGGACTGCGTCATCTGCATCACTGCCACAATGGTGATTGGGGCCCGATTCCTGTCCCCCCAGTCTCCCTTGCCTGGATCTGTTTCCAGTGCTATGGGAGCCCAGGGTGTGCTTTAGCTCCTCAGGGCACGGTGGCATTAGCAGCATCACTGCCACTACGGTGGGTGGGGTCTGGAGTAGCAGTCCCCCAGTCTCACTTGCCTTGATCTTTTTCCAATGCTACGGGAGCCCTGGGGGTGCTTTAGTGCCGCCAGAAGCAAGGCATGACATCGGCTACATCACTGCATCACTGCCGCGATAGTGAGTGGGGGCTGGAGTCCTGCTCTCCCGGTCTCGCTTGCCTGGATCTGTTTGCCGCGCTGTGGGACCCTTAGATCTGCTTTAGTCCCTCACGGCGAGTTGTCGCCAGTGTCACTGCCACGATGGTGAGTGGGCGCTGGAGTCCTGCTCCCCCGGTCTCGCTTGCCTGAATTTGTTTCCCATGCTGTAGGAGCCCTGGACGTGCTTTAGTGGCTCCTGGCATGGCGGTTTCACTGCCAAAATGGTGAGCCCTAGGTGTACTTTAGCGCCTCCTGGTGCTGCGTCGCCGGCATCACAGCCGCAACGGTAACTGGGGGCTGAAGTCCTGCTCCCCGGGTCTCGCTGACCTGGATCTGTTTCCCGCACTGCAGAAGCACTGGGTCTGCTTTAGCGCCTCCCTGCGTTGGCTGCATCACTGCCACAATAGTGATTGGGTTTGGATTCCTGCCCCCCAGGTCTTGCTTGCCTGCATCTGCTTCCAGTGCTGTGGTAGCCCAGGGTGTGCTTTAGCTCCCCCGGGCACAGTGGCATCAGCAGCATCACTGCCAAGATGGTGAGTGGGGGCTGGAATCCTGCTCCCCAGTCTCACTTGCCTCTATCTATTTCCCACGCTACGGGAGCCCTGGGCATGCTGTAGTTCAAACTGACACTGCGTCATCAGTGCTGCAATGGTGAGTGGCAGCTGGAGTCCTGCTCCACCAGTCTGGCGTGCCTGTATCTGTTTACAGCACTGTGGGAGCCCTGGGAGTGCTTTAGAGGCTCCTGGTGTTGTATCGGCAGATTCACTGCTGCTTGACAGAGCACCAGTGTTTTCCGGTGGCGCTAGTGAGCAGCAGCAGCAGCAGTGAGCAGCAGCAGTGAGCAGCGAGCACGGCAACCCAGCCAGCGCCGGCCCCTGGGTGCCGAGAAAGCCGAGAAGAGAAGGAGAGTCGGGAGGCCCGAGAAGCCCGAGAAGCAGCGGGAGTCGCGGGAGAGCTGTGGGCCATAGCCGCCTTGCAAGAGGGACCCGGGCGACCCAGGCGAGGTCAGGCTAATTCGGGCAAATTCGGGAGCAAATTCGGGAGCATTCGGGTGATGTTTACATCCACGCCTGCACCCACGGCCACGCCAAGCCCGAGTCCGCTCAAATCGAATTAGGACTCCACAGTGCCCCGCTCCCCCGCTCCTCCCCCTCCCTTCCTTGGCTGGGGGAGGTGGAGTGCTAAGCGGTAGTGGCGGCGACAGACTCCCTGACCCCCTGGCTCCAGAGGCACTTGCTGAACCATCGGGCACCCAGCTAATCGGCTCGCATCAGACAACAGCAATTTCCTGCGCTTCCTATCCTGAAGGGAGGAGGATAGAAGGAGGACAGAAGAGAGCAGAGGCAAGCAGAGAAGGGAAGCAGTGGGCAGGAAGCGTCGATGGAGTAAGGTGAGAGCGCAGCCCCGCAAAAGTTTCACCCGTACTCACCCGTACTCATCACTGCCCTCCTGCATTTGCTCCGGACTGCCAACACCGTAGTCATTGCCCACAGACTCACAGTCCACAGAGGACTCCTTTAGCACTCCCCAGGTATTAGTAACAACCCACTGTGACCCACTGCTAGCCCCAGGACCAAGTAGGGCTCAGAGGGTCTCAGAGGAAGGGAGTAAGGAGTTGGTCAAGTCAGTAGGTGGGCACCACCCTCACCCTGCCCTGTGCTGCGCAGCAGGGGAGTTCAGGGGAGAGACAGCCTGCAGCTCAGCGGACCAGCACAGACTGGCACAGACCGGCAGTCATTCAGCGAGGAGAACCAAACTGAAGTACCAGGCACAAGGACGGGGGGAAGAGGAAGAGGGAGCCAAGCTCTCCCACTAGCTGGCTAAGAATTTTACAACCTCGCCGTCAATTCCTCACACACTGCTGTGCTGTGCTGACCCGTACTGACCCGTATTGGACCACGGCAAGACGCCAAGACCCTAGTACCCCCTCATTAAAGTTCAGGTGGGCAGGGGGGGCAAGGAGCGGAAAGAAGTGGGCCCCGAGCCCCAACCGGGGAAAAATGAGATCAGGAAGAACGCGACACCCGGTGGAAAACAAAAAGCCCCCAAAAAAACTAAAGTAGTCAAACGCAGAAGACAACCCTTCAGGGGCCAAACCCAGTCCTAGGGAGAGGTTGGTCTCAGTACCAACCCCCGAAATGACATCAAATCTCACAAGAAAATCGGGGCTCCTAAAATTCTTTTATCTAAAGGATCCTATTGCTGCAATTTACGCGCCAACAGTTGAGGCCAGCAACTTGCCAAATCCTATTTTCCCAATTAATGTACTCTCTACACCGGATAAATGCCCCCCTAACATGACCGATGATCAACAAGGGCCAAATCCCCAACCACACTCCAAGGGCCCCACACCCAAGGGAAACTCAGCGATTGTTACTGCACAAATACATCATTCAAACCCCTACTTTGCTGAAACCCCAAAGGACATTGTGGATGACCCCATCACAAAGGACAGCAGTCTGAATATAAATAACAGCACAACACTTACCGATCTGGTGGAAGTAATGGATCTCAAAGGACCAACAAGGCCTAACGAGGGACTGGCAAGCCACAGCACAACACTCACCGACCTGGTTAAAGTAATGGATCTCAAAGGACCAACAAGGCCTAACGAGGGACCGGCAAGCCACAGCAATTCTCCTTCAGCATCCTCACGTGACGGAGATCCATGGCAAAAACCGCTGTTTCTATCGAACGACTCCGAACTGGAAGAACTAACGGAGAGAATATCTACGTACCTAGACACTCAAGGTAGAGCACTACTAACTGAGCCGAGTCTGAAAAATCTGTATCCGAGTCTAGGTTTGGCGATGTCTACCACACGCTGCCCAGTGGAAAAAAGAATTCAACATAACCTTACTATAAATGACAGCAACATCATGTCAACAAATGACCTTCACTCAAATCAAATCGCACCAATAACCATTTCGTCAGGTAGCTCGATGGACACAGACACCAATGAGTCAAATAAGACACAAGGAGATCAGCCGTCCACATGGATCAAGACCTTATTAATTTCTTTAGATCAAGCCATAAAAGTCCTGAACTATCAATCAAATAAAATGGGGTGCAGATTGACCTTATCACCTTAGTGGCGGGCCATATCGCGGGCATAAACACAAAAATGGACGCACTTTCATCAATAGTAATAAAACAGGGAAAAGCAGATGCCGACACCGGCCCTAATAAACAAGAGTGTTATTGTGGTTGTGGTCTCATAATTGAAAAATTAGCAAGTTTGCCGGCCATCCTGATAGATATCCTAGGGGAGGTAAGACACTCTCGCAATCCGGCTGAAAAAACAACCAATCTTACTTTGGAAAAACCACACGCTCTCCATAGGTTAAGCACAAAGGAGCACTCAACCAGCAACCACCAAAAGGATTTAGAACACAACCCGAGGGTAGTGTGGCCAGAAAGATCAGCACAAGACCTGGAAATAACACAGCTTACCCAAAAATCCTTTAAAGAGGAAAAAATAGAAACCAAGAGACAAAAGAAAAAGGCCAGGAAAGCTAGATTAAAGTATAAACAGCAACAAAACACAGAACTAGGCAACTTGTTTCCGATCTTTAAAGTAAATGCCCCCCAGGAATCCAACTCCACCTTACTGACCACGCCGCAAGGTGGCAAGGAGGGACCAAACCAGCCGTCAGACAAACTAGACACCCAAATCCTCTTGAGGGACGGAGAATCAAGGCAGAGAGCAACACCAATATCCGCCAATCAATCGCGCACAACGAATTTCGTATCAGCTACAGCCCACAGTGACCAAAGAGAAACAAGTTCAGTCTTAACGAAAGACCACAACCCAAGGCAAGGAACCATCAACTCTACCCATATCATTGATAATGGAGGCCCTGAGCAAATAAAGCCAACACAAGCCATGGGAGAAAACCCTGGCACACAAAGTCCGTCTAAATCGGTCAACCATCAGGGTCCGATTCCCCCCAGGACACAGTTAAGCCCCCTGAAATTGGTAACACCTTCAAACGAAAATCTGGGAGGAATTTCAGGACCAAAGTCGAACGCCACACTTGCCCGCATGTGCGTCACTGTTTCGGACAATGAGCGCACCTGCGCCCTATTCCAAATGCGGCCCAATCCTTTGCCAAACGAGCATTACAATCCTGGACAAAATCAAAACACAATAACTTCGACGAAGCCAGTGAAAAAAGATCAGGAACGAGACTCCCCCTCCAAAAGTAGCAACTTTAATGAATCCACGAAGCCTCAAAACAGCCTCAAAACAGGCTTCCCGCAAGTCTCCAACGAACCCTCTCATCACCCTGAATCTCCATATCACAAGCTAATTTTTATTCCAGAATACCCATCAGAATACCCATCAAAGGGGCCACAGGATATCCTTAATCGAGGTAACTTGCTAAAATTGTTTCATGAAACACCAGCACTAAGGGAGATAACATCAAAGGATCTTCTGGTTGTCGAATTTCAAAGGAACCGTCACACAGACTCTGAAGACACCGTCACAACTTGGGCCTCAAAGGCCATCACAGATAAGATATTCTCCACAAAAGACCATTTTGAAACATGGGGAATATCGATTGTACGAAACACACGCCCAAGATATCCATTCCCGTTACAAAAAAGTACCCACAAAGAAACAAAGGGGAACGAAAAAAAAGGGTCTCCCTTCTCCTGTCTACTAGGAGCACGCGCTACTTCACCAGTTGCATCAAGTTCAATGGATGGGGTAATCTTGAAAGTAAATAAGCAATCGACTAGTCAGCAAGGCCGGGACAAAATGGATTGGTCCTGGATTCCCACAGTCTTGAGTAATAAGGGCCCCTAACACGGAGAAAACCTTTCCAATGACTTCATGCAGGAGGGAGGAAATGCAGAGTGTTAAAAAACCAACAAACCTCTCTGTTTGTTCATGGAACGTACATGGCTTCCAAGAAATGGAGCTGGACCATGACACACAAGCCTTCTTTTCCCAACAAGACGTAATCCTGATTCAGGAGTCATGGAAACTATCACCTACAGTAATACCAGGATTTAAGGCCCACCACATCTTGGCAGAAAGACTCTCAAACTTTGGGCACCCCCGGGGAGGCCTATCAACACATATAACCCAACAATATAATTGGACATCGGAAGCATTGGACGTAGGTCTTAATTGGGTGCAAGTGACCAGAATCACAGAAACTCTGACAATTGGGCCCAAACAGTGGCAAATCATAATTCTCAACGTTTACATCCACCCAGAACGAAAGTTACACCAAGAAAAACAAACAAGCCTAACATCCCTGATAAAACTGATGCAAAAAACCTATTCAGGATGTCCATTATTAATCTCCGGGGACTTCAACTGCGACCTAATCGGCAACAACAGGGCAAAAGGAAACATGCCACCGTCCAACGGAGGCCTGAGGTTAGCTTCCAACCTAAGAGAACTAGGTCTGACGATTCTGAACGGCAACATGAGGGGGGACAGGCCGGTAGGTATTACGTACCTGTGTGGAAGGGCCCACTCAACAATAGACTATACAATAGTAAGCGACGACCTAGTTGCAGGCATCGAGACTTTCCAAATTGCTTAACGGCCAGAAAGTGACCATTTCCCCCAAATAACTACCTTAAACACCACGCCCACTCTGGCACCGAACATGTCTTGTCTACTTCATCAAGCATCCAAATTCAACCTAAAGAAATTAAAATGGCGAGGAGAAGGGCTGGAAAAAATTCGGTCTTAGCTCGAAAACTTGAGTTAGGGTTGCAAAAAAAGGAAGATCTTGTAGAAAATTGGGAACAATTGATCCTGGACCTTCTCCATAAATTTCCAGCAACATCAGGGATACAGAGCAAGTCTACCCTCAAAAAGGAGCCCTGGTTTAACATGGAACTAAGAACAAAAAAAAGGAGGGTAGCTAAAGAGGCCCGAGATCTAGCACGACAAACAAGACTGGGGTTACAAACAAACAAGGGAGACTTGATTGAAGCCAGAAGCGCTTATAGAAAGTCACTGAGCATCGCAAAAACCTCCTATAAGGAAAAGATATGGAATAAAATCCTAAGTGCAGGAAAACAACCTAACAGTCGTGACTTTTGGGGCATTATTAATGATCTAAATAAAGGATCAAAACTCCATCAGGAATCAGGAGTAGGAGCCGACGCTTGGTCCCAGCATGTACAATCCCTATATTGCACGACAACAGCAGGCCTCTCGCATGACAAACGGCCAACACATTTAATTGAGGATAATCTGACGGGAATTAACAACACAGGTACAGAAGAACTAGGGACGAAGGGGGGCTCAAAAGAGGAGACGGTATTCCCGGAATTAACCACTAGAGGAGAACTCTGTAAAATCATCACAAGACTAAAAGCTGAAGGAGCACCAGGCCCGAACGGGCTGCCCAACGCCATCTTCAAACACGACCCGGAATTCTGGGCAGACATCCTAATGCCACTTTTCAATCTCATTTATAATGATGCCCAGGTACCCGCGTCTTGGAAGGGTAGCGTCATTCACCCAATATTCAAACATGGCGATCATCGTAATCCAACAAATTATAGGCTTATATCTTTGATGGATGTAGAAGCAAAGCTTTACGCCTCCTGCATCCTCTTAAAGCTGCAAGACTGGATTGAAGAATCAAACAGAATCCCTTGGTTCCAGACAGGCTTTAGGCGGAAAATGGGAACAAACTTGCCTGTCATTACTAACGGACACAATGGCAGCAAAGGGTGCACGGTTGTACGCCTGCTTCGTCGATATTAAATCGGCCTTTGACAGAGTCAACCGAGAGCGTTTATGGGGCAAACTACAGTGCTGGGGGATGCCGACCAAACTATTAAAAAATTGCAAAAAACACAGTTGATGGACAGAATGTAGAACAATGTCATACATTCACCCCAGTACAAGGATCTGGGCCTAAATCCATCATTTTGTTGCACTCCACACCACCCTGGGACTCACGTCTGAGCATACCCAGCCCACTCGGGGTGAAAATTGCAAAAAACACAGTTGATGGACAGAATGTAGAACAATGTCATACATTCACCCCAGTACAAGGATCTGGGCCTAAATCCATCATTTTTTTGCACTCCACACCACCCTGGGTTAGACACTGGCTATATGCAAATCAGCTCTGACCCTGTGCCTCATGGGAACAGTCCAGTCCGAACTACCAAGCCATGTCTTTCCCAGACCGGAATCAAGCATCCAAGGACCGGTTTCTGGCTATCAGCCTTCATCAGCCTGGATAGCTTGACTCCAGTGGTGTGGAGAGCCTGGGACTCACGTCTGAGCATACCCAGCCCACTCGGGGTGAAAATTGCAAAAAACACAGTTGATGGACAGAATGTAGAACAATGTCATACATTCACCCCAGTACAAGGATCTGGGCCTAAATCCATCATTTTTTTGCACTCCACACCACCCTGGGTTAGACACTGGCTATATGCAAATCATCTCTGACCCTGTGCCTCATGGGAACAGTCCAGTCCGAACTACCAAGCCATGTCTTTCCCAGACCGGAATCAAGCATCCAAGGACCGGTTTCTGGCTATCAGCCTTCATCAGCCTGGATAGCTTGACTCCAGTGGTGTGGAGAGCCTGGGACTCATGTCTGAGCATACCCAGCCCACTCGGGGTGAAAATTGCAAAAAACACAGTTGATGGACAGAATGTAGAACAATGTCATACATTCACCCCAGTACAAGGATCTGGGCCTAAATCCATAATTTTTTTGCACTCCACACCACCCTGGGTTAGACACTGGCTATATGCAAATCAGCTCTGACCCTGTGCCTCATGGGAACAGTCCAGTCCGAACTACCAAGCCATGTCTTTCCCAGACCGGAATCAAGCATCCAAGGACCAGTTTCTGGCTATCAGCCTTCATCAGCCTGGATAGCTTGACTCCAGTGGTGTGGAGAGCCTGGGACTCACGTCTGAGCATACCCAGCCCACTCGGGGTGAAAATTGCAAAAAACACAGTTGATGGACAGAATGTAGAACAATGTCATACATTCACCCCAGTACAAGGATCTGGGCCTAAATCCATCATTTTTTTGCACTCCACACCACCCTGGGTTAGACACTGGCTATATGCAAATCAGCTCTGACCCTGTGCCTCATGGGAACAGTCCAGTCCGAACTACCAAGCCATGTCTTTCCCAGACCGGAATCAAGCATCCAAGGACCGGTTTCTGGCTATCAGCCTTCATCAGCCTGGATAGCTTGACTCCAGTGATGTGGAGAGCCTGGGACTCACGTCTGAGCATACCCAGCCCACTCGGGGTGAAAATTGCAAAAAACACAGTTGATGGACAGAATGTAGAACAATGTCATACATTCACCCCAGTACAAGGATCTGGGCCTAAATCCATCATTTTTTTGCACTCCACACCACCCTGGGTTAGACACTGGCTATATGCAAATCAGCTCTGACCCTGTGCCTCATGGGAACAGTCCAGTCCGAACTACCAAGCCATGTCTTTCCCAGACCGGAATCAAGCATCCAAGGACCGGTTTCTGGCTATCAGCCTTCATCAGCCTGGATAGCTTGACTCCAGTGGTGTGGAGAGCCTGGGACTCACGTCTGAGCATACCCAGCCCACTCGGGGTGAAAATTGCAAAAAACACAGTTGATGGACAGAATGTAGAACAATGTCATACATTCACCCCAGTACAAGGATCTGGGCCTAAATCCATCATTTTTTTGCACTCCACACCACCCTGGGTTAGACACTGGCTATATGCAAATCAGCTCTGACCCTGTGCCTCATGGGAACAGTCCAGTCCGAACTACCAAGCCATGTCTTTCCCAGACCGGAATCAAGCATCCAAGGACCGGTTTCTGGCTATCAGCCTTCATCAGCCTGGATAGCTTGACTCCAGTGGTGTGGAGAGCCTGGGACTCACGTCTGAGCATACCCAGCCCACTCGGGGTGAAAATTGCAAAAAACACAGTTGATGGACAGAATGTAGAACAATGTCATACATTCACCCCAGTACAAGGATCTGGGCCTAAATCCATCATTTTTTTGCACTCCACACCACCCTGGGTTAGACACTGGCTATATGCAAATCATCTCTGACCCTGTGCCTCATGGGAACAGTCCAGTCCGAACTACCAAGCCATGTCTTTCCCAGACCGGAATCAAGCATCCAAGGACCGGTTTCTGGCTATCAGCCTTCATCAGCCTGGATAGCTTGACTCCAGTGGTGTGGAGAGCCTGGGACTCATGTCTGAGCATACCCAGCCCACTCGGGGTGAAAATTGCAAAAAACACAGTTGATGGACAGAATGTAGAACAATGTCATACATTCACCCCAGTACAAGGATCTGGGCCTAAATCCATAATTTTTTTGCACTCCACACCACCCTGGGTTAGACACTGGCTATATGCAAATCAGCTCTGACCCTGTGCCTCATGGGAACAGTCCAGTCCGAACTACCAAGCCATGTCTTTCCCAGACCGGAATCAAGCATCCAAGGACCAGTTTCTGGCTATCAGCCTTCATCAGCCTGGATAGCTTGACTCCAGTGGTGTGGAGAGCCTGGGACTCACGTCTGAGCATACCCAGCCCACTCGGGGTGAAAATTGCAAAAAACACAGTTGATGGACAGAATGTAGAACAATGTCATACATTCACCCCAGTACAAGGATCTGGGCCTAAATCCATCATTTTTTTGCACTCCACACCACCCTGGGTTAGACACTGGCTATATGCAAATCAGCTCTGACCCTGTGCCTCATGGGAACAGTCCAGTCCGAACTACCAAGCCATGTCTTTCCCAGACCGGAATCAAGCATCCAAGGGCCGGTTTCTGGCTATCAGCCTTCATCAGCCTGGATAGCTTGACTCCAGTGATGTGGAGAGCCTGGGACTCACGTCTGAGCATACCCAGCCCACTCGGGGTGAAAATTGCAAAAAACACAGTTGATGGACAGAATGTAGAACAATGTCATACATTCACCCCAGTACAAGGATCTGGGCCTAAATCCATCATTTTTTTGCACTCCACACCACCCTGGGTTAGACACTGGCTATATGCAAATCAGCTCTGACCCTGTGCCTCATGGGAACAGTCCAGTCCGAACTACCAAGCCATGTCTTTCCCAGACCGGAATCAAGCATCCAAGGACCGGTTTCTGGCTATCAGCCTTCATCAGCCTGGATAGCTTGACTCCAGTGGTGTGGAGAGCCTGGGACTCACGTCTGAGCATACCCAGCCCACTCGGGGTGAAAATTGCAAAAAACACAGTTGATGGACAGAATGTAGAACAATGTCATACATTCACCCCAGTACAAGGATCTGGGCCTAAATCCATCATTTTTTTGCACTCCACACCACCCTGGGTTAGACACTGGCTATATGCAAATCAGCTCTGACCCTGTGCCTCATGGGAACAGTCCAGTCCGAACTACCAAGCCATGTCTTTCCCAGACCGGAATCAAGCATCCAAGGACCGGTTTCTGGCTATCAGCCTTCATCAGCCTGGATAGCTTGACTCCAGTGGTGTGGAGAGCCTGGGACTCACGTCTAAGCATACCCAGCCCACTCGGGGTGAAAATTGCAAAAAACACAGTTGATGGACAGAATGTAGAACAATGTCATACATTCACCCCAGTACAAGGATCTGGGCCTAAATCCATCATTTTTTTGCACTCCACACCACCCTGGGTTAGACACTGGCTATATGCAAATCAGCTCTGACCCTGTGCCTCATGGGAACAGTCCAGTCCGAACTACCAAGCCATGTCTTTCCCAGACCGGAATCAAGCATCCAAGGACCGGTTTCTGGCTATCAGCCTTCATCAGCCTGGATAGCTTGACTCCAGTGGTGTGGAGAGCCTGGGACTCACGTCTGAGCATACCCAGCCCACTCGGGGTGAAAATTGCAAAAAACACAGTTGATGGACAGAATGTAGAACAATGTCATACATTCACCCCAGTACAAGGATCTGGGCCTAAATCCATCATTTTTTTGCACTCCACACCACCCTGGGTTAGACACTGGCTATATGCAAATCAGCTCTGACCCTGTGCCTCATGGGAACAGTCCAGTCCGAACTACCAAGCCATGTCTTCCCCAGACCGGAATCAAGCATCCAAGGACTGGTTTCTGGCTATCAGCCTTCATCAGCCTGGATAGCTTGACTCCAGTGGTGTGGAGAGCCTGGGACTCACGTCTGAGCATACCCAGCCCACTCGGGGTGAAAATTGCAAAAAACACAGTTGATGGACAGAATGTAGAACAATGTCATACATTCACCCCAGTACAAGGATCTGGGCCTAAATCCATAATTTGTTTGCACTCCACACCACCCTGGGTTAGACACTGGCTATATGCAAATCAGCTCTGACCCTGTGCCTCATGGGAACAGTCCAGTTCGAACTACCAAGCCATGTCTTTCCCAGACCGGAATCAAGCATCCAAGGACCGGTTTCTGGCTATCAGCCTTCATCAGCCTGGATAGCTTGACTCCAGTGGTGTGGAGAGCCTGGGACTCACGTCTGAGCATACCCAGCCCACTCGGGGTGAAAATTGCAAAAAACACAGTTGATGGACAGAATGTAGAACAATGTCATACATTCACCCCAGTACAAGGATCTGGGCCTAAATCCATCATTTGTTTGCACTCCACACCACCCTGGGTTAGACACTGGCTATATGCAAATCAGCTCTGACCCTGTGCCTCATGGGAACAGTCCAGTCCGAACTACCAAGCCATGTCTTTCCCAGACCGGAATCAAGCATCCAAGGACCGGTTTCTGGCTATCAGCCTTCATCAGCCTGGATAGCTTGACTCCAGTGGTGTGGAGAGCCTGGGACTCACGTCTGAGCATACCCAGCCCACTCGGGGTGAAAATTGCAAAAAACACAGTTGATGGACAGAATGTAGAACAATGTCATACATTCACCCCAG
The DNA here is from genome assembly GCF_964261635.1 of Lissotriton helveticus. Classification (NCBI taxonomy): domain Eukaryota; kingdom Metazoa; phylum Chordata; class Amphibia; order Caudata; family Salamandridae; genus Lissotriton; species Lissotriton helveticus. The sequence continues at coordinate 51,279,991 of NC_136063.1, forward strand.
TACAAGGATCTGGGCCTAAATCCATCATTTTTTTGCACTCCACACCACCCTGGGTTAGACACTGGCTATATGCAAATCAGCTCTGACCCTGTGCCTCATGGGAACAGTCCAGTCCGAACTACCAAGCCATGTCTTTCCCAGACCGGAATCAAGCATCCAAGGACCGGTTTCTGGCTATCAGCCTTCATCAACCTGGATAGCTTGACTCCAGTGGTGTGGAGAGCCTGGGACTCACGTCTGAGCATACCCAGCCCACTCGGGGTGAAAATTGCAAAAAACACAGTTGATGGACAAAATGTAGAACAATGTCATACATTCACCCCAGTACAAGGATCTGGGCCTAAATCCATCATTTCTTTGCACTCCACACCACCCTGGGTTAGACACTGGCTATATGCAAATCAGCTCTGACCCTGTGCCTCATGGGAACAGTCCAGTCCGAACTACCAAGCCATGTCTTTCCCAGACCGGAATCAAGCATCCAAGGACCAGTTTCTGGCTATCAGCCTTCATCAGCCTGGATAGCTTGACTCCAGTGGTGTGGAGAGCCTGGGACTCACGTCTGAGCATACCAAGCCCACTCGGGGTGAAAATTGCAAAAAACACAGTTGATGGACAGAATGTAGAACAATGTCATACATTCACCCCAGTACAAGGATCTGGGCCTAAATCCATCATTTTTTTGCACTCCACACCACCCTGGGTTAGACACTGGCTATATGCAAATCAGCTCTGACCCTGTGCCTCATGGGAACAGTCCAGTCCGAACTACCAAGCCATGTCTTTCCCGGACCGGAATCAAGCATCCAAGGACTGGTTTCTGGCTATCAGCCTTCATCAGCCTGGATAGCTTGACTCCAGTGGTGTGGAGAGCCTGGGACTCACGTCTGAGCATACCCAGCCCACTCGGGGTGAAAATTGCAAAAAACACAGTTGATGGACAGAATGTAGAACAATGTCATACATTCACCCCAGTACATGGATCTGGGCCTAAATCCATAATTGTTTTGCACTCCACACCACCCTGGGTTAGACACTGGCTATATGCAAATCAGCTCTGACCCTGTGCCTCATGGGAACAGTCCAGTCCGAACTACCAAGCCATGTCTTTCCCAGACCGGAATCAAGCATCCAAGGACCGGTTTCTGGCTATCAGCCTTCATCAGCCTGGATAGCTTGACTCCAGTGGTGTGGAGAGCCTGGGACTCACGTCTGAGCATACCCAGCCCACTCGGGGTGAAAATTGCAAAAAACACAGTTGATGGACAGAATGTAGAACAATGTCATACATTCACCCCAGTACAAGGATCTGGGCCTAAATCCATCATTTTTTTGCACTCCACACCACCCTGGGTTAGACACTGGCTATATGCAAATCAGCTCTGACCCTGTGCCTCATGGGAACAGTCCAGTCCGAACTACCAAGCCAAGTCTTTCCCAGACCGGAATCAAGCATCCAAGGACCGGTTTCTGGCTATCAGCCTTCATCAGCCTGGATAGCTTGACTCCAGTGGTGTGGAGAGCCTGGGACTCACGTCTGAGCATACCCAGCCCACTCGGGGTGAAAATTGCAAAAAACACAGTTGATGGACAGAATGTAGAACAATGTCATACATTCACCCCAGTACAAGGATCTGGGCCTAAATCCATCATTTTTTTGCACTCCACACCACCCTGGGTTAGACACTGGCTATATGCAAATCAGCTCTGACCCAGTGCCTCATGGGAACAGTCCAGTCCGAACTACCAAGCCATGTCTTTCCCAGACCGGAATCAAGCATCCAAGGACCGGTTTCTGGCTATCAGCCTTCATCAGCCTGGATAGCTTGACTCCAGTGGTGTGGAGAGCCTGGGACTCACGTGTGAGCATACCCAGCCCACTCGGGGTGACAATTGCAAAAAACAAAGTTGATGGACAGAATGTAGAACAATGTCATACATTCACCCCAGTACAAGGATCTGGGCCTAAATCCATCATTTTTTTGCACTCCACACCACCCTGGGTTAGACACTGGCTATATGCAAATCAGCTCTGACCCTGTGCCTCATGGGAACAGTCCAGTCCGAACTATCAAGCCATGTCTTTCCCAGACCGGAATCAAGCATCCAAGGACCAGTTTCTGGCTATCAGCCTTCATCAGCCTGGATAGCTTGACTCCAGTGGTGTGGAGAGCCTGGGACTCACGTCTGAGCATACCCAGCCCACTCGGGGTGAAAATTGCAAAAAACACAGTTGATGGACAGAATGTAGAACAATGTCATACATTCACCCCAGTACAAGGATCTGGGCCTAAATCCATCATTTTTTTGCACTCCACACCACCCTGGGTTAGACACTGGCTATATGCAAATCAGCTCTGACCCTGTGCCTCATGGGAACAGTCCAGTCCGAACTACCAAGCCAAGTCTTTCCCAGACCGGAATCAAGCATCCAAGGACCGGTTTCTGGCTATCAGCCTTCATCAGCCTGGATAGCTTGACTCCAGTGGTGTGGAGAGCCTGGGACTCACGTCTGAGCATACCCAGCCCACTCGGGGTGAAAATTGCAAAAGACACAGTTGATGGACAAAATGTAGAACAATGTCATACATTCACCCCAGTACAAGGATCTGGGCCTAAATCCATCATTTTTTTGCACTCCACACCACCAAGGGTTAGACACTGGCTATATGCAAATCAGCTCTGACCCAGTGCCTCATGGGAACAGTCCAGTCCTGTCGTGTATTTCTATAGGTTCTGATTCGATCCCCCTATTCCTGACCCTATTCTGGTTAAACTTACTAGCTAGTTAACTAACAGTCAGCCCATGAGGCAAGAAATCCCCCATGATGCAGATACCGTTATCTGACGCAGTCACACTACGGCACAGGAACGTGTTATCTGATTAGGTCATAACGCTTGAGATCTAATTAGACAAGCGACATTCCTCCAGCCCCTGATAAGGCATACGACGTTCTCATAACAAATCAAACCTATGACAACCTGGATAATCCGTGCGGCCATTGTTTTGATTTCACAGAGAACTTTAGTAAAGAATGTGCTAACGAGCAAGTCGTATGACATCTTTATTGACGTACCTATGTCCATCCTTACGTCAATCTCGGCACCTTTAAGGTATAAATATTGCCGACCTTGCCCTATGCAAACACACGCGTGGTGACAAGACGGAGCAGCCATACTTGCCGAAGCCGAGAGCAGAAGCAGACCCCGCAGGCAGCAGCCCCGCCTTCCTGACGCGCTGAGAGACGCGCTGCTATCTCAAGCCGAGAGACCCAGCACCGGCGCTTCTGGGCAGCCCTCGCAGGCAGCCTGGAATATCGAGAGCAGAGAAAGAGATACCATTCCTCATTCATCCTAAATTCCAGGTACAGAACTGAATAACCCCTCCTAGAGAATTCTTTAGTTATTCACTTGGCAAAAACAAACTTAAACTAAACTGTAACTTTCTATTCCCGCCCACGCATTAGACTTAGGTCAGGTACACGGGGTAGGCGTATTTAGAAACACCAGTTGAGTACGTTTAGTCAAATGTATATGTGTATGTAAATATATTTTAATCATTTTAAACATCATATGGCTCAGAAACCATATCAATGTTTTTACAGTATTATTTTATACTATTGCTTCTAATGTATGCACTTTACTTAACTATAAGTATTGCAATAATATCGATCCATTTCTCTTGTACGAGAAAAGAGACTGATCAATAAATAACATCTTTTATTGAACACGCCCGTCTCTTCCTTTTCTCTACATTCTGATGAGACTAAGAATGCACGTACTGACTGAGTAAAATAATTGCCTTGTGCTCACACGACTCTCGAGATTGACTCTTGATTAGGGGAGAGCAAAGTTGTCATGTTCTATGGTTGTCAGAAACTAAATCCCTTCTTGTCTAATCAGGGGAGTTCATCCTTCCTTGAACATTCGAGAAAGTTTCTAGCGAACTCTGAGCTTAGCTGGCAAACCCAAAAATTAAGTCTAGTATCGACAGTAGTAGACCTAGTTAACGTCTGGCCTAGGCCTTTACTGCTGTAGGTACTATTCCAATGCGCAGAGCCTATTGGGAAAATAGGAGCTACACTACATGGCGCCCAACGTGTTTGGAAAGGGCGATAAAACTAACGTAAGACATTTAGAGTAACTCAGTCGTGCTTTCTCACTCAGACCCCTTCTCCCAAATACTCCAAAGACGTCTGGAGTGGGTGAAAGGTTATTATATCCTCCAAAACCTCGCAGGAGGGAACTCCTATGTATGGTTCTTGGTCTAGTCAACGTTGAAGGATAAAACAGTTCCAAAATATTGTGCACCTAATCTCTGTTTCCATAAAGAAACCTGATCTGCAAATAAAAATAATACCATCCTGTCAGTAAAATGGGAGACAGTGATGGAGAAAGAGAGGCAATTAGATTAGCTACTGAAATAGCAGATGCTGATGCTACCATGCAAACAGCAGACCCGGATATAATACTCATCCAGGTCGCCAAAAGGAGATCTATAACCTTAAAACTTATAGAAAATGGACTGACACCTAGAGGTGGCACAGTCATATTCGTAATTGAGGCACACGAATATCGGCAGACAGAGGTATACTATACATGGATACATTTTCCAGCAGCAAATGCTGTAACAAAGTACTTCCACTATTACAAAGTAGAGGAACCTCCTGAAACGTACACTCCTTTCGAGGAGGTGGAAGTACCACTCAAATTCCAAGAGCATTTGCTCTTATTTGATGGCGCCCTAAAACATAATAATCACATTACAAGGCTCGGTCCTTTAGGAAGACCAGGAGCAACGTGGCCGGTCTTAGCCGGATACACACCACATCCAGACATCGACGAGATGACTGCACCAGAGCTATTAATACAGCTAAAACAACTACTAAAAATTCACAGACAATTAGTTCAGTATGTAATGCGGACTTCAACAATTCAGCCAGCGATTAAAATTCCACAGCTGACCCCTCACCAGGGGAACACAAATAAAATCACACCACAGAACATCCAATCCTGCCTAGGTAAAGTTCCAGCTAAACGGGAACAGATACCATTCTGGTTGGCACAGAAAATCACCCAAATAGAGGCGGTGTTTCCTGACACCACCCCATTAGAAAAGCACAGGATTCTGGCTATATGTCTCCCAATGGGAATCGCACCACACATTGAGGACTGTGACACTTGGGGTACGGTCTTTGCTTCAATCTACACAAAAACGCACGGTGTTCCATCCATTTCGGTAATACCAGATGTGCTAAAACAAATTCAAGATGAATACGGTCCAGAACCTGCTTTAACTCTTGGTATGAAATTACTGAAAGACTTCAAGCAGGTCTCGGCTATATTACTAGCCAACATAAAGGGTGAAGCAGCAAACGTGGCGATCCGCCAGAGGTTAAAAGAGACAGATATAGCAGACCAACCAGCTGAAATTGCCAGAATCATAGAAAAATCCTATGAAGAACTAGGCAGAGATAGTCTAGGTGGAATACCAGTAAAACCGCAACTGACTACAAGTCCAGAAAAAATATTTTTTAATAACAATAATTCACCAAAAAAGAACTGGGATGGAAATAAACAATCCAATCCTAAAGAAAAGAAATTCCAGTCCAGAGGAAGGTCTCCTAGGCGAAGAGAGAAATCTCCAAACCCGAGACAAAGGTCACCTCAGAGTGAACCCTCTGGGAATAGATATAACCTTAGAAATAGGGATAATATTAAAAAACCTGATAGATATCAAGACATTGATACACGTCCGTCTCAATCTTTTCAGAATTCCTCGCAGAAATCGGAAAGAAGAGGACGATCAGAAGAGCACGCCAAGTCCAAAGACAAGGAACCTGCTCAACTGAAAAAGAAATCACAATTTCCAAAAAAGAAGGTAGCCAGTATCAAGGTAGTTAACAATGCCGAGAATACTGAGGACACAACTGAAAAACGGAGAATGGGCTCAGACAATGCTAGACAGCGCAGCAGAGGTGAGCATAGCTCGCAAAGTCCTTATGAATCATCTGGAGACAGTGGACACGAATGAATACCTTCAAGTGGAAACTGCAGATACCAGAGTTAGCAAGCCCCACAAAATATACGAGATAACATTACGTATAGAGGGAGATAAGACTAGGAAAATAAGGGGACTATTTTGGGATAACCTATCCAAGGGCTATGACATCCTTCTAGCTGAAAAAGACTGGCCACCGGAGTTTGTCAGGGAGTGCCCTCATGGCGAAGAAGTAATTATGCCTGCCTTCTCGAATCAAATACCGATTCATAAAAAATACACACTTGCTAGAAAGTGGGCAGTGGCCTTAGCACCTGCTTTATATAAAAATCACGTAGGATGGGATGAGGATTCTCCTCCTCACAAAGTCCAGTTAAAATCACAACCTACTGCACAAAGGCAGTACCCAATTAAGCAAGAAGCTAAAAAACAAGTAAATGAAATACTAGATCAGCTAGAATACCAGGGGGTGATTGAAACTTGCACCTCACAAATGAACAATCCTTTGTTTCCGGTCTCCAAACCAGACAATTCGTACCGTCTAGTTTTGGATTACCGACACCTTAACACATGTTGCAAAACTTTTGCAGTGCAAAACTCACACAGTGCTGCACTAATGAATAACATAGTGCGCAAAAAATACAAAACAACCTTGGACATCTCCAACGGATTCTTTTGTCAAAACATAGCACCAGAGAGCAGATATTTAACTGCATTTTCAGTAAATGGCACTCAAAAACAATTCTGTCGGTTAGCCCAGGGGTACAAGAACAGCCCGGGGGTATTCTCAGCGAGAGTAACAGAATTACTACAACTATATGATGATGAAGCATTATCTTATGTCGATGACATTTACTTAACAGATGATGACTTGGAGACTCACTTGAAAAGAGTGAACACCATAATACTTGGTTTCGCTGCAGAGGGTTACAAATTCAACTTCAAAAAGTCCAGAATTGCCCATCTGACGGTCCTATTCTTAGGATATGAGTTATCAAGTGAAGGCAAAAGCCTGGCAGACAATTTCCTAGAGAAATGTGCCGTAATCCAAGCTCCTAAAACACTAAAAAACCTACAGTCAATTCTAGGCTTCCTAAATTTCGGAAGAACTTACATTGCAAATTACGCAGAAAGGGTCAAACCCCTTTACGATCTAATTAAACCAGACTTTAAAAGATCCAGTTGGACTCAAGCACACACAGAAATTTTGAGATCCTTACAAACAGACATGCTAATTAAAACAAAATTAGAAACCCGTGATAATACACGCAACCTTGTGATCCGAGTCATCCCAGGGAGATGCGGATTCACATACCTAACCTCTAATGAGGGAGATAAGGTACCAATTGCATTTAAATCGCACTTGTACACTAAGGCTGAAATGAAATTTAGCCCAACGGAAAAAATTCTTACAGCAACACAGACAGCTATAGCAAAAGAACGAGCCCTGGCACAAGGTAAACGAATAATAATCGTGACACCAATACCAGCCTTAGAGGCGGTAACAAATGCAAGCATTCCTAATGCGAAAGCACTCCATCCGAGATGGATACAATGGGCTAACTCTCTTGCTGCAACAGACGTGGTGTACGAATTTGATCCTTACTTAAAAACACAAGAATTTCTACAATATGAATTCGAATGTCCTCTGCCAACCGAAATTCTGCCTCTAGACCAATACGGCTGTATAATATATACAGACGGATCAGCACAACCCGCAGTAGGGGGTAAACAAGCTTACAGTGCTGCGTGCGCGATTGTTAAAGGTCGTTGGCACGAAGGGAAATTTAAACCAACCCTAACTAAGACCCAATCTCTAGGAGATTGCACAGCTCAGCGAGCTGAATTACTAGCATTCAAGATGGCGCTTGAAAATACCGATCGAGAATTCCCCACACTCATAGTGTGCGATTCGTATTATTGCGTTCAATCTTATAATGAATACTTGCAGATCTGGCTTCAAAATGGTTTCAAGGATGCGAAAGGAGGCACAATCAAGCATAAAATGCTATGGGAACAAGTAGCTCTTTTACAAAAAGAACTACCAAAGACTCACGTGATACATACACTGAGTCATCAACGTGATGGCGTTCACGTTGCAGGGAATTCATTGGCTGATGAGGCCGCGAAGGCAGCTGTGCAAACGGCTTCCGTAGCTGCCATCACCCGGTCAAAAACAAAAATAGACAGCGAAATATTACAAGCTGTCAGCGCTTCTGAAAAGGATTCGATAGAACCACTCCCTAAAGGCTTTCCATTAAAGTACTCATACATAACAGATGAAAACAATGTTCCTTTTGCTCAAATCCCTGGAGTGGGGGATAGGGCAATTCCAAACATGGAACACAGATTAGGACTAATAATAGCGGCACACGAAGGGCTTGCTTCTACCCATGCTGGCGTCTCAGCCACAGTATCATTATTAAAACAGAGATACTGGTGGCCGCAAATGAGAAGACAAACAAGGAACTATGTTCTAGCATGTGAAATATGTCAAAAAATGAAAGTATCAACTGTGAGACGTCCAGCACAGACGCCCCTTCTAATCTCGGATAAACCATTAGCCTGTGTTTATCTAGACCACTGTGGTCCCTTACAAAGGGACGGTAACTATAAATATATCTTGGTCGCAGTGGACTCATGCACGAGATTCATATGGATGTGGCCCCAGCGAACGGCTGACGCCAGAACTGTTATAAAAGATTTGCGGGTCTTTATCGGCACATACGCAATTGGCATTCTGCATTCGGACAATGGTCCTGCTTTTAGCTCTCGGGCTTATAAGGAGGCCATGGTCAGCATGGGCGTGCAATTGCGGTACTCTTGTCCATTTCACCCTGAGGGGAACGGAATTGTTGAAAGAAAAAACCGTGACATAAAGCAATCTATAACGGCAAAGGTATTAGGTTCGGGAGCTGGGTGGGTCAAACATCTAATAAGTGTCCAACGTAGTCTAAATAACTTGCCAAGAAATTCTCTGAAGGGATTCAGTCCGTACGAATTATTATTCGGAACTAGGATGTTGATCTCTGACCTTGATAGTCAGACTTCAGTGGTAACAGAAAAAAGCTTTGATGTCAAAGACCGTTTGGCTATTTTGCAGGACTTAAACAAAACAAGAAAAGACCTGAGCAACATACAGTTGAAAGAACAGCCAACGACCACTGAAGAATCACCACCTGTCCCAGCAAGACCTGTCTGGATTCCAAAAGTCGGGGATCTAGTCAGGGAGAAGATCGCGGTAAAGAAGGAATTTGGGCCTTCTTACAGAAAAGCAGTTCCTGTATTGTCTGTCAACGGGACAAGATCAGTTGTACTACCGCCACTTGCTGGAAAAAAGGAGAACCGAGTTGTATCCATCGACCTGGTAAAACCACAACATGTGGCCGATAACCAACAGTAGGCCAAGTGGACTCCCAATAAGTAGCAGAACACCAAGGTTTGCTACCAGTACAGAGGTCCTATCAAAGAGGCTCATCACATTCGAAACGCCTACAGAAGAACAACAAGGACTATGCAACAATGCAATAGAACTTAGACCTCTGAAAACCCAAATAAAGACATTTAGCAGAGACACACCAATCTATACAGAAGTACCAAGTGAAAATGCAAGAAACAAAAATCCTGAACCAATTGGAACAATTGACAGAACTGCATCCGGTTACTTCATCAACTTCGATGATTCCTCTGACGGTTTCAGCGAACAAAAGACACAGCCATCATCAAAATCCTTTAAAGACAAAGCGAAGGAACTTTTGAAACAACTAAAAGAAACATATCTGATTTCTCCATGGATTGAATTTTGGGTGGGTTTTGGTGCATTTATCCTCATACTTTGGCTCATCATGGTATTTACCTTGGGACGCTTCATTGAGGGAAAATATGCTAAAATGGACACAGCAAGTCAGAACATCAACTTGGTCCTCAAACCACACACATCTTCACACGTCGAGAAAAGAGAACTTTCTTCAGAACTTTCTTCAGCCAATTTCACAGCAATTCCAATACCTGGTGGGGTAGCCTGGGACAACACTGACTATGAAATTTATGGTCCGGTCGAGATCCTGAAATATCCACACCAAATCAAGATCTCCTTGAGTGACTTTGCAAAACCAAACTCATTTGCTGATGATTGGGACTTTGAAAGTATAAACAATATGATGTCTGACTTAGTAATGTCTGCTAAATTTACAAAACATGATTATTTGCAGGGTTCTACAAATTATGACAGCATGTACTGCTATAACCATTATGGTAACCATTTCTTGCATAAATCTGCACAACCTAGAAATGTTTTAAATTTTAATCAATGGGAACATTGTGCTACACCTCCAAAAGGGAGCTCTAGAACCGTGTATGGCAAATATTCATATTTTTCAGGTTTCAACATAACTAATGCTGAAACATTTTATTACAAATTGTCAAACAAGACAGGGATGAAAACCATGATAACCAACACAAAATTGATTTATTCTGACTTATTCTTTGAACAAATGAATACTTTTGGATTTAATTATTGGGACAAACATGTTGATTTGAAAAGTGTTTGGGGTACAAAAGAATGGCAAGTACAGGGTATAGAAGCTTTGTTTAGAGCCTGCATGATCCCAGAACAAATGATATTTTTAAATGACACCGTTCAACAAACCACCTGTCTTGGCTTAGCCAAAATCAAAGATTTAAATAACCTGTCTATTCCAAAGCCAACAATGTTTAGCAATAACTCTGAAACAGATGAAGAAATAGACATAAACCATATACTTAACCAAAACAGAACACATCCTGATTGGAAACAATGGTTGATCTGGCCCACAGATACAAATAACTGTCAAGATAGATTCCTGAATAAAACACAGGGTTTCAAAATGAACAGGCCAGACCCTAGATATCCCCAAAGACATCACCCAGGGATAATAACAACCCACAGTGTGGGCAAATTATGCCTTCAATGGCTACAAACTTCCACACTGCCTGAAATTAAGCAACACCTAACTTTACTTACTGATGGTGCTGACTTGCGTGATTTCATACTGGGACCACGCAAACAGCGTCATAAGCGTTTCATAGCAGCCTCTGTATATGCAGCATACAATGAGGCCTGGAAGGTTACTCAAATTGAAACAGCAGAAAGAATACGGGAAATTGACCGTATTAATTTGGAAAAATCACTTTCTGTAGTGGACAATGGGTTAATGACTCTGTCCTCCAGAATTTTTTCATTGGACAGCATTGTGTCTTCAGCAATCGATATATTATCGCAAGACTTACTGTTATTACAACATGGTCAGTCACAATTGCGCTCTATTGTACAGCTTGGCTGGACGTTACAAAATCTGCGTTCAGGCTATGTGCCTTGGCGTTTAATCAACACAACGTCACTATTCCAAATCTTTAACCTTACTGATAGACAAATCGGTATGGCGCAGAAGGGTGCTGATTATACAATCTTGAGCATTGAAAAACTAGAAAGATTACCGTTGACAATGTCAGAACGACCTGTCAGTGAATGGATAATCCACGGAATCATAAATATTCCAATCTCAACCTTCAGGTTTCAATACTGCCAAAAATATATACAGGCTGGCATGTACGAGAAATTGGGAAAGGGGTACCTTAAAACAACATGGAACCTGCCCTATTCACATGCATGTATCAGTAACAAAGGACAGAAAGTGTTTCTTAGTGGCATCAATTGTGCTATGTCACTAAGCGGCACGCTTCTGTGTAACGGTATTAGTTTGCACGGAGCCTGTGAAGGGAATTCATACAACCTTTCATGTCACCAGCAAGGCGCACCTGCAACTGAAATAGAACCATTCTTTCAAAGACTCTATAATGGGAGTTACATTCTTATTGTAGACCGCAGATGCTGTAGTCTTATGCCCGGGACTCCTTATCTCGTCACTACGACGGCGAAGGTCAAGTGCTGTGGACGTTCTTTGTTCCCCAGCTCCTTTCCAGACAGGGAGGCGAGGGCATGGCCCAGTTTGAAAATTACTTCTATTCGAATAGACACTTTAAGCAGAATGAAAACAGTGCTTCTTCAGACGCCTACAAGGCTCACGTCATCAAAAGAAACGTATGATCTACAAGTCGCAAGGACGACTGCAGAGATACATACATTATTATCAACCAATTCCCCCGTACATTTCGCGGAAATCCTGAGCGAAATCTTAAATATTTCTGATACCACAGGGGTCTCAAAGGTATTTAAGACAGTATTTTCGATGGCATTAACACCATTCAAAGCCATACTGGGTATTTTTCCAGATTTCGTCCATTCGATTTTTGGCGGACTTCCCCTGATCCTAGGACTAATTGCAGGAATCCTATTCCTAGTCCTTATTTTTCGTTATGGCAACCCATGTCACAGATCAAACTCTCGCGACAATGGAAGATACGATCCTAGCCATTGGATACCGGGACCGGATATCAAAAATCCTGGGACTATCCCGGCTTAGAGACCTAAACATGACTTGGTTTCTATCATTTCGACCAATGTGGCAAAGGTGTGTTTTACCTGTACTAAGGTGTCTGCTATGCGGAGAAGAATGCGTGTTAGACACCTGTCTGACGCTACAATCGGATGCGCCGGTGGATGCAGATACACTGTTGGTTCCTACCAAGGTTCACGCACTGTGCTGCCCTCAAAGGCTGCCAATTCTGATGACGGCATTCCTGGAATCTTCACCACTGCGATTGAAGAGTAGTGAAGTTCAAGATGAAAGCAGCATCGAACAGGTACGACCTTCTGTCAGCAATGCAAATCAGAATGTCAATGGAGACAATCATGCGCATGAATGCATGGTTACCCCTATTTCCGACTTAGAGGAACTTTCCCATGAAGCTGTTGACAGTTTTTTCGAAAGCCTGAATGATATGATGTTCTCTCCGGAACAGAAATAGAGACTTTTGAGTAAACTCGCACACGGCGTTCCCTGAATTCGGCCTTCAACTTTAAAAATAAAGTCACATGAACAATTACAATCCAGTTCACGGACAGCAACTTTTTTCAGCAAGCCCCTAAAATATTTTTCTATATATTTTTTCCCGGGACACTGATTTTCTGCTTAAAGTAAGAGACTATTCCTAGAGAACTAAGATTTCTATTTTAGATACTTTATAGACTTTATAGACTTTAGCTGCACCGCTGGTATGTTCGCAATAGATTATATGTGATAAAATGGTTTCGACTTTTTTTCTGTATAGCCATATTAAGAGCCATTTCATGTGTATTTCTCATATACCAACAATCAATAATGCATAACAATGCGTGTTTACTTTTGCATTTAATTCATAGCTTAAGTGCATACAATATATATGACTGCAATTTTTCAGTATATTTGAAAATTTCGAAATGCATTTATGTATTTTGGGGTGGTAAGGTATACACTATACTCTATAGTATGTTGTACTATGTTATACTATGCATAGATTAGTAGATATGACCATAGTTAGCGTGGAGTGGGTGTCGTGTATTTCTATAGGTTCTGATTCGATCCCCCTATTCCTGACCCTATTCTGGTTAAACTTACTAGCTAGTTAACTAACAGTCAGCCCATGAGGCAAGAAATCCCCCATGATGCAGATACCGTTATCTGACGCAGTCACACTACGGCACAGGAACGTGTTATCTGATTAGGTCATAACGCTTGAGATCTAATTAGACAAGCGACATTCCTCCAGCCCCTGATAAGGCATACGACGTTCTCATAACAAATCAAACCTATGACAACCTGGATAATCCGTGCGGCCATTGTTTTGATTTCACAGAGAACTTTAGTAAAGAATGTGCTAACGAGCAAGTCGTATGACATCTTTATTGACGTACCTATGTCCATCCTTACGTCAATCTCGGCACCTTTAAGGTATAAATATTGCCGACCTTGCCCTATGCAAACACACGCGTGGTGACAAGACGGAGCAGCCATACTTGCCGAAGCCGAGAGCAGAAGCAGACCCCGCAGGCAGCAGCCCCGCCTTCCTGACGCGCTGAGAGACGCGCTGCTATCTCAAGCCGAGAGACCCAGCACCGGCGCTTCTGGGCAGCCCTCGCAGGCAGCCTGGAATATCGAGAGCAGAGAAAGAGATACCATTCCTCATTCATCCTAAATTCCAGGTACAGAACTGAATAACCCCTCCTAGAGAATTCTTTAGTTATTCACTTGGCAAAAACAAACTTAAACTAAACTGTAACTTTCTATTCCCGCCCACGCATTAGACTTAGGTCAGGTACACGGGGTAGGCGTATTTAGAAACACCAGTTGAGTACGTTTAGTCAAATGTATATGTGTATGTAAATATATTTTAATCATTTTAAACATCATATGGCTCAGAAACCATATCAATGTTTTTACAGTATTATTTTATACTATTGCTTCTAATGTATGCACTTTACTTAACTATAAGTATTGCAATAATATCGATCCATTTCTCTTGTACGAGAAAAGAGACTGATCAATAAATAACATCTTTTATTGAACACGCCCGTCTCTTCCTTTTCTCTACATTCTGATGAGACTAAGAATGCACGTACTGACTGAGTAAAATAATTGCCTTGTGCTCACACGACTCTCGAGATTGACTCTTGATTAGGGGAGAGCAAAGTTGTCATGTTCTATGGTTGTCAGAAACTAAATCCCTTCTTGTCTAATCAGGGGAGTTCATCCTTCCTTGAACATTCGAGAAAGTTTCTAGCGAACTCTGAGCTTAGCTGGCAAACCCAAAAATTAAGTCTAGTATCGACAGTAGTAGACCTAGTTAACGTCTGGCCTAGGCCTTTACTGCTGTAGGTACTATTCCAATGCGCAGAGCCTATTGGGAAAATAGGAGCTACACTACAGTCCGAACTACCAAGCCATGTCTTTCCCAGACCGGAATCAAGCATCCAAGGACCGGTTTCTGGCTATCAGCCTTCATCAGCCTGGATAGCTTGACTCCAGTGGTGTGGAGAGCCTGGGACTCACGTGTGAGCATACCCAGCCCACTCGGGGTGACAATTGCAAAAAACACAATTGATGGACAGAATGTAGAACAATATCATACATTCACCCCAGTACAAGGATCTGGGCCTAAATCCATCATTTTTTTGCACTCCACACCACCCTGGGTTAGACACTGGCTATATGCAAATCAGCTCTGACCCTGTGCCTCATGGGAACAGTCCAGTCCGAACTATCAAGCCATGTCTTTCCCAGACCGGAATCAAGCATCCAAGGACCGGTTTCTGGCTATCAGCCTTCATCAGCCTGGATAGCTTGACTCCAGTGGTGTGGAGAGCCTGGGACTCACATCTGAGCATACCCAGCCCACTCGGGGTGAAAATTGCAAAAAACACAGTTGATGGACAGAATGTAGAACAATGTCATACATTCACCCCAGTACAAGGATCTGGGCCTAAATCCATCACTTTTTTGCACTCCACACCACCCTGGGTTAGACACTGGCTATATGCAAATCAGCTCTGACCCTGTGCCTCATGGGAACAGTCCAGTCCGAACTACCATGGGGCACAGGGTCAGCGCTGATTTGCATATCGCCATTGTCTAACCCAGGGTGGTGTGGAGTGGAAAAACGATGGATTCGGGCCCAGATCTTTGGACTGGGGTGAATGTGTGACATTGATCTACATTCTGTCCATCACTGTTGTGTTTGCAATTACCGCTCTAAGTGTACTGGGGGTGCTCAGACGTGAGTCCCAGGCACTCCACACCACTGGAGTCAAGCTAGCCGGGCTGATGAGAGGTGTTACCTCGAAACCGGGCCGGTCCTCGGATGCTTGATTCCGTTCTGGGAAGGACATGGCTTCTGTAGTTCGGACTGGACTGTTCCCATGGGGCACAGGGTCAGCGCTGATTTGCATATCGCCATTGTCTAACCCAGGGTGGTGTGGAGTGGAAAAACGATGGATTCGGGCCCAGATCTTTGGACTGGGGTGAATGTGTGACATTGATCCACATTCTGTCCATCACTGTTGTGTTTGCAATTACCGCTCTAAGTGTACTGGGGATGCTCAGACGTGAGTCCCAGGCACTCCACACCACTGGAGTCAAGCTAGCCGGGCTGATGAGAGGTGTTACCTTGAAACCGGGCCGGTCCTTGGATGCTTGATTCCGTTCTGGGAAGGACATGGCTTCTGTAGTTCGGACTGGACTGTTCCCATGGGGCACAGGGTCAGCGCTGATTTGCATATCGCCATTGTCTAACCCAGGGTGGTGTGGAGTGGAAAAACGATGGATTCGGGCCCAGATCTTTGGACTGGGGTGAATGTGTGACATTGATCCACATTCTGTCCATCACTGTTGTGTTTGCAATTACCGCTCTAAGTGTACTGGGGATGCTCAGACGTGAGTCCCAGGCACTCCACACCACTGGAGCCAAGCTAGCTGGGCTGATGAGAGGTGTTACCTCGAAACCGGGCCGGTCCTCGGATGCTTGATTCCGTTCTGGGAAGGACATGGCTTCTGTAGTTCGGACTGAACTGTTCCCATGGGGCACAGGGTCAGCGCTGATTTGCATATCGCCATTGTCTAACCCGGGATAGTGTGGAGTGGAAAAACGATGGATTCGGGCCCAGATCTTTGGACTGGGGTGAATGGGTGACATTGATCCACATTCTGTCCATCACTGTTGTGTTTACAATGACCAAACTATTAAAGGCAATAAAAGTTTTATACCAAAATACATGGGCAAAGGTGAAATTGGGAAACGGAGCTTATACCACGAGGAATATACCAACGCAACAGGGCCTAAAACAAGGTTGCGTTTTAGCACCTATCCTTTCTAATCTTTTCCTTTCCGACCTCGCAAAAGCGCTGGAGACGGACAAAGTTCACCCACCATCATTGGCAAATCACCGAATTCCTTGCCTGCAATATGCAGATGATATAGTATTGCTGAGCAAAACCCCAATTGGCCTACAAAGAGCTCTACACATACTAGCAGCATACTTAAAGCAAGAGGGTCTGGACATAAGCAAAGAAAAAACAAAAGTGGTCCGTCTGGTAGACCCAAAAAAGCTAAGATACACATGGATGGTGAACGGGACAAAGCTGAAAGAGCAAGGGTCGTACAAGTACCTCGGAATTACAATATCTCAGGGCGTTAAACAAATGGAGCATAAAACTATAATACGTGCAAAATTACAAACTCTAATTTTCGCTTACCGTCTATTAAAAACAAAGATGGACTGTCCAAATCACAAACACCTGCTGAAGGTTATGTCGGCACAAATTTTACCCTCTCTGTCTTATGGTCTAGTCACCTGGTGTGGCAAGGAAACAGACTTACTAAATGATCTCCAAACCAAAATCTACAAAGCGGTTTTTAATCTTCCAAGATGTGCCTCAGCCTCGCAAGTTAGGCTTGATTTTGGTCTGCAAAACCAGAAATACAGGAGCATGAGCGGCTTCGTAAAACTGTGCTATAAACTTAGATCTGCAGACCCCGAATCCATGGACTGGCTAAACTGGGAAGTTATAAAAAATCAAGGGGAGACCGGAACCCCGTGCTCCTGGGGAAACTATCTGAAAATCTGCGTAAAAGAGCTGGAGTTGGAAGCCGCATGGGAATCCGCAACGGATAAAGCAAGCATAAGTAGATTGGTCAACATGGCAGCAAGGAAGAAATCTTTTCAAGAAGACAAAAGGACACTACTAAAACGGCGGCATGGCTGGACCATTATCAATTCCTTCAAAGCAGGATCACCACACGCTTACTTAACCTCCCACTTCAATGTGCACTTAAAAAGAGCATTTACCGATTATAGGATGGGCATGCACATCTCGAAGGATCTATTACCATCCTGGAAAGGTAACCACCAGACTGAGCAATGCAGACTATGCGGTTACAAAACAGAATCACTAGCCCATTTTCTGTGTGTCTGTCCGGCACTTATGGCACAACGGCAACGACTGTTAAAAGGTATTTGCAATGAGCTAAATATCCGCACCTGCAGACAAGCAGTAACTTGCTGGTTGGGAGGGAGTTCTATCATTATGGCTTGCCGGGGAACAAAATTCTTGGCAGAAGTGAAAAAATGTTTGAGCCAAGTAGAACAATGAGAAGGTTAAGAAGCAGGACAACAAGGCTGCCTTTATTTTAAAGATTGGTAAAATTTCGTACAAACAAGCATTAACATTTTGATATTCCAAGACAGCAGGAGTATCTCTGGAAGAAAGTTTTAAAACATTGCTCCACATTATTTTTTTAACAAAGTAGAAGACTTAATTTTAGTAAACATATTTACATTTTGTATTATTATCTTTCATGTGAAAATTGTAATAATTTTAATTAATTATGCAATAAACCTTTTTGACTTTGACTTTGACCACTGCTGCAATGTTGAGTGGGGGCTGGAGTCCTGCTCTCTTGGTCTTGCCTGCCTTTATCTGTGTCCCACGATGCAGGAGCCCTGGGCGTGCTTCAGCACCTACCGGCACAGTGTGGGCTCCATCACTGCCACAATGGTGATTGGGGGCTGGAGTCCGGCTCTCCCGGTCTTGCTAAACCTGGATCTGTTTCCTGCATTGCAGGAGACCTTGATGTACTTTAGTGCCTCCAGATGAGGCATTTGCTGCATCACTGCCACAATGGTGAGTGGGGGCTGGAGTCCTGCCCCCCCTTGTCTCCCTTGCCTGGATCTGTTTCCAATGGGAAACATCCTTTACAACGCAGGCATTACAACGCCATGCTTTCACAACGCAACTTTTACAACGCAGGAACAATTACATCATAGGAATTTACAATGCATATTATAACTACGCATATGTAGGTGCAACGCATGCTTTTACAACGCATTGGTAAGTATAGTATTGTACGTTTTTGTTATAACTTTTATATTATTGATTTTGAAAAATGTAAGTTCTATTTATTTACAAAATATAAATATATAATATTTATATATTTGGTAATAGTTGTTTATGAGTAAATTAATACTCAGGTATTAATATTAATGCTACAGTTGAAGTTATTAGGGAATATTTTTAGAAATATTTTTATAGTCATCGTTGGTAAATGTATTATTTTGAGGGGATTTTTTTTTGGTAAGGTGTAGTCCACATTGTTTAGTAAATTAATACTCAGATAGTAATAATAATGCTACTATTATAATTAATATGGATGTATTTATAGACATATTTAATATTAATTATGACATAAACAATACTCAGGTAGGTAAATATTTCATTTTCAGGTTACAAATGTATGATTTAGATATACAGTGTACTTTAAAAAAACCTTCATTTATATATATTTAACTTTTTTTTATTTTTTTACAAAGTATTTATTTGTCAGGTAAAAAGTTATTGTTAAGAGTAAATTGTGAATTACATCATATATCTAACAATGTAAGGCATATGTAAATAATTAATAAAAAACAGAAAAATGTAAATAACACAAAATAAATGTTCACATTTAACTTACAATAAACATTAATAAACTTAAAAAAATAAAAAACAATTAACTTTTTAATAAAATGTTATATTGATTATTTAACATCAATTATATTTAATAATATTTTACACAAAGTTTCTCACATGTTTCCATTGCTTAAATGAGAAAAATTGTCCTTTTTTCATTTTTACAGAAATATCTGGCGTCAACGCGTATATTTAGTTAGTGTTTTTACGTAAGTTTGATGTGTTTTCACAAATTGATTTCTGCTATTACATGTTGCCACGTCGGGTCTTGTTTTTTTTCTAGAATATTTTTTGTTAGTTATGTACTTGATGTTATATATATTAAGTACTTAATTAAACAAATGTGTTTGTAAATGTGTACTTTATTGATTTAGCGGTACGTTGTTTATAAAGTAACACTTTTTAATTATATTTGTGGTTAGATGTATTTATACATTGTTTAAAATGTAAAATCTTTTGGATGTGCCAATAACTTAATTTCTAAAGGATTTTGGGTTTTGATGGATAGATTTTGGGAAATTTGTGGCATTTTTTTATTTTTACAAAAAATATACTTTTTCAGGATTTTTTTCTTGGGTGTCCTCATTTTGAATGTAGAAGGATTTCTAAAAGCATTTGGATTTGCCTTATAATTGGATTGCATCGTTGGATTTTGTTGTATTTTTTCAACCCAACATAATCTTTTGGGGATTTTTTTATTGGGTGCTTTTTTTGATATTTGCACTTATTTTATTGTGCATATTAACATCTTTTTCATCGGGTAATGGATTGTTTGCATGGATTATTTATTATTTATTATGGATTAAAGAATAAAAGGACTCTTGGTGAAGTAGTGGATGGTATGTAAATCCAAGAGTTGAAGATACAAGAATTTTGATTGTAAGAAGACCCGACTTGAATGTTCAAATTAATATTTGTTAATTATGCCCAATTGAATTAGTAGAAGGCGTTTTAGGGTAAAACAGACAAATAAAAATAATGTGTTTTAAAAGTGCAGGATGTGTGCAAGATTATCCATGTAGTCTGAAGCCACTTGCAATGAAAATTGTTGCATTACACCCAATAGTCTTTCCGACATCTCCTTAGTTCTGTTAATGATTGCGCTATTCTCATTTCTTGGAAACTTTGCTCCTTCTTCAAAATTTCCAAGAAATGATAGAAATTAGGATGAGGTTTTCCATTTTCTTTATCCAATGAGTTGTGCCATCCCTCTATGGCATTGTTTGTTTTTGCTCTTCCCTCTAAGCAGGTCAAGTAATAGTTCCACCAGTCCACATGGAAACATGGTCTTCTTCTGTGACCCAACCTGCTCAGATGGCCAATCCATGTGTCTTCAAAATGATTTAGTATAGGTGCCAATTTTTCTTCATTTGCTGTAAAATATTCAAATTCAGTTATTGAGGTGTAGTACTCGTCTACCCTACCAGAAGGAACAAAGCAAAGGGCAGTTAGTTTGTTAAGTTCAAACTGTAGTTTATTGTTTGATATAAATTCCTCAATTAAGGATGTTTTTTTAAGTTTGCGCCAATATGCCTGAGAAAATTGAAAAAAACCATCCTTGAATTTGGGTATCTGGATATGTTTTAGTAACTGTATTAATCATAGATATTTCAAAGTCAACTATTACTTTTCTAGGGCTTTGTTAGATGTTTTTGATTTTATTGCTGATAAAAATTCAGTGTATGCTGAGGATTGTTTATCAGGCAGTAAACTGTATATTAAGGGAATTACTGTATTGTTAATATATGCGTGTATAGTGTATATATGGTTGAATGGATGGGGCGTGCTTTTAAACGTTCCATCCATCATCCAAATATCACTGTTTTCTAACCGTACTAAATTTTGTGGTGTGCTGAATATTAAGATTCTTTTTGGAGGGTTTTCATTATCATGCAATAGGAAAGGTTCATTAGAAGAAGTAACAGAGAGTTCAGGTGGTATTATGATGTCAGAGTATGTTTTGGGTGTTACTCTTTGTGGGTTACTTATCTGTTTTGACGGTTGTTAATTCTTCTCAAATTAGGGATTGTGGGCATACTACATGCAACATGTGGGGTTATTTGTTGTGATACCTCCATTAAAAGTGAACCACAGGGTTCATTGGACGTGGATGCAATATCTTTACTTTCATTGAT
Organism: Lissotriton helveticus; assembly: GCF_964261635.1. NCBI lineage: Eukaryota > Metazoa > Chordata > Amphibia > Caudata > Salamandridae > Lissotriton > Lissotriton helveticus. The sequence continues at coordinate 51,301,545 of NC_136063.1, forward strand.
TTGTTCATGAACTTCAATTTCCATTGCAGAGGCAGAGTGGTTATGGTCTGTTATTTTCAAAACAATGTCTCCAAGGGTAACTGCTCTGCCTGTACAATGGGTTGAGTAATATTGCACACACCTCCAATAACATTTGGGTTCAGATAGTCTCTCTTTACAATAAACATACCCGCTATGGTTAAGCAGACTTTTCCCCCTCTTTTGCTTTGTAGTATTTAGCTTCTTTGGATGGTGTTTAAAAATTAGTGATGTATGCCTGTTTAGAGTGAAAAGTAAAGTATGTTTAGATTATTATTTTTACAGTTTACAATGTATGAATTTACTATATTATGTTATTGATTTTCATTTCATATATCTCTCGTTTTTGTTATATCGGAAAATAAACAATCCTGCTTTATTGGGATGAAGAAAAAATAGTTAATTGTATAGGAAAATAAATGCATGTATCTCACCTTTTAAATAGATGGAGTAATGTTCTTTGGTGTTGGTAAATTATTTGTTGTTTGTGTTTCTGGAAAAAAATAAATTTAAGGAGTTTTAATAGGTATCTGTATTTTATTTTGGAAGTTTCCTAGTGAGAATAACATAGTTATTTAGATTAGTTGGTTTGTGTTTTTGTAATCTTACCTTTAGAAAATATATACCTTCAGATATAATAGCATTTGTTTGGTTAAGGAGCAGTACAATCATGTTTTATTATTATATAAAAATAACTTTTTTAATGATAATTCTTACATTTGGGTTTCTCTTTCAATATCTTTACAGTTTTAAATTGTTAATAATTATTGATGTGCAAATTACCTTGCTTTTGTTTTGTTTTTCGTATTGTTTTAATTTTTGGAAGCTGGAAAAAACATTGTAAATATTTTATATTGATAATGCCTTTTGTGTGTGTATCTTTTTTTTGTAAAGTTTGTTATATTTGAAACAATTACCTTGGTATATTATTTTGCAGTTGTCCACTGTAGTTTGTTCTTTCTTTGTTGAGACGTTCTGGACTTTTGATGTTGTATTGAAGTTATCTGTTGATATAAAAAGAAAATTAGAGTAAGTATAGTAGTTTTAACTTTTTTATATTTTGCAAGCAGCTCTTGGAGCAAGAATAGTTATTTTAATTTTATGACTATCCAGCATTTTTTTTACTTTGTTGCATGTGAGGGCATTACCTTTGAATATGATTTTGCTGTTGCCCAGTGTATTTTGAGATTTCTTTGTTGAGATGTTGTTTACCTTTGATGTTCTATGGTACTAATCTGTTGATATAAGCATAAAATTAGAGTATGAATAGTAGTTTAAACATTTTAATATAATGCATGTTTTTTATACAAGCAGCTTTTGGAGTATGGATATTTATTTGAATTTTATCACTATCCAGCATATTCTGTGAGCCAAACACCCTTTGGAGTTGGAACAGTAATTTTAACATAATACTATCCTGCATATTTTTTTAATCAAGCACCTCTTGGAGTTGGAATAGTTATTATAACCTAAGCACTATCCAGCATTTTCTATTAGGCAAGCATCTTTTGGAGTTGGAATAGTTATTTTAACTTAAACACTATCCAGCACTTTCTAATAGGCAAGTGTATTTTGGAGTAGGAATAGTTATTTTAACCTAAACACTATCCAAATTTTTCTCTGAAGCAAACACCCTTTGGAGTAGGAATACTAATTTTAAGATACTACTATCTTGCATATTTTTACAATCAAGCATCTCTTGGAGTTGGAATAGTAATTTAAACTAAGTACTATCCAGCACGTTCTATTAGGCAAGCATCTTTTTGAGTTGGAATAGTTTTTTTAACCTAAACACTATCCAGCATTTTCTCTGAGGCAAACACCCTTTGGAATAGAAATAGTAATTATAACATACTACTATCCTGCATATTTTTTTAATCAAGTACCTCTTGGAGTTTGAATAGTAATGTAAACTAAGCACTAACCAGCACTTTCTATTAAGCAAGCTTCTATTGGAGTTAACTTACACAATATTAGTTTAACTTAGAATATTTTTCGTAAAGTTAAGTATTATTCAGTTTTTTGTTTGAAGTGTCGTTATTTTTAGCATTATTTATTACAAAGCAAGTATTTTACATCTTTTTGAATGGAAGAAAAAATATGTGGTGACTTACTTTTGTTATGTATTTACAAACAAATTGTATTCAGTAAAGTTGTGAAGTTTTGAAACAAGCCAAAAAACAAATAATATGGTTGAGATTAGATTATTTGTGTTTTGAAAAATTGTTAACTAGCTATATGTTTCTATAGTTTGTACTTACTTCGAGTTTTAGTTGGCTTTGTTTTTACGAGTAGCTTTTGGAAAGTGTAATCCCATGTGCAGTCTCTGGTAATCAGGTAACTACAATTTTAAAAATGATGGATGGCTCCTTTTATACGTTTTGTGCTCTGGAACGTTTTTTTAAAGTAAAATATGTTTTGCTTTTAATAATTGTTTGTGTTTTTAGTGGTGTGTGACAATATAAAAAAGAATATTGTTTTGTTAGTTTTTTTAACTTTTTATTTTAGTTTGTTTTAACATCAGTTTTGGCTATTTCCAGGTCAAAGTAATTTAATTGAAAGAGTTGTAGGACTATTTTTTTCCCATTTTTCAAACTGAACTTTTTTCATTGTTGTTGTTATGAGTTGCGTATTATAATGCATTTGTTTTGTGTACATTTACGATTTATTTTTACTCATTTTATTTATATTATTAAATATATTTTTCATGTTCGTGCTTTTTTTAGATAAAGTAATAATTTTATTTAATTGCTCATTAAATGCACGTTATGTTAAAAAGTCATAAATAAACTGCTTTGTATTACATTTAGTTTTATGTTTAATGTAAATGTGCATTGTGCATTTTTGAAATCGTTTTTAATATTCATAATTTTTTTTATAAAAAAGTACTTGGGGTGGATTTAATGTAATTTTCTTGTATAATGTATTTTACATTTTTATGTGTTCTAATATTTATTTTGATACATTTATACAGGTATATTTATGTCATTGATTAATGTGTGTGAGTATTAATTTTAATACCATAGTTTTAATTTTAATACATGTGTATTAATTTAATATACTAGGTATTAATTCTTAATATTTATGTTTTAATGCACTTCCCCACCCAAAACCCCTGTTTTCCCAGCATCCCGCTGCAGGAGTTTATTATACAAAAAAAATATATATTGTGTTGTAAATGTGTGCGTTATTACAGTATGCTTTGTTATGGATATTTCAATTAAGTATACTACATTTGCATTGTAATGGTATTCGTTGTAAAAAGTTGCGATGTTCTGGTACTTGCATTGTAAAATTTGTATTGTAAAAGCATGCGTTGTATTTGTTTGTGTTGTAATGTCATATATTCGTTTCCCATGCTACAGGAGCCATGGGCATTCTTTAGCGTCTCCTGCTGCAGCGTCAGCGGCGTCACTGCCGCAATGGTGAGGGTGATCTGGAGTTCTGCTCCCCCGGTCTCCCTTGCCTGGATCTGATTCCCGTGCTACCGGACCCCCGGGCGTTCTTTAGTGCCTCCTCACACGGTGTTGTTGGCGTCACTGCCAAAATGGTGAGTGGGGTTTGGAGTCCAGCTCCCCTGGTCTCACTTGCCCGTATCTGTTTACCACGCTGCCAGAGCCCTGGGAGTGCTTTAGCGCCTCCTGGTGCAGTGTTGACAGTGTCACTGGCACGATGGTGAGAGGGGGCTGAAGTCCTGCTCCCCCGGTCTTGCTTGCCTGTATCTGTTTCCCACTGTGCAGGAGCCCTGGGTGTGCCTTAGCACCTCCTGGCACGGTATTGGCTGCATCACTGCCATGATGGTGTTCGGGGGCTGGAGTCCTGCTCCCACGGTCTAGCCTGCTTCTATCTGTTTCCCTCACTAAAGGGGCCCTGGACTAGTGCCTCCTGGGACAGCGTTGGTGGCTTCACTGCCACAATGGTTAGTGGGGGCTTGAGTCCTGCTCCCCTGGTCTTGCTTGCCTGTATCTGTTTCCCACACTGCAGGAGCCCTGGACGTGCTTTAGCATCTCTTGGCAGGACGTCGGAGGCGTCACTGTCGCCCTGGGTGAGTGGGGGCTGGAGTCTTACTTCCCCAGGCCCCGCTTGCCAGGATCTGTTTCCTGCAAAGTGATTCATCTTTTAGATATAGAACAAAGAACATCAGTATTCAGCATCATCATTCAGGCCTTGTGTTGTGTAACCATGAACCTCACCCTAAGCTTGCCCACCCTAGACTTTGAGTCAATTTTGTATGATTCGAGGATTTTGTAACATACTAGTAGCTCCCCATTGCTGGAGTTTCTGCTATTGCTATTTATTGTAATGTATTCTTGCTGTGCCATCCTGTTGCAGTCTGGTCTCAATTGTTTGCTTTAATATCATATACCCAAATAACTCAGTGTTTTCATTTCCATTCAGTTATCTGCAATGTATAATCCTTTCAAATAATTCTACAATTATAGCTCACCTAGGTGAAAGTGGGACCACGCTTGTGAAGTTGCGAAGCCTTCCCTTTTTTGCTTCATCTGTATTCAGGTGAGATAGCTATGGTGTGATGTGAACTAGTTAAGTTAGTAAGTAACTAACTGTTACTGAAATTAATCATTTATCTAGGCTGCTACACACAATGAAGGTCATCCCCACTAATGATCAAGATAGTTAGACAGGTAGAACTCTATTACTAAGCGGGTCACAATTTCAAGCCTATAAACAGGCTGCGTAAAAACTAAAGGCAGCAGTGCAAAGTAGAAGTAAAGCAAACTACATACATTTTGATAAAATAAAACAGGTTACCACTTTACTTTTTTATAAGCAAGTCCACCATCTCCACCCACAACAGGCTCAGGCCTCTCCCCAAACAAACTGACCTAATCACCAATGTCCAAACATCTGAACTGATAAAGTAAATTTGGGCAATCTGGTACTCTATGGTGTCCAGTTGCTGCAGGATGCACCGCAGTAATGGCCTTCTGTTGTCAGATTGAAAGGTGGCAGTTGTGGACAGGTGGGGACAATCCCTTCCCCAGCACAGGTGGGGTGCTGGGGAAGGGATTGCCGGGAAGCTAATGGGGACTGGCTGCACTGGGGCCTGGCTATTTCTGCCTCTTCTTCCTCCAGGATCACCAGCTGCTAGTATTCCTTCTAGATACAATTCAGCCTCTCCAGCTGCAGAGGGCCACTATTTTCTGCCCGGTGGACCAGCAGGAGTATATATATCAAGAAAAACAAGAAAGCTAATTGTAAATAATACTCTGTGCAAACTATTGTTTTAACTTAGTGGGTGGCACATTAGCAGTACACTGCTGCCCCCTAGGGTCATTGGAATTTCATTTGAGTGGGATTAGGAGAGTCAGAAGAGCAATTTATTGTTGTACCCATATATGCCTCTCATTAAAGCACTGACTGTGTGGCAGAATAACACCAGATTAAAGAAAGAACTGTGATTTGATATATTTTTTCTTCTAAAGGCTTTTCAACTAACTAAATAGAGACTTTGGGGGCCATTTGGATGGCGACGGACTTCCGTCCGCCCGCCACCCTAGCAGTGCAGTGCTGGGACCGGCCACCAGCAACCGGCCACCAGTGGTGCTGCAGTCCTGCACCGGCGATTAGGATGCCACCGCCACGGTGATGGTGGCATCCTCCATTCCCAGCATTGTGGTGAGCGGTGCTCACAGCACCGCCCGCCACAATCCTGGGAATGCACTGTGTGCATTGTGATGCACAAGGTGACAGGCACCGTGAGGTGCACGCCACCATGTCCATGACAATGCTGGGGAGTACCATAGGTACCCCCCATTTGTACCCCCTACCCCCCCAATACCCTGGTGTCCTGCAATGGGCCCCCGTAAGAGAAGTCTGCATACCTTTCCGCCCCCTTGCTAATATGGATGGCGGTGTCTAGCAGACACCGTCACAATTTTAAACCCTTTTCCACCCGGTCGACTGGGCAGAAAAGCGTTGGACGGTCTTCCCAACTGTTGTGGTACCCCCGCCATACTAATATGGCGGGGGGTAAATGGGTGGCAGGCGGGGAAGGATGTAGGATGGATCACCACCTCCATGCAGTCGGTGGTGGTACGGCCTACATCCTAATGGGTCCCTTTGAGTGGAAAGATAATTTGCCTCTCATTAATTAGTAAGGCATTATGCACTATGGAGCAAAAGCTCTGTTATGATAAATGAATGGAGATATGCACATTGCTAAACAGAGCGTCAGGTATTTTATTAGTGCCTGCAACTGAGGAAGATGCGGTTGACAATTATCTATTTTTAATTCCAATGTCCCCGATCTTCTCCAAATGACTTTCCCTTTCTACCCTGACTCCAAAGAGGCAGATTAATAATAAATAAGTAACTATGTTACACACTTCACATGTGAAGTGTGTGACATAGTTACATGTGAAATATGGATATTATCTGCTGTAAACAGACGCTGGGGAAAATTATGCAATCCACTACAGAGAAATGAACAGGCTATATTGATTGTATTTTGCATGTTTGTCATATCCATATGCCAAACTTATCATCAAATCATGGACTTATTCCCAATTTACTAACTGGCCTCACTCACCACCATATATTATTTCCCAAAACTTCATTTGCTGGGCAGTAAGGAAAGGAAACTTGACTTACTTTACTGCAGGTTAGGTTAGAGGGATTTGGTGAGTAGGGTAGAGATTTTGATATAGAATAGAGGGGCCCCTACACTGATCATCAATCAAAAACTTTGGAGTCAACAGAAGTTGAATAGCAGTAAAATACATCTGTTATCGGTAACCAAGAATATTTAGGAAAAAGGAAAGAGGTGACTGAGTGGGCGAAGGGAAACACACCTTGTTAGTTTGGTTTTTAATGCATTGAAAGCTTTGTAAATGCTGCATTAACTGTAGAAGGTGTACATTGCAAAGCCAACATTTCAGTCCCAAATTGAACCATATTGCACTTGGGCCATAGGTGGCAAAATGCCATAGGTGGAAAGGTGGGTGGTAAATGATGGTTGGGATACATTTGCCTCACTTAATAAATAATGAGTAAAGGGAGTAGAACCAATTTTTTTTTTAACTTTGAAGTATAGCTTTGATAACCGTACATAAAGAAAGTACACAAAGTAGGTGAGCAGCATGCCACTCTCCATGAGGAGAGCTGCCTTGCAAATTCATCCAAGCAATCCAAATATTAATTCATTCTTTCATCGTAAATTACCGGTAGCCACCATGATTAAGCCTTACTTTCTCTCATATAGACTTTCTGCAAAATTTCCAAACTACTATCCATCCATTCAATATTCTCCCTTTCTTGTGTGCTTAGCTGGAGTTTTTTCTCGGGAATGACTACTTTGCATCACATTTTTGGTAAGTCATGCTAACAGAAATTCATGTTAATGCTGAAAAAGTGCTGCTAAGAGGGCTAGTAGATTTGGTGATAAAAATAAAAGCTGCGGTAACGTCAAAATATTTAACGCCACTGCGGCATTAACTCCTTGAATATAGACCCCTGTGAGAGGCCATGAAGTCTGGTATTGTAAAGAGACATTCTGAGGCTGACCCAGGGGATCAATATACAAGCATCCCTGAAAAAGTGTAGGTAGATGAAAATCTGATTGAAAAGACCCGGCTTTCGCAACCTGGAATTTGACAAGGAGAACATCTACAGTCTCACTATTTTTTATAAATAACAGCCACCCCCTCTCCAGTTGTATTAGCCCTGTCATTTCTAAAGATTGAGTCGCAAGGAGGAATGGCTATATCGAAATAGTGGTTGCAGTTCTCCTTGAGCTCTAATTTATGTTTGTATGGAATTCAGCAATTCATTAAAGTCATTTGCCATTCTATTGATTCTACATGTGCATTCCATAACAGGGTAATAGGCCAATGTTGATTTGCATATGGCTGGGTCTAAACTGGAATGATATGGGGGGCAAAAACAAAGATGGATTTGGCCCCAGATTTCTGTACTGGCGTTAATGTATGACATTGTTCGGCATTCTGTCCATCAATTGTTCTTTTTGCATTCGTTACCCCGAGTGGGACGGTTATGCCAAGACCTGGGTCCCATGCTCTCCATGCCACTGGAGTCAAGCTATTCTGGCTGATGAGGGCTGAAAGCCCGAAACCGGTCCTAGGATGCTTGTTTCCAGTCCCAGATCTCTGTATTGGGGTAAATGTATTACATTGTTCTGCATTCTGTCCATCAATTGTTCTTTTTGCATTTATCATGTGATACAAGCAGAAGCAGTGGGATTTAAATATTTATGCTCTGGGGCTGCTGTCCAATCAGACATATTTGACACCATTTCCTTTGAATAAAAAAATTCTGCGCAAGATAAACCTTTGAGGTGCCATTTTTTTTGTTCATTATTTAGCTAATCTCTTTCAGGTTTTAAAGGGGTGCTGCAGCTGGACTGGACTGTTCCCATGAGGCACAGAGTCAGACTGATTTGCATATGTCCATGTCTGAACTGGGGTGGCAGAGTGGGCTAAAGAACGGTGATGGATTAACCCAGATCTGTTGATGGGGTGTGATTGGTTCGGATGCTCCGTCCATCACCACCCCCTTTTGCAGCACCACCGGCAGCCCGAGTTCCAGCATCACTGAGAAAAAAGGTATCTCCTCATGTGGGCAGAGTCAAAACTTAGCAGTTCTTTTACATCTCCTTTTCTGATGATCGTAGATGGAAACATGATGGAACCAAGCACTACAATACATAAAAAAGAAGTAAACACACATGGAAATAAAGATGAACGAACATTATAAAATTGACTGATTTAAGTGTTCTCCCCAAATATACAAGGGGGGCACAAGCATCACAGTTGTGCATGAATGACCCTTCAGGGCTGCCCATAAAACATATAGCTTTTTCATCCAACTCATGTTAACATTGTTTGGTCAAGTTTTTCATTTGGATCAATTATTCCAAGGGCTTCTGTAGAGAGCCTCTAGCAGCTCTGTAGAAGGTCAGCCAGATAAGGTAGCTTTATTTTGATTAATGCTTGAGTGCACAACAGAACCTCTGGTAACATTCCTACAATGATGTTTTCATTCAGGGAAGAAGGACGTACATCCTATAAGATAGGATGTGTAGTAGCAATGATTACCGCATCACATTGTCTAGTATCGATTTTTTCAGTTTAAGAAATTTTATTACATTTTTAAAGATAATAACAGTACATACGTTATGAGTTCATAGAAATCAGATAAAATAATAGGAGTACATAAGAAATACATAACATGTAAGACACACTAAATAGTATGATAAGGGGGGTATAGAGGACAGAGAAAGAAAGAAAAAGGTAAAGAAACAGACAAGAACCAGAAAGAGAGAGGAAAGAGAAGGAAAGAAAGAGAAAAAGAAAAGGAGAAAAGAATGTGGGAGTAGAACGAAAGCAGTCAAGAAGTAGAGTTAGAGGAAAGATAAGACGTGAAAGGAAGCCATAAAAGATCTGATTTAATTTTTAGGGGAATAGAAGAAGAGGCAGCGATAGAGATCCTATGTTCATTGCATACAAAATTCCACCAAGTATTAACAGAAAGCTTAGAATTATCCTTCCAACACGATAGAATGACTTTGAATGCAATAGAGATCAACAGGTCTAACAATTTGACAGAAGAAGATATAATATCAATATCATCAGATAAAGAGCCTAGAAAAATGTTCAGTAAAGACAACGGAGCGGAACATGAAAATATACGCATACAAGTTTTCCAAACTTCCTTCCAAAATGAAAGGACAAGGGGACATGCAGGGAATAAGTGTGTAAGTGTTCCGGTCTCTTTAGAACATGACCAACACATTGCAGAAGAAGTCTGGGAAAACTTATGAACTGTAACAGGTGTAATAACGACTCTATGATAAATCAAAAACAAAGATTGAGTAATTCGAGCAGCAACAGATGTTTTAAACAGTTTGGACCAAATACGATCCCACAACAAAACAGGGAATTCAGTTTCCAGGTCACATTCCCATGCAATCTCAACAGAAGATTTGGGACGAGGACCAACAGTCGAAGTCAAAATTGTATAGACATGAGCAGCCTTAGGTTGATGGCAGGAGAATAAAGGATATAAAGGGGAGACAGGGACAAAGGAAGGAAAAATGACAGGAGGTGAGTAGGAGGCTAAGTGAGATAAAATGGCAGACGTAATAATGTTGTATTCATCCATAGAAGAAGAGGGTAAGTCAAATAAGGTTTGCAAATCAGGATAGGGAAGGAGAGAGCCATCAACAAAAAATTGATGAACGAATACAATATTCTTTTCCTTCCAATGTTTGAAGTAAAACTATTTACCTTTGTAACGAAGGAATTTGTTATACCACACAACTGAGGCTAGAAAACAATGCAATGGGGATAGGTGAGAAAAAAATATATTGGATAGCACAGTTTGAGAGTACTTTAAAATAGGGAATTTAGTCAAAAAAGAAGAATTAGACATAAAAACAGTATGTTGAAAAGAAAAATCCTTCAACAGAGAGCGTTCAAGGATAACCCAGGCAGGTATGGGTGTATCATTAAAGTCATTTGCCAAAGAAAAAGCTTGTCTAATCAAGAAGGCTAAATGGTACATTTTAAAATTGGGAAAGCGAACACCACCTTCTGATTTGGGGCGCATCAGCTTATGCATAGCTATACGAGGATGTTTATTATTCCATAGGAATTTGGAACAAATAGAAGTTAAACGGGAAAAATAGGAAAGGGGGATTTTAAAGGGGAGCATGGAGACAGTATATAAAACATGTGGAGAAATCATCATTTTAATTGTATCTAAACGCCCCCACCATGAGAGAAATAAAGGAGACCAAGTTTGAAGAAGGGATTGGAGTTTCAGTATGAGAGAATCAAAAGTAAGCTTAAGGGTTTCTTTCAGGGAAGGTGTAAACCAAATACCAAGATATTTAATTTTAGTTGGACACCATGCGAAATCAGTGTTACTAAACATGTATTGATAACATAGCGAGTTAAGTGGTAAGACTTAAGTCTTGGAGAGGTTCAGCTTATATCCCGAAACAGAGGAATACAAACGAACCTCTTCCAGAAAGGGGGGAAGAGAAGATTCAGGGTTAGACATATATACCAGCACATCATCCCCATAAGCAGACAATTTAGTTTCGGTATCGGATAGTTTAAAACCAGAAATCTTGGGATTAGAACGTATTTTTTCTAAAAAAGGTTCAAGACACAGAATAAATAATAGGGGGGATAAAGGGCATCCTTGTCTAGTACCTCTTGAAAGGGAAAAAAAAATTGAAAATGTGTTGTCAACAAAAATGCTAGCACGTGGTGATGAATAAAGGAGTTTGACCATTAATATAAAAGAGGGACCAAAGCCAAACCATTGTAAGGTATGGAACAAGAATTGCCAGTTTATGCGGTCAAACGCCTTCTCTGCGTCCAAGGAAAGAGCTGCCAGGGGGATTCGAAGGTTTTTACTGTGGGAAATGACATCTGAGAACATGCGGGCATTATCAGAGGCAAGTCTCCCTTTTACAAAACCTACCTGATCGGTTTTAACTAGACAGGGGATAAGGGAATCAAGACGTAAAGCCAAAATTTTTGCGAAAATTTTGCAATCATAATTAATCAGAGATATAGGGCGATAATTTTTGCAATGGGAATGGTCCTTGTCAGGTTTGGGAATGATAATAATCAAAGCTTCCAAAAAGGAACCAGACGCCTTTGCATCCGAAATAAACGAATTAAATAATTGTAAAAGTTTTGGAGCAAAAATGGTACGAAAAGTGGAATAAAATTCCACGGCAAGGCCATCCGGACCTGGTGCTTTAGATTTTTTAAGTGCGTTAATAGCGCGAGATATTTCTTGAATAGTAATCTCTTTTTCCAATAGAGCGAACTCATCAGGCATAGAAGGGGGAGAAGGAAGGCCAGCAAAAAAGGACATCAAATTAATATTAGAGGGGTGCGTATCATCAGTGTATAATGCCTTATAATAATTATGGAAAACCGTAGCAATATCTTCATCTGATGAAACTAGTTTGTTTAGAGAGTCATTAAAGATAGGACCTATATTTTTACGTTCTGACTTTACTTTCAAATAATTCGCTAGCATTTTCCCCGCTTTATTTTGGCCACCATGAAATGTGGACTTGATTTTGAGTAAAGTGTTACAAGCTTCATTCGTGATAATCTTGTTCAAATCCGTTTTGGCGGAAATTAAATCTTGAAGTGAAGAAGGTGATTTGGAGGAAAAGTATATATGTTCCAGGGATTTGATTTTCTGGAGTTGTTCCTCATATTTTTATCTATGTAGTTTCTTTTTGTGTGCAACATATGAAATAGTAAATGCCCTAAAAGCAGCTTTGAAGGCATCCCAGTTGTTGGGAATAGAGGTGTCAGTGGGGATATTAAAGGAGAAAAATTCATCAAAGAACTCCACACTTTTCTTCATAAAAATCGTGTCAGATAGCAAAAAGGAGTTAAATTTCCAATGATTGAATTTGGAAGAAATAAGGGAGAGGTCAAGTGAGGTAAAGACAGGGGCATGGTCAGAAATAAAAATGGAACCTATCTCAGAATGTTGGAGGGCGGGTAATAAAGATTTGCTAACCATAATATAGTCAATTCTAGATCGGGTGTGATGCACATTAGAAAAAAAGGTATACTCCAACACATCAGGATTACACAGTTTCCATGAATCAAATAAAGGACGTGAGGCAATGGCAGACTGAAAACTCTTATGGGATTTATCGGGTTGAAATTTGCTGGAGGAAAGTCTGTCAGAAAACGGGTCTAACCATTGGTTAAAATCACCGGCAATAACAAAATCTGGGGAATCAATGGAGGAAATCAATGTTTTAATATCAGTCCAGAACTTAGGGTCAGGACGTACCGGACCATAAATATTGAGTAACACCAGAGTTTTATTATGGATAATCACCTTTGCCATTGCCCAACGTCCTGCATCATCATTTTGGGTAGATATTATCTGTACATTTAAAGCTTTATGAAATAGAATAGCGACCCCCCCCTTTCTTATTAACAGCAGGAGAAAATACAACTTGGCCCACCCATTGCCTTTTCAACTTTAAAGATTCCACATCAGAACAATGCGTTTCTTGAAGGAAAACAACCTGCGAAGTAAGTTTAGATAAATGAGACAATACCTTTTGACGCTTGACAGGATGACCAAGACCACGCACGTTCCATGAGACAAATTTACACACCATGGAGGAGGTAGGAGCTGGGTGACACGTGAAGGAAACACATGGTAAGGGAGCATCTACGGAATAATGAATAACGGAAACAAAAAACACATGAGACGTAAATTCCCAGGAGACTCTCTGAACAAAAACATAACATACCATATTCCACAAGAATTGACATAAAAGAAAACAAATGAAGAAAAGATTGCATAGGAACAAAGATACATGGAACGAATAAGAAGAGGAAATAACCAACTGGAAAATAGGAGGAAGGGGTAGATAGGGAAAAAAGAAAGAAAAGTGGAAAGGAGAAAAGTGGAGAGAATAAAAGTGAAAGAAGAATAAACAGATCAAGGCACAGATGCCTGAACTGAGAAAGAAAGGAGAAGCAGAGCAACTGAGGCATGGATGCACCAGACAGGGGACATGTCCCCACGAGCAACCACAGAAGGACACACAAAGAAAAAGAATTCAGAGTGTGAGAGCTAAATCTCAAAAACGAGAATAAAGATCATAGGAAAGCACAAGAAGAAGATAAGAAGCAAAAGAGAATAGCTGCGATATGGAGAAAACAGCACATAAGAGAAAGCTAATACGTTGAACATTAGCTGGCACTGTCCATATTCGAAGGCGTGATACTCTGAAGATATTCATGGAGCTTCTGAGGATCATCATAAGACGAGGTGCGGCCATTATGTGTGATCTTGCAAAAGCATGGATGTAGGATGCCATATTGAACATTAAGCTGTCTCATGAGAGGACGGAGGTTCAGAAATTCCTTGCGTCGGGCATTCGTCGCTGATGAAAGATCTTGAGAGATGAAAATGTTATGGCCGGACCATTGTAGGTGTCTCTTGAGGCGAGCGGCTTTTAATACAGTCATCAACTCCGTGAATTCCAGGAAAAGCATAATAATGCCACGAGGCTTATTAGAATTCGAGTTTATGCGGCCCAGGCGATGAGCCCTCTGGATATTAAGAGGGTGTGAGGCAGGCTGGAGGTTCAAAAGTTCTTGTAAAAATTTACGTATGAAAGCCACCATGTCAGGCCCTTCCAAATTTTCCGGAACACCATATACACGAAGGTTATTTCGACGATTGCGATTTTCCAAATCTTCCGTATGTAGCTTAAGTTTATGGATCTCCCGCTCTAACATTGGAATTTTGACTGAAGCATCCTGGATATCACTCACTCTCTGCTCTAAATTTAAGACCTTGCCCTCCATAATCACCCATCGATCCTCAATTTGCTTAAGGCGATCATTTGTAGCAGACATAAATGGCTGAAGACCACGTACCTCCTCGAGAATAGAGTATAACACCGGATTAGGTGTATGTGTATGTATGTATGTAAATGTATAGGCATTTATATAGCGCACTACTTACCCGTAGGGTCCCAAGGCGCTTCGACCGCTGCGAAACCCTTTCTGGCTTCCCTGAGAGATGGTCCCTTAATGGGTATCTCCAGGGTGAGACCAGGCATCCCCGGCGGTCTGGTGGGGCCGTTAGTGAAGATGAGGCAAGCTAATGCCCAGAGTTGCCGAGTGTGAACGCTGATCAGAGTGGGCACCGAGGCGAGAGAATTATCGAGTCCGCTGACCCTGGTCCAGAAACCTGCCACACCGGGAATCGAACCCTGGTCCCGGGCCGTCCTCTGCTCTCGGGTCTGCCGCCTCTAACCAGTGAGCCACACTACTTCACACTACTTCAGGTGAAGATTTTATGGGAGAAGGCGGGTCATTTTTGAGTCTTTTAGGCTTGGTACCTGATTGAGACATTTTCGAGGTATGAGAGTCCGTCGCCATGTCTGTAACGTTAGAAGAGAGCAAAGAGAACCGTACAGGTAGGAGCAGCAAGATAAACACAGCTCAGGTTAGAAGACGTAAGTCGACGAGCAAAGGATCCACCACTGGCACCTCAGTCAAGCCGCAACAATCACTGAGAGAAGAGCATGTGAAGAGCAGGAAATCTCAACGCACTGACGCAGTAGAAATAGCATGAAAAGGAGGCGTCATAGCAAAAGTTCAAAAACAGGCAATAAAATATCGTAATCTCCAGCATAGAAGAAAGTATCAATGCAAAGTCAATGAATAACAGCACCTGGTTTAGTAAAGATACTGGAGAGACAGGGAGCACTCATAAGGAAAATCCAAAAACATAAGGTGAAGCATTCCAAAAATCGCGGCAAGCATTCCTGCGAGGTAGTCTCCAAATTCGAGGAAAAAACGGCAAAAAAGAAACATGCCGCATGAGCACTTAATAAAATATAAACAGGAGTCATTGCAGGACCTCTCCGTGTAGAATTAATAAATAAGCATTCCCTTTCAACCGCAGGACAGCAAATGCGGTGAAAAAGCCATGAGCGAGGCCGGCCTCTAAAATGGCGGCTGCTCGCGTTAGAGGGTGAGAGATTTACCATATGTGTGAGAACTCATCACCGCTGAGCGTGAGCGGTCAAAAAACAGCATCCACGTGGTCAGGGAGGTTTCCGCCGCAAATGCAGCTGTCTCGAGTGAGAAAAGATGATTTAAAACCGCTCTCACGGCATCTGCAGTTTCGGTCCGAAGCGGAGCTCACGGAGCAGGCGTCGTCTCCTGTTGGCGCGCAAGCCACGCCCCCTTGTCTAGTAGTGATAACAAGTGACTTCATTAGTACTGCTCCATTGTCAAGATACATTGTCCTAATTTCAGTGCATCTGCTGCTCGGACAATGAGGAATTGTATTTTCGGTCCCACTGCCTTCTTCCATCAAAATGTGGTGATACTTGGGGGGCAGATTTAATAAATTATAGCATAGTGCTTCACATCAGCCAAAGAAACTGCAATGCATCCGCCATGGGTAGAAGCTTTACAAAACCATGGGGCATAAATACAAGCCATAGATATAGAGTAGGGACGGGCTTCCCTGGACCCTTAAGCCAGAGAGCCACCACTATGTCTGTTTTTAATAAGGTGGGTTACCACTTCATTAAAGATTTTACCGTGGACTACCCAACCTTTTTTAACCACTAACGCACATCTACACACACGCACTTAAAACCACCTCCCCTAGGGTCCTCCCACCCACGGCACCATATGGCAGGAACAAAAGATCTCCGCTAAAGAGCCCCTTTATGGGTGCCCGTCGGGTATTGCACCGCCGACCCGACGAGGAGCGCGCCCATATGATGAAGCATGACACCTAGCTTGCTAGGTGTGTGAGGACTCTAGTTCCAACAAGGAGGACTCCCCTACTGTTTGCCTTCCACGCACTTTGGTTCATCCACCCGTCTTAATCTGGGGAACTGCGTACCCTCCTTTTTGGCATAAATACAAGAACTATGCAACACCAAATCATCAAGTTTTTTTAAGTTCCAGTGGCTCACAGTGCACGCCCATATCTACAAGACAACACAAAGCCACACTGCATGGCTTTTCATGGCCTTGTAGATATGGAGTAAGGTGAGGCAGGACAAGTCTCTGCCTTGCCTTACACTGCATGAAAGAGGAGTTTTATGGGTGTTGTTGTGGGATTTCCCACTCAATAGTCACGTAATTTGATGCTGACACAGATTTTGTATATTACAATTGGGTCAGCGCCAAATCATTGCACCTCTCTAGAGCAGACATAAAATGGAGAAATGTTTACATCCTTGTTTTTGCCCTTCTCCACATGTGCTGCATTCTGTAGCACACATAGGGAAACGAAAACACCTATCATGATTGTTTTTGAGCAGGAAGTTGTTGCGTCTGTGCAAGGGTGCCTGGGGTGGCACACGGCTGCAAAATGCATGCCACGCTGGCTGAATGGATAGGAATGCACTGTATCTTGATATTACAGTGCACTCCTGTCCTTCTGAATTGGCATAGGGCAGAACAGCGAAAAGCCATTTTTTGTGGATATGTACCCATACGTATATAAAATGGCTGGCTGTTGCTCTCATCCGCTGTGATAGTACACAGATTGTCAAGTGCAAAAAAATTCCTTGCCGCTATGTGACTGATATTGAGCATACGTTTAGCACTGGATATAGCCCTACCAGTACAAAATCCAATGCCCGGATAAACCTCAAATTATTATACATATTGGGTGTTTGCTGTACTGTACACATAAAGGCACAGATTTTATACAATTTTGCTCTGAATTTGCATCTCAAAAGTGACAGAAACGGGCACAAAAAGCTGTGGTGTGATGTACTATACACCGCGAACTAGGATCTGTGTTGAGAAATTTCCCAAGCTAATTCTATTCACTATTTTATGTTGAAAGGAAGTTTCTTGAGTAGGACATTGACATTCCCCTGCGGCCACTTAGTGATTTTGAAGCAAATCCTTATCTACTAACATTAGTAGACAAGGATTCATATTAAAGTGTTACACCACCTCAAGGCAGGTGTAACAAGGAAAATGTTCTCATTTCTGCTCATTTTTCAAAACTTGCATTTGAGCTGCATTGTACAGCACACATAAAAAGTGGGAAAATAGTTATCAGCCATGGTTCAGAGATCGCACACCAGCAATGGTAGAGAAAAAAGGTGACATACTTTAACAGATACCTTGTCCCTCATTAGGATGTTGGTCCCACCTCCATCTGAAACAGTGGTCAGATTGCTGCATTACAATGTTAAGGAGCCCCTCAGCCCTGAGGTCAGAGTATTATTCCTTCAATGAGGGCAGTGCCTGCTCAGGCACCGCCATAGGGATTACAATGGCCATTTCCGACAGCCTTTCAATGGTGGTACAACTGGCATTGAAAGGGTATAGGAATTGGACTAGAGGCTCCTAGCAGGGCCCCCATCCCTCAATGTCTTCCGCTATGTGGCTAGGGGGGCGCCACAGGTGCCGCCACCAACATCCATGCCCCATGTGGCAGGCACCATGAGCCACAGGATGCAGGGATGTTTGAAAACATGCCTTTTGGCTTTGGGGCTTGTGGTGCTGCCCTTTTCAGGGATGCAACCCAAAGCTCACTGGAACGAGGCATGTTTACAACCGCATCCACTGCAGTCAGATCCTAATTTGGCACTTGGGACTGCCGACTACCTGTCAGACAGTCCCTTCACCGCAATGATGCTGGTCAGACGTCCGTCCGACCTTCCTCATATTTAGGGCCTTTGTTTTTTTCTCTTTCCCTTTAACGCAACGCATCTCAGAAACTTTGGTTGCTGTGCTTTCTGCATTAATATCAATATAAGCACCAATGTGTGAAGTGGTTGAAAAAATTGAAATAAAATTGCTTCCAGCAGATGTTATTCTTCAAGTGAAGCAGAGTTTGACAACCTTTGTAGATCAGGTGTTGCATTAAAATCCTTGAGTGCGTATACTTTAAACAACTATTCCACTAATGTTACACTCCCTTGGAGCAAAGCAGCTTGAAATGAAATCTGCACTGAAAAAGGACATCTGTTAGATTCCATTTCATGACATTGCCGTATTTTGGAACACTTTGTGGCAGTGCAAACTCTTGATTGATATGCCCCTTTGTTAGTTATCAGCTCTGCAGTGTTTCTGAACAAGGCAGGGAAATCCCACCATCAAGGTAAGTTTCATGTATCGTTGTGGTTGGCGTGTGATACTTATAGCTGCCTCCTGGGCAGTGTTTATGTTGTGGAATCTGCCAGAGCTGGTACTGTGACATTGTTGGCAGTTCATGCATTGCAGTCTATCACGGTTCCCATGTAACTAAAGACAGTGCACAGTGCCTGAGGTGTCATTGTGGTGTCACTGTGCTCTAAGGCACTAACCAACCTTGTCACAGGACTCACTTTGCTTTGTTATCTTTTGATCTGCCAAGTACGCTAAGAATGGCAACCTCAGGGCAGAAATGGTTTCTCTTTTTCTTTTAAATGCCATTTTATGTTTTTACCCAACTTTGCGACCCTTGGTTTGTTTTCAGCTCCGCATTGTTTCTGAACAAGGCAGTGAAATCTCACCATCAGGAAAGATTCATGTCTCTGCATGATTGATGTGTGTTTCTTATCTCTGCCTCCTGGGCAGTGTTGATGTTGGAGAATCTGCCAGAGCCGGTGCTGTGACATTTTTATCAGTTCAAGCGTTGCACGCTTCCTCATTTCCCATGTATCAAAAGACGATGAACAGTGCCTGAGGTGTCGTGGTGTCAGAGTGCCCTAAGGCGCTCATGGACCTTGTCACAGGGCCCGCTTTGTTTCGTTATCTTTTGATATGATAAGAATTCTAGGAATGGCCCCCTCTGGGCAGAGATGGTTTCTCTTTCAGGTTTGTTTTAAAGTTCACACACCGATGTCATGCACGCACGTGATAGATCAGGTCCATGAATTTGGGTCACACACTTATTTATAACTATAGGCACATCAAGGAGAAGGTCCCTTCCCAAGCACCCGTGCATTCACCTCTGTGACAACCAAACATATATCAGGTTGCCAGAAGATGAGATTACCTTAATCTATCACCCTGTTTGTGTTGCCTATGTGTGCTGGGTAGATACAGACATGGATCCAATGCTCACTATGCCACTGACACCAACCCATACCTGCCTGATGAGCCCTGATAAGTGCAAAACCAATCC